>NW_012026791.1:1393829-1479757 GCF_000956235.1 Wasmannia auropunctata | reverse complement strand
GTCAGTTTTATAAACACAGAGAAAAGAAAGCTTTTTCTCATATAAAAATTATCCAACCAACGTAATAAGTAAAGTTATAATAATAGAAAATATTAAGCATGTTTAGTAGCAAAAAAATAACTGCCCGTATTTCACAATCAAAGCTGCAACTATTTATAAATCACGATTAATATCAGATGAAACCGAAAAAGAACAATATATTATTATCCGACAGATTAATTAACTCGGAATAAATGGTCGTCGCGTCAGTTTCGCATATTGGATTAACATAAATCTGTTATATGTTTGTGCATTACGAATAATTTTAGCTCATATTTCATCATACTTTTTTAAATGCTGCCCGTGCTCATTACGAAGAGGTCGTTTGTGTCGACTGAGATTTATGTTCCCGTCATCGCTTCGCCAGATTTATGCGTTCGTTGGATGACTCGGATCCGAAACGAGCGCTCGCGCGATTACCATGTGGGTGCATTACGACGAATTCGCGCGCCAGAGTCGCCAACAGACTTTTACTCTATCGATGATATTGGAGCAATGAAATCACTGTGATATCACTAAAACGCTTTCAAAGTATGCAATGGGATTGAGAACGATGCTACGCGAAATTGGCATGGACGAGAGAGAGAGAGAGAGAGAGAGAGAGAGAGAGAGAGAGAGAGACACACACACGGAGTCTGGTTTCGATTTTATGTCCCACATGAATATGCAGCTGCGCGATTCTCACCGTCATAACTATCACGCGGCGTTCGCCGCGTCGTTACATTAAGAGTAACATAAAATTAATTCGCACGGTAGGATGCCCGTTGGTTATTTTAGAACATAAAGTAGGAGAAGTCGATAGGCAGGCTCTTAGTAATATTAACAAATGTATGCGACGAAAATAAAAGGAAGAATCGTCGAGACGTGCGAGTCGAGGAAGGGAAATACGAGTTTTAATTAAAACGTGATAAGGAATCTCGAGACAATTAATTAATTCCCGATAAACGAATACGTCATGTAATTTCCATCGTGCTTCGCTAAGATTAATTGAACGTCCCGTATTTGCTCCTGAGATGACTACGCCATTGCGACGCGCTGCAGAGAACTCGAAAAAAAAACTGAAAAGCACGATATGCCTCAATAATCCCGATAAGTACGATGCGCTGTAAGGACACGAGAGAAACGCGAATAAAGATCGGCTAAAGGTCTCGAATGGCTGGACGGTGTGATCGCTGAACCCTGAAAAACGCTGAGGTTCGCCGGATGAGATCCGTTCGTCTCTTGAAGTGTCTTACGTGCGGTGACGCGAATTCCTACGTTAACGAGCAATTTCAGCATTTCTCAGCCGCGGGCGCGACTTTAATCCCGGCGCAAGGAGCGCAAAGAGAGGCGCGCGGGTGGAACGGTGGAAAAGTCAGAGGAACGGACATAGACATAAATAAGAAGACACTCGTCGAGAATCTTGTGCACGTAAATGTCTCGCGCATGGATAATTCCGGTCCTCGGTCACCGCGCTGTCTGCTCGCTTTAAATTCTATTCCCTCGCATCTTTTTGCACTTGCTCTTGCGTAACACCTCAACCGGGCTCTTAATAAAAGTCCGAGAGACGCCTTCTGCTCTAAATATTTCATGATTAACTCGTTTTAAAGTCAAATTTCTGCTCTTTACGAGAGCCATCCGATACAATTAATGCAAATCAAATTGTCGGACTTTCAAGGCACGCTGCTCAACAATCGCATAGCTATATATCTTTCCATTTAAACCTTCACTATATATATATCTTTACTACTGATGCGCTTTTTACGACGCAGTCTGTACAATTATGCGCCAGCGTTAAAATTTTAATGTCCATATTATTTTATTACACGAACTTACCGGTCTACCAGCGAGATTTTCCCATGTGAAGTGGAGCTTGTGAATTAACGCTGGTACAGGAACAACGAACCCCATAGCATACTTGTTTACGACGCCGTCCCTGACGTAGTATAATTCTCCATTCAGTCCTGAAATACACATAAATATATCGTTGATTTAACAGAAAAAAATCTAAGAGCATTCAAGCTCTTCATGTTTATTTTAATTGGCGTGCAAATTGGTATACATAAAACGTTTGTAAATCTTCGGAAATTACGAAATTAATAGCGTGACTTGTCGCGTTTAACAGGAAGAGAATATTTATTTGTTCGCAGGTTATTTTTTATCCCCCTGTGCATAAGAAATTGTCTGATACAGATTACGAGTGGATGACTCATTCTGTTTCATTCATGTTACAATTAACATAGCGTGCATTTGTCCCACAAATCTACGAGAGTCAGTACGCGTGTCGTGACTTCAGCATTAAAAATGCCTACTCGTATATTTCAAGTGTCACGAAAACTTGACAAATATTCGAAAGTAAAACTAGAGTGCTATAGAAATTATTACACCTATCAACAACATATTAAATGAAACATAAAAGATAATTTTCATAGATGTACACATACAATTTTTCGTGGAATATGTATATTACCTATATATCATTAATAATTTATTTGAAAATTAATAATTACATATTCAATTATATTATATTATATTATTTTCAAAGTAATTATAAAAATATTAATACTTTAACCAGCACATTATAATAAATTATTTGAAAGACAGAAAATTTGCTTGCCTGAATTATCTGTAAACATATAAATAATTACCACCCGCGGGGATACAAAGCGTACTTAGTATACACGGACAGAACAACAAATTGCCGCGTGATGCGCATTCGCTTCGCTAAATTTTCGCCCATCCCATCGGACCCACGCTTAGCACATATTATGCTACCGGACGACTCAACCGAGGCGAAGGCTGGGAGCGGGAGCTGCAAGGTTACGTGGGCGAGTTGGCGAAGGTGGAGTATCGGGGGAGTGTAGTAAGAAGGAGAATCTTCCGTGAAAGGGACCGGGACATGGGCACACGTCGTGTTCTCCCTCGGCGAGGGTCTATCCTTTGCGGTTGTATCTGATAGCGTGTTTAACGAGGCACGAGTTGGATTTTTAAGTCACCCGAAGACAATGTGCCGCGCTGCCCCCACGATCGTGTCTTTGCCTTCGGTTCGCCTGGCTCGTTCGGCTTCTCCCTGCTTCGCTCTTTCTGTAGCCCCGCGGCCTTTACCGGTTTTCTGCATCAGATATCGTATATACCTACGACCTCGGTACCGGTCGTTTTTGCGACCAGGCTCTGCTCTCGCCGTCCTGTGCAGCGGGTGCCCCGTCATGGGCGATCGTAAAAAAAAAGATCGTGAAAGACGACCCCGCGAGCGTCCCCTCGAGAATGGTTATTCCCGTTTCTGAAAAACCTATATGAGTGTCTGTTGGACAGCTACCTGCTCTAGAAATCGATTTCTCTCAAGAATATCAGAAGTGGCATGAAAGAAACCAATGGAGGCACCCACACGGCAGGTGCGCTTAACCCGCCTTTGAATGAGAAATATATCGGCGAATATGGTATTAAGCTGAACAACCATGAGGTTGTTTGTTGTTATTTCCTTTGAGAAATTCGCTGCTCTGCGAATAATATACGATTCGATTCACAGGGATAAAGGTCCAACGGATAATAATTAATTGCGCCTCGGTACACGTTTCTGCCAAGATAATCCAATTCGCGCGCATATTCCCCGTAGGGAGAGTCTTTCATGGTCGTTAATCCGGCGCGGACCACTCCATTCCCGCGCGTTGGATGGCAAAGTGTAATCCTTCCGGCATCAAAGATAACTTTACCTTGTCATCGTTTCTCTCTCCCTCCCCACCACCCCCCGTCGTCGCCGACGCGACGCACCGTCTATGACCTCGTTACCGCGGCTTGCCTCCGTCTCTTATCTAGTCAAGAAGAGGTGGCACCAACCTCTTCGGCACTCTTCCCGTGCGATTATGCGGGAACTTTGCAAGCGGGTGGAAGCAGGTCGTTGGGTAGCAGAGATCCTTTGATGTTCTGTCTGCGCTTACCGCGCGAGCGCTAGAGCCAGAGAGCGACGAAAGGGACGTGCGAGCTGGCGAGAAGGATAAGGAGAGGGAAAAAGCCCTTTCAGTAAAGGCGTCGACCCTTGCAACTGCTGCCAGGCACAATTGTCACGGAGGGATTGTACGGAACTATAGGCTTTTTTTCACACAACTTGCACCTACTGTCCCACCGCGTCCACCGACTACCGATCGTATCCGTTGAATCGTATACGGAATTATTGCCATTTTCACCAAGCCGCGATGGCCGTAAGATAAGAAGCAGAAAGAATTTTTCGACCACCGTTGAATTTGGCCGATCTGTGCGGGTACGCAGATAAAGATCTAGGATCTCTTTGGTGTTTTTTTGAAGAAGGCGCGACTGAATCTTTTATATCTTAATACACGATTTTCTTGTTAACTTGACAAGAGAAAATAGTGCGCCGCATTAAAGTAGGAAAGAATTTCGTAAAGTGTTCATTGAAATTGAAATAATTATTTAGTTTCTAATGGAATAGAATTTTTAAAACTTAATCAATTTTAATAAGCTTAAAAGGCAAAAACAATTTTCAATGCCTTATTTTTGAAATAAAATTAGGATTAGTCGCGCGCATTAAGAGTGCTTCAAAAATTCTGTTTAAGAAATGTTTTAAACTACGTTCATCAGATTGCGACGATTCCAACGATTAGTGTAAGAACATTTGAGACACTTTCTTGAGCGCAAAGAAGGGAACATTAAAGATCGAAATGAGCGAAGCAAGGAAAAAAAAGCAGGTAAATGGCAAGTAAAAAGGCTATTCCGGAACTCAAGAAGTACGATAACCTGAATACATCAAACTGTTTGAAAGAAGCTATCGCTGTGGTACAGTCTCCAGCTTGCGTAACTACTGTCTGGAGACGCAATAATTCTAAAGGAATTTTTACTCCCCTTGAAAGGGCCGAATAGGCGTATAAAAGAAAAATCCTGCCGAGTGCAGCCGGAGAAATTTCACACGCCACGGTATTCTGCACTGTCAAAATACGACATTGAGCCACGTTGACGAGTAGAGGTTCGCCGAATAATAGAACAAGGATAATAAGGGTGAGAATAAGACGTTTAAAGACAATGAGGAAGGGACAACCGTGCGATCTCTTTGAAGAAATCCGAAAAGACCCTACAAAAAATAATGCTTTAATACAATGGTTTAGCGATTGTTACGAGTAGTATTAAATTAACGAGTTACAATTTTATTTATCTATTTAAATATTTATTAAAGATATATGTAACATTAATATGTAAACCAGCATAAATCTGCAAAAAAAAAATAGAAAAAAAGAAAACCTATACGTAACACGCAGTTTCTCTCTACATATTTCATAAGTTTATGGGATTTTCCAAAGTAATCCACAATTTTTCTTCATTTTGCATTTCATTATTTTCAACATCGAGTCGGTTGCAAAATACAGATGTCAGCAAAATTCTATTTAGTAACTAGCTACGAAACAACGTGTAATAATATTCGAAGAATATTTTATACATGTTACTTCATAGCTGGAATATTCGAAACAAAAGTAGAGAACGCGCTCATGAGGTGAATATGAAAATGAATTACGAGCGAATAAAACGAGCGGATGCGTGGCGCGAAACCAACCGCGAAATTCTGCGGTGCGACGTGTCCTCCGCTGTCAAAATACGGTATTGAGCGAAGTTGACGGGCGCAGCCCCGAGAAACTGGTCGGAATAAAAGGCCCGAATCTCGAAGTGCTGCAGGGCCCATGCAGAATTGCCTTCAACGGAGTCTGCCACCGGCGGGGACCCGTGAGGGGGAGGGTTCTGGGTCAGAAACCCAACACCTTCCGAATATGAAATCCGGTACGAGTATAACGAGATCCTCCCGTGGCGAGGTTCTTAAAAGCGGAGACGACGGAGCAGACGGGCGAGATATTGGAAGAGAACGAGGGAGAATGAGAAAGAGAGAGAGGGAAAGAGAGAGAAAGAGAGAGAGAGAGGGGAAAATGCAGATGGAGCAGGTCGGTGGAACAGGAAATATTGGATTCACGTGACGCCTACTCACAATGCGGCCCGCGCGCGATTTTCGGTCGATTCCCGTTCCATGCCGTCGCGTCTCGTGCATCAATAGCGCGAACGACAGGTCGCCATGGAGAATACCATGGGATCTCGAATGGGTCTACTATCGAATGTAACGAGATTATGGAGGAATTTATTCGTAATAAAGAGCGAAAATACGAATCATTTTTTATGAGGAAAAACGAGAAAGAATTATTATGTCGTTTTTTTTAAATATAGATATCTGTTATCTTGCCTTTGTTTTTTAACTTCGTAGTCGATTGAAGTACCATTTCACGTTACACAGGAATGTCCATTTTGCGACATCGATTCCATTTCGCACGGGTGGGGCGGGAAGAAAGGAGGGTGGCTCGCAATTGCATTCATCACGCGCATCGTGACGGAAAGTGCGATAAATCTCGATACTCCGAATCTGAACGCGAAGTCCGCTGCAGACGCACGTTCGGCGTGCAACGAGCGCAAAGGCGCGCCCGTGCGCGCGCGCATCGTGATTTACGACAAATTCCGCCCCGCGCGCGTAAAAGACCGAAGTTTTCTGAGGAAAGTCCGGTGTTAACGGTGCTCCAAAAATGATCCGCGTGCGAGGTTAACGACCAGATCAGCGCCAGCTGGCATATACCCGCCGATATCTCGGCTCGCTATACCCCGAGAGATCTAATAACGCGCTAGCGTCCGTATGCGTGCACGTACGCCGCGTGTGTACACGCAATTTCACGTATATACTGCACGTACACGGGCACGCGCCCGTACGTGTTGCTGCTGCCGCCGCTGCGCGAGATATTTTTCACTTTCGCCATCGCGAGCAAACGACGTGGGCGTCGGTACACAGGGTGACTCAGATGCCACGCCCTTTCTCCTGATTACGGATCCTTTATCCGAGCTTGGAATACATTTCCTCATCAATATCGGTTTTAAACGTTAAGCATCTTGGCAAAATCGAGTCAATCAAATTTTTGTTCGGGCGAGTCTCGTTTTGTTTTCTGATTATATTGGTAAAATTATGCGTTTGCGTGTCTACATCTAATTAGATATATGTATACACGTGACTATTGATACTCTGACGTTAAAGCAATCATCCCTGCGTTCATCTCCTTTTTTTTTTAGCGAAACTATATAAATTCTGAGACATCCCGCGTACCTGGCGCGCACGCATCTGTGCCCACATATCGCGACTCCCTCGTCCACGTGCGAGCCGAGTGCATATATATATAATGCAGGAGACTGGCTGCTTAGCATATATCGAACGGCTTCCCTCCCTCTGTGCCGACAGGGGTCTCCTGAATAACCCATAAGTCCTGGGCAAGTCCTGAGCGTCGTTTGTACACTCTCTCCTGCTGCCTTCCCTACCTCCTCCGGTCAACGTCAGAATCCTCCTCTGTCTTTTAGCCCGCTCCCTGCTGTCTCCTCCATATCCGCTCTCTCTCTCTCTTTCTCTCTCTCTCTCTTACTCCCTGAGCTCTTCTCCTCGGGCCATAGGTTAAATCCAGGAAGGCGTAACTTCGCGCGACATCAGTTATAATTCACTCCGGAATAACGTTAAAGAGGAGCAAAGATAGGCAAGACGCAGAGAGAGGGAAACTTTAGGGAGAGTCATTACAGGCTGCCGTTTCTGGGACTGCTCGATGGGACCCCACAAACTCCAACGCTGCTTTACGAATTTTACGATCTCCGGAAGGATTAAGGAAAAGTCATTCGTATTCCTTTACTTCGAAATCATGGTTCGTCGATCGTAATACATCGGACGGATTTATTAAGATTGCATGAAAAAAATGGGATGGCGCATGAATGCTTTATGTGCGATCTATTTTTGACGAAATGAATTTAACATCTCGTAGAAAAAAATCCTATTGGTTAATATTTTTGCAACGGTTTTTATGTACCTATCTCTCTAAATTTTTTGGAGTGACTTTTCACTCTTTTGGCGTGAATGTCACTCCGAAAGAGTGAAAATACTGCCACTCGAGTAACCGAGTGGCAGTATTTTTAATCTTTTGGAGTGAGATTTACTCCAGAAAATTTAGAGAGTACATATAAATATATACACATTTATTTTACACGATATATGTGTACGCAAAATGTACGGAGGTACTGTCAATATACATTTTTTACATTTTTGGCAATATATACACATTCCGTGAACGTTATTTATCGTTAAACCGCGAGTCATCCATTATGATCAGGAGTCCATTCTTACCGTGGTTACATTCAGAAGTGGCAAGTATTCCCGAACAAAGCGCATCGCGGCGTGGAATAAACTCCGAATGGATCCTACGAGCGATGCATCATGCATAACGACCGCGGTTTAGGTTTATTTGTCGAGGGCGAGAGAGAATAGTAGCGAGGCAGGAACCAAAAGCAAACGTCGCCTGGCCAGGGACGATGTGATTCTGGCGCATCGGGAGCTAAAATAATATTGTTCGCGGAGCAGACACCCCTCGTGGCGATTGGCTCGGAGATATGACTGCACGGTACGTCGTTATATCGGACACCAGCCACGATCGTCGAGGCGACTAAACAGGGGTTGACAGATGGGTGGGTTGATTGAGATGTCGTCGGTGCTACGACATATGGCAGCACTAGCTGGCAATCAGGACTCGGACATGAAGAGGATTACGACGACTGGATTTATCACGACAGCGGCATCGAGTATAACTCTCTCTCTCTCTCTCTCTCTCTCTCTCTCTCTCTCTCTCTCTCTCTCTCTCTCTTTCTCTTTCTCTCTCGCCCGTAGCACGTTCGTGCGCAATGCGAGATCGAAGAAGCTCGTTAAGGCCGGGCCCGCGAGGACGTCGAGTCGAAGGAACGATCCACATGATCCTTTTAGATCCGTTTCAAACGGCTTTCTTCGGATTTAATCCTTCGAGCTGTCGACCACATCACGTCGCACAATTATTCTGGTTCATTTCCTGATTGCATATAGCGAACGTTTCTCGATTCTTTAAGATTCTTTTCCTTTCGGTTTTATTACCTCCATTTAATCTTTCAAATAATCTTCTGATTATATTAGCATTATTACGTGATCAATTGTATAAGTGATATGATTTATATTACAACTCGTTCATAAAAGTTATTCCGATTCTTTATACGAATTTAATGTGAACGAATGCATGAGGCATTTATGCCTACATGCAAAAAAAGTTGCGGAAATTAAAATCTAAATTAATGTCTATAATCAGTGAGTATAATAAAATTTCTTTCTTTCTATGATATATTGATAATAAATATTATTCTTAACTTGTGATGTACTTATAAATCGAGGACGTCAATTACTATGCAGTTACAAGTTACTTTCTACAACACATTCCATTTTCTTTCTTCGTAATTCGCGCTAGAAACGAGTGTTTTTGTCACTTGTTTGAAAAAAGCTTATCTAAGCTGGATACACGTGTTTCGCGAGAGCATGTCCCCTACGCGACGTCTCTAAGAAGAATCAATCTTTTCGAAGGATTCTCCACTGGCAGCATGGAGCGATTGTCAAGCGCGATTTATCACTGCGGCCTGTCAGGGGACAACTCCTATGGCGAGTCTTAAAGAGGGAAAAAAACGCACGGGAGAAAGAGATAGAGAGGGAGAGGGAACACGATAGACGCAAAAAGCGGACGCACTATATCCCCCGCTGTGGGATCCGAAAGGAAACCCGAAGTGGACTCCAAATGTGATGGCATCTCTAGGCCACCGCAGGCTTCGAAATTTTAAAGTTACCTACCGGCGCGGCGTGTTCCTCTTCCTGGCGCCGATGGTCAGATAAGATCCGAGCAACACGCTTCGAATTTCGTCTGCTGTCACGGGAGATGACGTGGAACACGACAGGACACTCGAAATGTAAAACCCTGGTAGTGCACGAACTACCCGGCGAGTTTTCTATTTTTATTGCAACGCGGCGGCGGCCGATACTAAGTCATCTGGAGAATTGCCCGACGCAACGCGACTTTGCGGTGAGGGAAGAGAAAAAAAAATGTTAATGCCCGAAATATACTTCGAGAACCGATAACAGTCTGTGCTAAATCGTAATCCTCTTATTCAGGCACGGCTGTTATTAAAGCAAACGTCAAGATGCAATATTCGGATAAGAATAAACGTGAACTGCGAGATCGTGCGCGATGTTTATACTACGGCATACTTTGAACCGGGGCTTGTCATTTCAAGATGAGATACGAAAGAGAGAAATCATCCCCGTCGAGGTCCCTACAAAATGAAGATTTTAGGAAGTTTTTTTTTCGCGTTCCTGAACGACAGCGGCTATCGCTTAGGGACTCATTTGTCAAAAACTGTTTGTGGGTACGAGAAAGCTGCAGGTTCGCGCGCTCCTACCTTGCCGAGTCACCCTCTATAAGGGCCGATGATCCGTGGAATAGACGTTAGAAAAATATTTTCTTCGGGCGGGATTGTGGTGTTAGTACCGGGGCGAATGCGCGAGAGGACGAACGAATGTACGATTCGAGTGGACGCGACGTCGGCGAAATGCTGGAATCACGTTCTCATATTGAAGACTCCGAGAAAGGGCCACGTATACACTCGCTGAATCTTTCGAGTGTTTTCCACGGAGGACCAGGAGAGAGACGGACGACTCATCTTCGAGGAGCAGATGCTCGTTAAGATCCTGTCACTCAGGGCTCGCCTGGATGGAGGCTGCAGTGGTCTCGCGCGCGGACGAGGATTAAAAGATTCCCCGCGAGGATAACAGCGAGAAATTGATGGATATTGCCGTCGGTGCGGAGCAACGAACGAAATATACAGACAACCCCGCAGATAAAGGAACGAACGTTCGCGACTCTTAATTAATTGAAAATAAAATCCTTTGACATCTAAACTTCAATAGAGCCACCTTCTTTTACTTTCTTTTACTTTTAGGTTTGTAGCTCGATCTAAAAATACTAAAATTCAATAACTGCAGATTCTTTTAATCTGTTAATTTAGGATTATGCGGTATTAAATCAAATAAAAATCTTTAATCGCGTAAATGCATAGTATATGATATTTTTGGTTGAACTATAATATAAAAATGGAGCGGCTTTAATTATTCGCAGTATGCTTTTAGCTTTGCACAGCGCAACGATGCGAGATCAAAGAATCACAGAGAGCGAAAGAGAGAGAGAGAGAGAGCATCCTATATTTCGAGAAATAGAAAATGGGTCGCCAACAAAGCTTCGCGGCAAATATCCTGCCAAATGCGGAGCTTTCCGTGATAATTCTCAAGAGAGAATTGTCTCTCTTGAGAATTGTCACGGAAGGGCATTGGTATAAGAGAACTGGGGTGCACTCCAGTTTTACTCCACGGCTTTGAAAACTCTCGGAGCAAACGAGGTCTTTGCGAAAGTCTGTTCCATTATACGATTCGATACTGTCTAACTTGACACACGAATTATATTGCACTTCTGTGCACGAGAATTGTAATTTAAGGGTTGTTTGGCAAGTGGTGTTGGAAACGAATATTCATGTAACGCAATGTGTTTTCGGATAAATCAAGTCCTATCAACATATCTTAAACAATATACGGCAATGTTAAATTTTAGATTGCAGATAAGATTATTTATTGAAAAAAATTAAGTTAAGAAAATTTTAGAATAAATTCAATTGAGGAGGAATAATATAGTAATAAGATTACATGAAAGCGATTTCGAAACTTTTAAACCACGTTTTCTCTTCGAAAGAAAATTACGACAGCGCGTTATTTGCAAGGGAATTGACGCAATCCAGCTTGTCAAAGCTCGAACGGCGCTTTCATTCGTCTCGTCCGTATGAGAAAGATAATACACGTCGCCAAAGAATTTAAAACTCGGCAGATCCCATCTACAGGATGTTTTTTTTTTCTTTTCAAGGATTTCCTTCTTTCGACCCAAAACAAATAAAACGCAAGAGAGTTGCCAAGCGTTATCCCATCTTTCTCTCACTCCTGCTTTCCCTTTTTTTTTCCTCCTCGGAAGAAAATCCACGGGGGGTTCCCGTTTCTTCTCCCTGCAACGGCATCTCATGTAAATGTCCCTCACTCATACAGCGACAGACGCGACCCTGGATGCGTATGTTGGACGATGCCGAACGAGCGAACGAGCCCGCGCGCGCACACACAAGTGAAAACTTAAGGCGCGGATCTTAACGAGGAGCCGAAGATTGATGCAGACACGGGCGCAGCATCCGCCCGGGCCCGGTCCATCCTGAAATCGTACACGCGCGTTTCCTGTCTACCCCTCTCTCGTACCTCATCACTCTCTGTCATTCGCGCGCATAGGTAGATAGATGCATCGCCGGCGCGTCGTCGTTGTACGTCTCCCCCGACCCCCCTCCCCCTCCCCCGCCCTTGTCGCTCTTCGCGCGCATTGATCATTATAAATCCGTAGTCTTGCGTTCTCGCTCCCACGCGTTTCTCAGCGCCGAACGGGCTCTCATCCTCGGCCATCGCGATATTTATCGCTACCGGACACCGGCGGCCTCTTGTCGTGGGTCCATCGGCTCGTCCTCGATTAATGCACGTCGTTATCACGGGGCACGCATCGAACGTCGAGCACAGCCACACCAATCCCTACGCCATTGTACGAGCATAAACGTTTTCACGGGGCCCTGGTCGGGGCCTTTGAAGCGGCCCTACTCCACGGGTAACATCAAGATGGGCCTGTCAGGCCCTAACTAGCTAAGGTCGAGCCCAAGCCGGACTCACACGAACGAAGAGACGCCTCGGGCCGAGATGTACGCTGTTTTCGTGTTTTGACACGGCCTTCTGACGGGTGACGCTCGTTCGAATCGGTGTATTTAATGTATTTGTCGCGCATATTAATTTCATAAACAAATACAGTGTTGCTCCATGCACGCTCACAAATAAATGTAAACGCTAACAAGTCGAAATTTATTTATCAAGCAAAATCTACTTGATTCAGACTGAATAAAAATAACTGTAAGAGATGTAATTTTTTATTGCAACGTCATTATGTTATTGTATAAATTAAAAATACGTACAAGTAATTGAAGTGAAACGTTAAATGTAAAACGTGATGTAGTAGAAAGACGGGAGGAATGGTAATATCGAATTAAATTTACAGTGCGGCAAGACGATTTATTAAACAGAATGGAAAGTCAGTATGGAAGGAGCAAAATTATGTCGCAACAAAATAATATGGTCGACGTATTAAAAGGAACGGCACGAAAAAGCCGGAGAGCCCGAGAGTAAAATAATGGATATTTGGATCGGAAATAAATGGAACCGAAGGGGGTACCCTTTCCAACGCTTTCGACGACGACGACGGCGAAGTAACACGATCGCGAGAATCGATCGGCGATTAAACGTAATTTACTTCGCGCCTTGAGCAGCGTGAAATCGGAGAAGGAAGAATGTAACTTGGTACCGGTGAAATTCCGACTTATCTTATCCAAGTTAACGCTATACGATCCCACGTCGAGTGGTAGCGGACGTGTACGCGGGCCCCCGCCGCTTCCAAGATAAGTCCCAAATTTTAAGACCGTGTCTCTGCCACCTGCTTACCACTCGTGCGGCGCAATTTATCGTCCGCCATTCCACCGGGCCGAGAATTTATACGGCGGACGACCGCTTCTCATATTCAATATACCGCCGAGGTTGTTCTTCCCTCTCCCCGTACTCCGATTATATTCGCAGGTAACCGTTCGGAACGTATTCACGATCGAGATCGATTTCTCGGCCGCGATCGGTCGTGGGGAACGGGCGGAAGAAACAGGAAACTCTATAGCGAATACGGAAACTGGAAACCGCCTTGTTCCACGGGGTTTGGAAAGCTCGGGGGGCCCATATGGGCTGCGAGGCAAGAGCCGTTTTGAAATCGGTGTATCGGAGGGGTCCATCTGAGGACTTGGCCTTCTACCTCGGTACCCGGGACTAAACGAGAAAGCGATAAAAAGGAGAAGGTATGAAAAAAAGGCAACGGGAGACGAGACCGGGGGGGGAGGGAGGAAAGGAGGAAGAAGAAGAAGAAGAGGAAGAGAGAGAAGCGCGACCCTTGCGAGAACAAAACAAAGACGAGTGACTGTCGATTATTCGGTGTCTAAACAAACTAGAGCCGGTCCTGCAAGCGCGGCCTGCGCGGCGCGGCGCGGCGCCCCACGCCGCCGTCGCTTAACAAGGACCTCGTTATAATATTTTATTACGCCTCTCGTATATTATAATGCCATGCTGCGCCGCGCGAGAAGGTTTCCTGCGGCCGTAGAGGTCGAGGTAGCTTTCGCGCAGTCATGTAGTCGTAGAAATTTACTGCTGTGTTTCGTAGAAGGAATTGGGTACCCATACACTTTGGACTTCGACGGGGCCCATCGTGATCAACGAAGCCGTGATTGAAAACGCCGGTAGAATGACTTATCACGTTGTCAGTCGGATCCGCATATATTGACGAGAGTGTGTCTTGCTTTCGAGTCGCTTACAGCCTGGCTCGGGAAAGGAGGTATATGCAAAGTTTCAGGCATCGCGCGTTCGAACGCCACGCGTGAACCTCGAAGAATGCGACTCCGCCCGGCTAGAACGTCTATTAATACCTATTTACATTAAATCGGTACGTTTTCCTGCCGATTCTATTAGTCGACATTACACACAAAGTGTGCTATTCGCGCGCTTTCGATACATAAACTGCGAATTCTTTGAATATAGCGACATCGAGGAATATTTGGAGACGCTATCTACTCTCACGTAGCCTTATAATTTTTATCGTCGTGACAACTGAAAGTCAGATAAAAATTCTTTAAACAATCGTTGAAATTGTTGACAATTAAAGACTAAGTTTCTTTGTTATTTATTTCCATTTTAAATTTAATTTGCAAGAGACTTTTTTAATATTTAAACGAAAATATCTGTTTTTAAGAAAAGTTTACGATAATCTGAAGAGAATTATCTATACTATAATAATTATAATAATTATGTATAATAATAATCATGCTATACGGTGCTGATGGCTGTATCTGATAATTCTGTCGTTTAATTCCACAGACTTTATCGCATTATGGTTTGCCGAACGTTTGTGCTGCAATGAGGTCAATGAGATTGTTGTGACAGATACTAATACGCGGGGCTACAATAAACGGTGTAGCCAATTGCAACCATGCAATTTCGTGCGCAGCCATAAATCTTTATCTTTAATTACAACGCATCATTTGCGTGATTTAAAACGCTCAACAATCGCGCCTCCGATGCCCCTCGCGTTGTAATAAATTATTGAAGTGGAAACAATATAACTCGCCGCGTAACCGTTCGTTTTACATTATTGCTGCCACACCAGTCTCTCTCTCTCTTTCTCTCTCGCAATATTACAGTTATGTATAAATTTTACTCGACGTTTTTGCCATCGGCATTAAAGCATTTTAAAGATAATTATCAATACTCTAACGATGAAGTTTTACACACATTTTCTGTAATGGAAAGAGGATGCTCAAAGAGTTTTTGATCGTGTACAAATTTTAATTTTACTCATTAAATTTTGTTCTTTCGAATAGAATATGACGCGTGCATACAATTCACGTTTATTCAGCTCGAGATTCCAATTGCGTGCCAGTCGATACGTCGTCGACGACTCTGACTCCCGTGCGAAACATGCTCGAGACGCCGATCGAGAGGCGAAACGTGCAATCCCACGCGCGAACGCACTTTCCTCGAGGGCGGTCCCGAACGGGGTTCAGGTGTCGCAGGGTCCGCGCGTCACCCTGCACCCTCCCTCTCTCCCCCTCCCCCCTGTCGTACCCCACGATAAGAGGCAACGAAGCGAATGCTTTTCGCGGTCCAACGGCCCGAAAACGAATTACTCTCCGTCGTGAAAGTTACCGAGGAAATATTGGAAAGCCCCGCGCCGCCACACCTCGAGTGGTCCCCTGCATTCGTTTCCGGCGCGCGACGAATTCGTGTGCGCCGGGCCGAGCAACGATTTCTGACTAACGTGGGCCTACCGAATGAGATACGACGAGAGAGGCAGCGGCAGCGGCGATAAAGAGGATCGAAAGCGTGAGAATGGAACAGCCGGAATAGATCGGAAGTGAAAATGGCTTTATGTGGCACGCTCAATGGATGGCAATGTAAGATTACGTACGAAAAACGGAGCGCGATATTTATTCTTTGTAAGCGTGCCCTTTGAAGACTGCACATTGTATAAAACTCTGTTACTTCTGCAGCTTGAACGCGTACCGTAATTTCTCACAGACCTTTCAGCCATTGTTTCGACTAGATTCATGCGTTAACAATATCCGTTTTTCGCATACATTCCAAATTCAATTCTCCTCGGGATAAAGTCGAAATTAATATCAATACGATACGTACGATTTTAACATTTGTTTTAAAAAAATTTTTTAACTCTGATAATTATTTCGCCGCAGGATACAAAAATATATTCAGAGTTAGGAATAATGAATTGTATCCGCCTTAATTGAATGAAATGCTTTGTATCCGCGATAAGATACAATTTTATTCATATAAGAATGAGCAAAAAATTAATTCAATGAAATCAATTTTACGGGAAAACGAGACGGTAATGGAAAAGCAAATTGATGCATACGACGAGTGAAAGTTTCTATTCGTCTTTCAGGTATATTTCGGTCGGCGTTAGATGGCTTGCGGCCATAAATAGCTCCGAATTCTCTCGCAACAATTCGGAATGTCTGGATACGATGAGCCCGTAACGTAGCGGCGAGCGTTTCAACGCTCTGCCTTGCCCGGCTATTGACATTCGCTGATTATGCGTCGCGACGCGCGGTATGCTTCAATTACGGTGCGTGGTTAATGAAACAACTGCGTATAGGATGATGGCGATTATCCGTCGGTAGTTTGGCGCGATATATAATATAAACTGCCGACGATTATTTAACGTTCAATACTCGATTACAATCGCACACTGAGCGTTTCATCGTTGTATCCGAAATTGATTTTCGATGACAGCTTCTTAATTGTGTCTCGGACATAACGGACAGGCGGAGATTTAAGAGACGCGGATCTCTCCCACTGTTCTCAGTTATCTCATCGCAAAACAGCTTTATTTGCCGTAACACTGCACATTCGAATTAAATCACTGTCGATAATAAACGCCGTTAACAGCCCTGTCCGATAATTGCGCGTGCTACATTGGGAATAACCACAAAGTGGAAAACGATCGCTTTAAAAGGGAATTCCGATACGGAGATATGCGTGACGGCCAATTTTCCTGTTCTCAAGTCGTCCCTAACCGGATTTATACTTGAAATTATACCGGTTTTGTTGCAACCCGAAGTTATTACCGTGGAGCACAGAAATGAGGGACGAATGAAGTGCGAGGTTTTGCTCTCGTTGAAGGAATACGATTAACACGTAACCTCGGAAGAAATTGATGTTATTATATACTTCAACTAAAATGTAGCTCTCTGGTTTCATCGAGACGTAGTCAGTATAGCTCGTCGAATATGATGTCTCTTTGCGGATGTTGTGGATATTTTTATTTAAAGCTCCATTTTTTTTACGCCATGTTACGCCTTTGCGGCAGGAGTGTGCCACAGACCATAAAATTAGATGCTTTAGCTGACACGCAATTTATCTAACATTAAACGCAATCTATCTTTTTTACACGGTGTTTTTCTCATTTCTCTATAAAATGCAAAACGTATTTTTAATCGTTGTATAAGAAATATTACACGTGCGCGGGAATATACGGTATAGCGGGGTAATTTGAATAACAGTAAGCATTTGCAAGAATTTCAGAAAAACAAGAGATTTTAAGATACATTTCATTAGATCAGACATTAATCTAATGAAATGTATCTTAAAATCTCTTATTTTTCTGAAATTCTTGCAAATGCTTACTGTTATTCAAATTACTCCGCAGTATCCTATGCCAATTTAACACATAAACGATGTTCAAAACAGCGCAAAGTATTTGAGAAGCACAATCCAAATTCTACATTCAAAAATGACAAACGGTAGCAATCACAGACTTCTATAGAATATGTAGAGTAGCAACGCGCAAATATTTTAAAGAAGATAATAGTGTCTAAAGCATAAACTTTCTGTTTTGTGTTCGTTTATATATTTGTATGGCAGTTTAAAGGTCCGAGTTTATTCTTTTGTTTAAGAAAAAAGGTTACCATGTTTTTTATCATTTGTCAGGTTCAATCATATGTTAATGTATCTTTAAAAATTTGTAGATTTTATAAATCGGTTGCTTTCGATGTTTAAAATAAAGTTCACCTTTTTCGCTTTTAAGAAATAATGTTCTATATATTTGTTTTATATAATTCCAATTTTTTACGCGTATATAATATTGCATTAAGATTAATATATATCTTTGTGAATTGTGTGCGATCAAGCTTTCGAAAATTTATTAGTGATATCAATTCTTATATCACTTTGGAGTATATTGAACTCCGCACAAACAGTGGCAGGATCTTCTTTTTGTGCTCTTTCGTTGATACTACTATCTTCCACGGAGGCGAGATAAGTTATGCATCGAAGGAAACTGCATGCAATAAGTATATACGTATCGCAAAGAAACTTCTCTCATTGTCGCTTATCATAATTCGAACTTACCTTATTTTCTCTGAACTTTTAAATTAAATCTAAATATAGAAAATTGTTTGAATCCCTATAATTGGTTAATATTATTCCATAAATGAATGCGACTTTTTAAAAAATTAACTTGTAGTTTTTTTTAAATTGATTGCCTTTGACACGTATTTACAATTAAATTAAATTAGGAAAGTTAATGTCGTCATAAAAACTTATTTATTTAATATTTCAATTTACATATTTTCTCTCTCTCTCTCTCTTTCTCTCCCTCTCAACAATTCGATTCAATTAATCTATATAAAAACGTGTGCAAGTAGGAAGAAAAGAAAAAGCGAGCATAACGATTGTTTCTTTATCGGAACATCACTGCATTCATGGGTATTCGTTAAACGGTGCAGCAGGACAATAGCCGGCGAAGCGGCTGAACGAACACGCGGCCTCCTACTTTCTCTCTCTCTCTCTCTCTCTCTCTCTCTCTCTCGCCTCTTCATTGCCTTACGAGTGTTGCCAAGATTCAACAAAAAAACTTCTTACCCAGTAGCTTGCGAACCTCCGCGTGGCCGAGGAAGAGATTGAAGTAACCCGCGGCTGGCCGCGCGACGACGAACAGCAGTATCACGAGTCGCCAGAGCATCGTGGCAGCCACGTGACGTTCGTACTCGTAGATATATTTACGGCCGCAGCACGCGAGAACACCCGCACAGCACTCGTTACGAATTGTCCCACGTTGCGCCGTTCATATTTCGCGCGATGCAAATCTTGCCGCGCGGGGCGGGTGGCGGCCACGCCGGCAAAACCACTCCGCGTGTGCACGTGACGGCTTTTTTCCCCGGTCGCGTTTCGATTCCGCGCGAAAACGCGCCGGTCTCCCGTTTGACAGCTCGCGACACGGCACGCGCGTTATACCCGACGCGAGGGGCACTCCCACACGCGAGAAACGCACGCTCCAGGCCGCCACGGCGTACCGATGCTCCGCGACGCGCCGTCGAGCGAGACGCGCCGTATGACGAAATCGACAGGACGGTACGGCAACACGGAATGGTGCGAGCGGAGCGGAACGCTCATCGAGAGCGCGCGGCGTGCCTGCCTCGTGAAAGCCACAACCAGTTGTGTGCTACCATCGCCATGGGTCGTCTGGGGTCGGAGCAGGCCTGTCTACCGAGAGCGGCCGAGTACGGCCGAGGTTTGCCGAGGTCCACCTACGAGGGAACCCAATGGGATGGTCTTGGTCGTGGTCGTGGGTCCACGACCAAGAGAGATCGAACGGCCGCGCTCGAACGAGACCGGAATTGAATTTAAAATTCACTGACGGCGATATCGCGCGAGCGCGAGTCGGAGGATCGGCGAATAAAGTACGCGCTAAGCACAAACAACCCTTCCGTTGTTTGCCAATCAACTTAGTGCACGATAGCCGAGCAATAGTAGGCTGGCGGAAAAAAATTGAGATCGCTCATTTTGCACGCTGCAAGAAGATTCCGAGAATTTAATTTGGATCGTGCGTGTCATCCGTCACCCGCTTGTACCTGCAGCTGCAGTTTTTTGCGATTTATCAACCGTTAATTGTCGGCCTTTAATCATTTAACTTCTGTCGTGTTTATCGGTAACCATTGATTTAGTTTAGATCGAGATTTAGATCTACGTGACGAGCATGCAACGTGCTCCGATAAAATATTGATCAAGATCCGTGCTATTTATATCCATTCAGAGGCATTTATCGATTAGTTGTGACAGAACTATATGATAAATCTTTGGACGAAATGATGCGTGCGCATGTAAAGGCGAATAAAATTAAATAATATCGACGATTCTTCAAATATCGTATATTAAAATCCCCCATTCGAGACTTGGAATGCGTCACACAATACCAATCGGAGGAAACATGAGCAATCGATGTCCTTTTATCGATTGATATCCACGTCTTTTATGATCACTTAGCTTGTTATATATTGCGTTGTTAGCCGTGGAAAATCGAAAGCATAACAGCACTCTCGCAAGCAATAAATTTCAGGACCTTTATTCACGGTACTTCGGTAACAGGCTCCGTCACGTGTTACCTGAAGTTGAAAGTCGCACCTTATTCTGCCAGGTAGGCCACTTCGTTTTCTTCTTTTCGCTTGCGAGAGGCGTATAATACCTTGCTATCCAATTAACCGGTGCCAATCGCCAAAGAAAACAAAGTGAAAATCTCTTTTATTGTCCTTTTTATTCTTTCAACATGATGCTTTATACTGATTCAATCTTCCCGAGGATAAACCAAATTGTACCAATGTTTCATACGTTTTGCATATTGCATCGATACCATTAGCTGTCGTAATCGCAAATTTAAATTTCCCTTCTCTTATCGAATAACATGTGTATATATTAACTAGAAATATCAACCGACGTAATTTTACTATTTTTATAAAATAAGAGTAATCGTTCAACTATAGCTCGCAGAAGAAATAGATTAATTCGCCGCGTATCCAGCCTTGTTGATCAATTTTCTTTTGATCGAAGTTGTATTTCCATATATTATATCTGCACAAAATTGCTATGCAGAAATCAGGATTAGATATAAATCATATACGTTCTGACTGTGGAGAGGTGTGCTGGACTGCTGGCAGAGTGAACGCTCGACACACATGTCAAATTATTGACGATAAACTACGCATTTGATCACACTGTTCTCCTTCTCCCCTCCCTCTTCGATCATTTTATTGGCGGGAGCGACTTATTTTTATACTGAAAGACGTATGCGTGCCCGCGCGCCCTGCGAACGCGCAAAATGTGGAAGACGAGGCGCTCTCGAATTTCATCCCGGAGGAATCGGGGGCAGTTGGAATCCATCGTTCATTTGCATAATTCGAGATCGACGACGGATAGGAAGAACGCCCACGTAGCTGCGTCGAATCACGATCGTCTTACGGGTCCACCTCTCCTTCTTCCTGTCTACCAGGACGTGCTTGATTACCAAACGCCGTTATTACCGGACGATGCACGAGCGAGGGGTGGGGAGGGGGAGAATGAGGGGCGGGGGAGGCGCGGGGGGTACCAGGACTCGTTTTGCAAATTCGCGGTTGATTGAAAAGCTCGTGCGGCATAAAAACCGAGAGATAACTGCGGCAGGAGAAATGAGGGAAAAAAGTCCGGATGATTACTCTCTTACCGTATAGCATGAGCCCAGGCGGCACACAGGATTCTGCCTGTTAACGGGCTCCTATCTGACCGATGGTGGTCGGCGGATACGCGCCACGACGATGGGTAAATTCGTACGATAGATTCTTACGTGCATCCTTTCTCCTTTTTGGTCCGCGCATCGTCATCGTGCGGGGCTATTAACTTAATATCGACGATTATACAGTTACATGAGTTACCGCGTTTAATATTTTATATCGCCGATGCGAAGGATGCTTGTTTGCTCGTCGTCTCGGTATCATAACGTCGCATCGGTACGAATTACACGTTGCTAAAAATTAAAAAAATATATTGGTACAAGGATTCACGTGAACGTAATAAGAATAAAGCTAAATTAGAGCTGTGCGGTAATGAAATTTTATAATATTTCATTTTTATATTAAACAGATTACAGAGTAGTTATGCTAGTAATAATAATAAATCGCTATTTTTCTATGTTTAATTAGAGCGATAATAACTATACCTACTTCTGGAGAAACTCTATTTCATAGGCAAGGAATTTCCGCTATTTTTGCAAGTTTCTCATTAATAGAATGAAAAATAAAAAATATATAGAGTTACGTTCTATATATGTACGCTGTTTAGAAAAAAAAAAACACGTAAATTGTAATAATCCCGATGTCTAATAATAAGTAAAGTTTAGATATCTAACTGCCTATGCTAGTCGGCACGTGAGCACAATGTACAATGGTTTTCAAAGCGGTACAGCTGATATCATAAACAAGACACCGCAGTGCGCGGCACGAAGCGCGGTTTAATCTACTGCAAATACAGGGCGCTTCGTTTAAATCAAGGCAATGTCAGGAAGAGAGAACGGACCCCTTTGTCGGTTCTAATCTGTACAAACAGTCGTATATCTAGCGGCCGTCGGCCAAACTTTCGGTTTATCCGAATTTATCCTAGTAGCAGCTTCTGGAAAATATCGCGAGGCCTGAGACTCACTTACTACATCTTTTTTTGTACATTTTTTCATTTACGATTAATTCGTACATGTACGCAATCTGTATCGTAAATAATTTTATATTTGCTCTTATTTAGCAGAGTATTTAGCAAAATACGTTCGTGTGCAGCATATCTGTGCTATATTATTTTATAATATAGAAAATTAGATAGAATAATTGAAAAATTTATGTCAAAAGGAGAGAGAATTTATTCATCAATGTGATATCGCGTTTTATGCGTTAAAAGTAATCGAATCAATCCCCACGGTAGTCCATTTTAATATATATCTTCAGATGCAAGAACGTCCTCCTCTGAGAGTCTCATTCTTTAGGCAGCCGTCGTAATAGTACATCATTAAGCAAACGCAATTACGCGCTTCACAAGGAACAGCTTTTAGTAGAAATGAGGTAGCGCACTTTTGGACCGCGGCTTTTACGTCGACGCAGTCAACGCGACGGGGTGCCCGCGCGCATACACAGGGTATATCAGAAGAAGGTCCCCATCCATCTAGCGAGAAAAAGAGTGTGAAAGGGAGAGAGAGAGAGAGAGAGAGAGAGCTCTGTGCATTATCACGCCGTTTCCGTTTTACCATACTTTCTTTGCGCCGATCGCGGCACGGCCTCCAATTAACGCTTTCCGCGGCGCTCAAAAGACCTGCAGACGGTAGCACCGAAAATGGATTAAAGCGCGCGCGCCGTTTGCTATACCGCCTTTTACAACGTTTGCAGACAGCGGCGTATATATGTACGTTGGCAGTCGCGCTGGCAATTCGCCGCGCCGTTCTCTATTCGGTTCCGACTATTTTTCACAATGCCGCGAGCATATCAAAGTACAAAAATTTATGAAATGCGACGAAGAAGAACCGCGTACGAGGTTTCTCATTTCATATATATATATATATATATATATCCGATATACCTGAACGATATGACGCGAGATTTCAACGAGACATTCGATACATCGCCGTCAGAACTCGCGTGGGAGAGACATAAAGCACGGTTATTCGAATCCTTTCGGAACGGTGCCTCGCGATTGGTATCGCCGGTGCGCGGAAGAGCGTGTGCGCTTCGAGAAAGGATGGGATATATATCGGATTTAGTTTTTCGCCGGCGAATCGATCAGCTTGAACCCATCTGACCTCCGCGAGGACGTAAAGGGTTGAAAGTAGGAGAAGCCGCGCGGTACGAAGGGAGAAGGGCGCGGAAGCGAGCGAGGGGGGAGGGGGAGGGAAGAGGAGCACGAGTCTGAAAATAAGAAGATATAGATAAAAAGAGCTGGGGCTGCGCACGTTGGCCTAACAAGACTCAGGACTCAGGGGCTATTATCATAATTGTGGGCTGCAGGCAGCGGCTGTGCCCACAAACCAGAATGCCTCTTGTCTCATCTACCTTCGTCCTCGCCTTCTTCTTCTTCTTCTTCTTCTCCTCCTTCTCCTTCTTCCCGCGCTTCTTCCTTCCCCCTCGCGCATTTCTTCTTCTTCGCGGCTTTTTACTTAACCTTCGTTCTCTCGCGTTTCGCGCGTCCCTTAGCCGCGTCCCTTCACATGCTCTAAAGACAAATGAAACGGCCAACCACGTTCAGCCTCCTTGTTTCGCATTTCCATCTAAATTAAGAATGCGATGAGTAATCCGCGCGGCGCGATCCGATGCGACGCAATGCGACGCACAAAAAGATCTTCCGCGATGCGAAACGGGATCGTTCGACGCGGTGTTTATTGTAATTGGTAAACGACACACGTCTCTAACGAAAATACTGTATAGGTAATATCTTTTAGGCACACGGTCGCGGAGATTAAGCTTTTACGCCGTAACATTTTTTAAACGATGCGTAACTCAGCGTAGTGCTAATAAGAAATATGAACTACCAATCAGGACTAATTATATGGGATGCATTATTTAGGTGAAATTACAGACGGTTCGGATGCCTTCCGAACGTTCGTTATTAAATTCAACTATGTATGTATGATGTGGATCCTTCGACGTGGACCACCCTGAGGTGAAACGCAAACAACCCGTTTCTCCCGCTCTTCACAAAGAAACCAAGTGGAACGCTCTCGAGGTTCCCCTTTTTTCGATCTCGATCGTGGCAGAAGTCGAGATATTTTTGATGAGCGTACTCTTCCTTTCTAAACAAAATTTAGTATTCTAATATTCTAACATTCAAAATTTAGTACTTTTTTTTCTGTTGCCATCCATTATATCAGTATAATGACATAATGATGAGATACATTGTAATGCTTGTTGTTGTATAGTCATCGAGATGTTTTTTCAATTGTATAAAACTACATGCAACGCAGAGTTTTACAAGTCGTTTAGTTCTTTATTGCGCAATGAAATCCAATTATCTTCCGCTCCAATTACTGTGAAGAGATAGAGAGAGTGAGAGAAAGAAAGTGATAGAGAGAGAGAGAGAGTGCATCCTCTCTTCTATTTAATTCCTGTTATTTAAATTGCAAATTCGTAGTCTTAAAAAGATTGTGAAATGAAAAATTACAACATACGTTATTAATACGTTATTAATTCGTTGTTAACGAAATTGGATGTTATTATTTGAGATTTTAAATTGATCTTCTACTTTAGATATCTGATCTTTTCTCAAGTTATTAAATGTGATCAAATGTAGATATTGATTTCAATCCCAATTAAGAATAATATTTCTTGCATCTATAAATAATTCTTGTAGAACAATCGAATATTTATATAATACCTTATTTTTTCTCCTTCTAAATTTAAAATTAACATTTGATTGAATTTCTTAAAAATACACTATAAAATACATTATGTAATTCCCTTAAATAATCCGAAAAAGTTACTATGTTTTAACTGTAAATACAACTGTATACTACAAAATACTTGTTCTTGGATTCTCGGCTCGAGAATTGGGAAGGCATCCGACCGTCTCCTTTTCAAACCGGAGACGAGAAGTCAGAAGCAACTGGCAGGTGCGCGATAGAATATCTGTTTTCCTTTAAATTATGCGAAATAAGCAAATATACTTCAGCCTCAAATTGTTGCACGGTGTGTCGAAAGAGCATTTTTTTCCCATTTGTTTCCCGTGCACTCTTTCAGCGAGAGATGCCAGGGGCGTGTATGTTTGTTTAGCCTCGGTGTACCCTGTTATTAGAGACCGCTGCCCGTGCCCCTCGTGAACCGTAGGGCCCACGTCGAGATTTGGCCGCCGTGAGCCCGATCATGCATCCCCCTTTCCGCCCTTCGTCTCATCGTTCCCCCTCCCCCCCCCCCTCTCTCTCATCCTCCTTGCTTCATTTCGTGCGTAAAAGAAGGTTCTCGAGAGGAGAGGAACGACGAGATAAATTCGGAAGGGGGTCCCTCTGGCTCCTAGCAGATTCTCTGCTCTCTAGATCTTGATTTAGATTCTACCGCGTTTTAATTTATTACAAGCGATGGCGACGATTATACGGAAACGAGTCTTCGGCTCGGGAGAATACGCCAATTTTCGGCCCATGCGAATAAAAGGAGAGAAAAACGAGCTAAAGGAACAAGAAGCGAAGCTCGTACAGCGGAGTATTAAAGAGGAGATTCGGAAATTTAAGTGCGTTCGGATACTCACTTAAAGTGCAAAGAATTTCTTCGAATTATTTCAATTCCTCTTCATCTCATGTACGCAATAAGACTTTCTGTTCTTTCACGAAATATAGAGGTGAATGATTCTAAATTTTAATTTCAAACTCGCGCAAGCACATAATTTATCATACGCAATATTCTCTGATTATGTATAACTTTTCTTCTTACATATCTTATAAAATTTTGAAAAATTCAATGGACTTTTTAAATTTGTCTATAGCATTTCAGCTAAATCAAATGTTTCCTCATTTTTTAAACTTATTTGTTACTTCGTACATAATATTAACGTCACGTATTTATGTCAGAATTTATATACGAATCTGCGCACTCGTTGGAAGTGGGAGACAAATCCATATATTTTTTTGCGGTGTGATTCGTGGGATCGCGCGACTCCTCTTTCTCTCGATGCACAATGCATCCCTGATGACATATCCTGCAGGCCCGCAATTGAATAGTGTTCTGTTTGCGCGGATGGCACGTGACAATGCCCGAAGACCCGTCTCGCACGCGACCACACCCCGTCGCTGTTATTTGTTTAATTTAAGGGTATTGTTGCGCGCGCGGTGTTTTCGTCGGTCGCCCGCGCGCTCGATTTATTTCGGCCACGGTCATTTCCCGCATTTTTAACGTGGGAGACACCGCCGGGGTCACCCGCGGGTCGCGGATCCCAGCGGGTGTCGCCTGATCTCGATCACATTCGCAATTCGGTGGACAGCCGCGAACGGCGCGAACTCGTGCGACTCAACGACGACACGGTCGCGCGGTCGATTATTATACTCCTCTCCCCCCCCCCGGAACTTTTACCGCCCCATTAATGAAACTTTTTACGTGACCATTTATTAGCGTCCCTTCCCGGCGATAAATAAACGCTGTACGTGTCGCCATCACAGCATGTATTATGCATGCAGTATTACAAAGCGGATGCTCGCCCGTGCGTAAATTATCGTTACGCGGATAACTTAATGGCCGGCTAAATATTTCTCGCGTCGTTTTTGCATAATTGGATTTTCATAACTGGTTCGCGAGATGATTTTTTTTTTTTACCGGCCGATACGTCGATTGTGCAGGTAGAAAGGAGCTTTTGACTCCTCCGACGTGCATCGCGCGATCTTACAACGAAGCCTGGCACTCGTTGGAATCTTTACTGGCCTTTGCAGCCATGGATAAGGTTCTGCGTGTAGCCAATGGGCCCGACAGGCCCAGCGATAATTGAAGAATGCTGCATGATCAATCGTCGATGATTGAACATCATTTATATGTTTTAGATTTTTTAGAATATCATATGCAGAGTCACTTATCTCGTTGCAATAATGAGTAAAATCGTACAACTACGGAAATAAGAAAAGAAAACGAATTCTCATATCTCCCTAAAAATTTCCCATTTTTATGTACATTCTTTAAATGTGTAAAAAAATAGATACAATAATGAAATATAAAATTATAAAATATATAGCACGATGGTCAGATAATTAACGAGATGTGATCTGAGAAGTAGTAATGACTTATTCACAGATTATGTTCATAATTTTCAAAATTAACATAAATTATTGTTGTGTGTCAGTCTCAATTATAATATTATAAATAAGTAAATATATGTAACAAATTAATTAGATTAACATGAAGAACGTATAAAAAAGGCATATAAAATATATAGATATAGCTGTAAACGTTGAGATACAAATGTAGATAACACATGCATCTTAATTAACACTTTGATCGCAAGATCATATATTATTCAAGCAAAACATTATTTTTAACATAAAATAAACATTTATTTTTTAATTCTTGCCCAACAAAGCAATCTTGGACACAAATTTTTATAAGAATAGTATTTTATAACATTTTTAATTTATACTGAAGTATATACTATATTTTTATTTTATAAATATTCTTTTATTTTTTGTTTTCTATGTCAATTATCATATACAAATTAACTCGTATCTCGCGATCAAAGTGTTATCAATGCAATTATACATGATTATGCTCATTACGTATTCATAATGACGCGTACTAATATAATAAAGATTCGGAATCCTTTAAATTATAAATTTTTAATTGTTTTTAAATTAAATTGGATTAAAGTTTAATTTAAGTTAAATTTCATTATCACGAAACAGTATGTTCAATTTTTCAGGTAAATTGCATTAAAAATCACAGTCATATAAGAAAGAGACAGAACGAGCGAAAAATACAACTTTTTAACATTGTAACTACGCAGTATTTTGTGCTTCGAGTGCAAGATAAATAAATATTCACAACAATCCTATTAATTCAAGTGCATTTCACAATACTCGTTACACAATCATAATACTTGCGCAATCGTCAGCAAAGCCAGCATTTGCTGGCAATAAATATTCTTATTCGCAATTCAAGGAATCGTGCATAAAGCATCGCAAAACAAAAATACATTTTTCCCCGAGTAGATTTCTGTAGAGATCCATCGGTCATCCTTAATGCGTAGCCGGGCAATTTTTCTGATCTGTACGAATAAAGTATGCTCTGCTGATGTTGTTCTTGTCGATAACTTGATAAGCCTTTTCTACCACTGGGACTGGCGGTTTTGGCTCTCGCGTCAAAATCCAAACGTTTCGTACACTGCAAGAACGCATTGTAATTTTAACAATCCAGCAAAATTGTTCTGTGATCTAATCTAATATCTCTGAGATACTTTTCCGAGGGTAGTCTTAAAAACATTAATGTATAGTTACACTAAAAAATCAAGGTTCTTTTCTACTTATTTAGCAGCATTAAAATGTAAAGTTGATATAAAACGATAAAAGCATACAGGAAATATTTATCGAAATTAACCTTGTTTTTCGGGCAAAAACTTGAATATACGTCGCATAAAAAAATGCTTATTATATATTATATATTTTTGCTACATTCTTTTCGCACCGCAAAAACTTACTTGAGGACTCCGAGATTTGTACAGCTCCATACTACGGCATATGATTTGTAGTCCGTGTCTAGAACCCAATAAGGTGCATCGAACGGCAGTGGCAAGGATGGAAAAGTGACGGACAATTTAGGATCGTCGGATCTGCCAATTAACCTTCCGACGCCCTCGATACTCGTTGCAACTCCAGTTCTACAGCAAGGGAATAGAGCTTTACTCTAACAATAAGTGGATAATTGTCGATTGACGGTGACGTCATGTCATTGCCGTGTCGTTGTCTCTCTCGCTCGTTTAATGCCTTGAAATTACTTAACGATATTACAAATTACCGTTGCGTGTTGTACTCACAGTGAAGAAATTTGTTTGTTGACGATCTGCACCGATGCATTTTCACTCAGACTGTAATTAGCTGTCACACATTTTCCACCAAATTCAAACCACGCGAAGTACCTCTCGACTTCGTACCATTTGCCCAAATACTAGAAAAGAAAATCTGTGATGTATCCGTGATTTAAAAAGGAAGTATCTTTTAAAATATTGCTCTACATTAAATATAGTTGTAAGTCAAAATAACGATTGTTCCGATACTCACTCTATCGAGTTCGAAATTTTGCATTGCTTCCAAGTTTGGACAGTTACCCAAAAATGGCACCTGCGCCATCGCCGCATTCGCGATAATAACGATTAAAAATATCCGTAACATATTTATTTTCTGAAAAGAGAACATATAAAATATTTTGGTGTACAATAATTTTGTCGCGTTTTTAAACGAAATAAATTCAACGCAAAATCTGACGTTTCAGGGAATGATATTTAAAGAAATCAAATAGAATCTTTTACTTATTATATCGCGTGTGTACATACACGCATACGCAGAAACATTAATTTAGAATAAGAGATTAGATAGAGATAATATTAATCTCATTTCAAACAAAATGTCTTACTTTATGTTGAAATACATTAGAGCTGCCTATACACACCGGAAAACCAGCGATCTTATTAAAATTCTTCCAACAGATAATCACCATTATGATAACACGCTTCGTATTATCATAATGACGCACCGCTTAAAGAATTTTTACGAACCAATTCGTATCGACTTGGGCACTTTGAAGATATTTCTTTGTGCTCTTTTCTTTCGTGTTTTCAAAGTACACAGTTACTAACCTTGAAACGCGCAAGAAAATGAGGAGAAACGGGTGCGTCTTTTATATCGCATTCTCGCGTACGTTAGTTTCTAAATTGATGATATCACAATGCAACGCTGTTCTGCATGACAGAATAATTTTTAAACGAAATAAGTTCAACGCAAGTGACGTTTCAGGGAATGATATTTAAAGAAATCAAATAGAATCTTTTACCTATTATATCGCGTGCATACATACACGCATACGCAGAAACATTAATTTAGAATAAGAGGTCAGATAATATTCATCTTATTTCAAACAAAATTTCTTACTTTATGTTGAAATACATTAAAGCTGCCTATACATACCGGAAAACGAGCGATCTTATTAAAATTCTTCCAACAGATAATCACCGTTATGATAACACGCTTCGTATTATCTTAATGACGCACCGCTTAAAGAATTTTTTACGAACCAATTCGTATCGACTTGGGCACTTTGAAAATATTTCTTTGTGCTCTTTTCTTTCGTGTTTTCAAAGTACACAGTTACTAACTTTGAAACGCGCAAGAATATGAGGAGAAACAGGCGCGCGCTCTTTTATATCGTCTTATCGCGTACGTTAGTTTCTAAATTGATGATATCACAATGCAACGCTGTTCTGCATGACGTACCTCATAACGTATATAAATGCGTTTTACTTGTCGATCCAGTTTTTGTCATTCATGTTGCATAATCTGTGTTGATTTCGCTTTGTGTTATTGTGTTAATTTACTTACAAGTGCTAAGAATGGTGCATTAATCATTTCGAGTATCATCATTACTTTTTTTTTTAACGCACGAGCAACTTGAAATTCATATTAGCATAGATATTTTCTTACGATATGACAACATTGGACACGAGTCAAGCGCTGTTATGAAAAATTATACGTATATAGACGCGGGTTGTTTAAGCTCGCGGTCGACCTGATTTCTAATTCTCCGGTCTCTTTAATTCATCCGACAAGAGGTTATTTGCGCAAGTAGTTCAGGGAGCAATTTATTGTTAAGAAATTCAGAGTAGAAAGGGCAAGAGAGAAGCAGCAACCTCGATGCAATACATCGGCAATGCGATCTAAATACGGCACTCACCTGACAGCCTTGACCCTGTCGGATATTCAGAGAATACGCGTGGAATGTCAATTTTTGCGAGATTGACGGGGGATTAGCGCCGACACTTCTCGCGCGGCGGATCGTTCGTAGGTGACTGGACTTCTTGCTCCGCGGTTCGCCTCGGTGCTCGTCGGAGACGTACCCGCGAAGGTTGACTGGGCATGTTTGGCAGAGTACTGACAGTTAGTGGGTCAGTAACGGTACGCCCGGGGTTCAAGAAACCCGGCTCGAATTTATCATTGACCAATAGATTGATCGACAGTTTCGAAGGCACGGATCATTTCATGATCGGATGCGATGGACCACTTTTGTGAGTCGCTCGTTTGCGTTCGCCTTTGGATTTCGCAGTAATGACTTATCGGTAACCAACGCAAAATATTATCTACAAAATAAATACGTGTTTAGTACATCATATAATGAATAACTTATTAAAAATAAACTCATTTTAACAGCATGAATATTCCGCTTCGTACACGGAGAGAATTTTCTTTTAAAATTTACCCTGAAAATCATGTTAATTGTGGGACAATATAGTATTTAGGCAAATTTTACTGTGTACTACAATAAATTTTACTGCGAAATCCTATTGTAGTGCACAGTAAAATTTGCCTAAATACTATATTGTCCCATAATTAACATGATTTGCAGGGTAAATTTAAAAAAAAATTCTCTCCGTGTATGTTTACGATACAGATTTTCGACGGCTTCATATAGCAATATTTATGGAGATTCGCGGATTAAGCATATATCAATGCACTATGGAGTATCGAATTAATCTCAATTATTCTATACATACAGCACATTTGAAAAGAAAGATAATCCGTTGAAAAAAATAAATTTTGAAATCAATATATATTTTTTACATTATATTTATACGCAAGATATTAAAATTCTCTTTCGAATGTTCTTTTACATTTTCAAATGCAAGAAAAATATCCTGTTTAAACCCTTTATTTCTGCTTTATTGGCACTCGGGTTTAGAGCATTAACTTAATCATTTTTGTTTAACGTTATATCGATGTTTCGTCGATCTTAAGTGATAGTTTCAGATCGATATATCATTATTATTAAAGATAAAATTATTAATGATACGAAAAATATATATCCGTTATGTGACCTGCTTATATTTGTGCTCACGATGAAAACGTTATGACACATTTAGCTTTTACTAGCATCACATCGTGATGCGAAAGCTAAAAAGACTTTCCAAGAGTTCAAGTCTTGCATTTTCTCTCACATGATACGACTATGCACGGCACATATAAACTATCGCAGTAAATTACGAGTATTATAGCTAGAGGAATTTTAGAAGAATAAATGAATAATTTCAGAAAAAAAAATTTTTTTTAACAAAGTTATACGTCTCATTAATCAAATATTATTCTTCATTAATCAGATATAATTACGCGAGTTAATTTGCAATGATTAATTTACGCTGCATTTAGTTTAATTAATTAATTTTACACGCATTCCATTATATCTACGCAGTGAAACGGGAGTAATAAATAGACGAATTTATTTTATTAAGACATTTTTTATAACAATTTTATTTATCTTTATTTATCTTTGTTTCTTTTTCTTTTTTTTTTACATTTGTACGTAAGCCTATAAAACAAAGCGCCGTGCCAACCCTATGTTCTCAAGCGACAGCGACAACGACGACGACGACGACGACGACGACGTGCCGATGGAACAGTGATTAATGATTTTGCGGTACTTAAGCGAGACTGGTTCTCAATTAGAGGAAACCGCTACGAGCCTAAGACATCGAAAATCCCCGGGAATACGACCCTGCTAGCGCCAACTAACAGACTTTTTATTTTTTTTTTATTTTTTTATTTTAGCTAAATAATACTTCTAAGCAATTGTTTCCGTCTCCTTCGAAAGCTCGCTTTTCTCCTCCTTCGGATTTTCCGCGACGTTCTCCTCCTTGACCTCGACAATGATCATTTTATCCCTCGTGTCGCCGGTCTCCTCCTTTATCGCCTCTGCTATCTTCAAGATCCGTTCGGGAACTGTTTCGATGGGCTGCTCGAGCTTCGCGGGTTCCTCCGCTATTATCTTCGGGATATCGGAGGGCGCTTTCTCACCCGTAATCCCGGCTTCTGCTACCTCCTTCTCCTTTATCTCGGCATCACTCAGATCGATGGCTGCTCTCAAACCCTCATTCTCGGCTGGCTGCGGTTTCCGTTTTCGCTTCTCCGTGGCGGGCTTCTTCGCCTCCTCCGGCTTCTTCGTCTCCTCGGACTCCTCCGTCGACTCCTCCGTCGAGTCGAAATAGGCGCATTCCGCCTGATCGGTTTTCACGAAGAACGTCTTCGATATCTTGTACTTATCGAGAACGCCATAAGCCTGCGACCGAAATGAGATTTTAAAATTTTGTAATAATGACAATAATTCTGGGGCACATATGTTACAATATTGTTACTGTTATAATAATTTTAAAATGTAAAACTTGCTAATATATTTTATGTTAATGTTTTTTTTTTTTTATTTTATTAAGCCTACGTACCTTTTGAAGCACTTTTCCGGACGGAATCCGTTCTCTCGTCATGACCCATGCATTTTGTGCGTGGACCGGGCCAATACCTTGACAACTCCATAAAACGGCGTACGAATCGTAATCGGTTTCGAGTACCGAGTACTTAGTCTCGGGAGTCAGTGGAACTGTGGTATACTTGACGTGAAGTTTACCCTCCTCGGCCTTGGAAGCTGCAGGCTTAATTTCACCCTCCAGTATCCTCTTTACGCCGGTGCTAATTGCCAGAGGTATTATTAGTTAAAATCTCATTATATTTTATTATATTCTCATATTTTTTATAATACAAAAATTTATCAAAACTAGAGAAAATATGTATACTTACAAACGATTCGTAACTTGATTGCTCACGCGGTATTTGCCATCGATACCTCTGGTATAATTCGTCATAACGCATCGAGATACCACTTCACTAAGTTGGAAGTATCTCTCGGCCTCGTACCAAACGCCCAAGAACTGTAAGACAATCGAATATCCGTTTATTTGAAGTCAGAAAAATGTAACGCGCTGTTAACTTTTTAATTAAATATCGCCAGTTATGCGCAGACAACACAAATTGATCCATCAGATCTATCAGAGAAAGCAAATATCAGAAAAAATTAAATTTCTTAGACATTCGTCCGATAACTGAAGACATGTATATTCTGTATAAATGCACATAACATCAAACATTACACAAACAAAATAAAACCGAATGTTTACGTGATAATGCACAAATTGGCGAATGAAATAATTAAGTTAATGAAATAATTACTCACCCTTTGCCTATTAAAGTTCGCCATGGGTATATATTCTGGGCAGAAGCCCAGATTGGGAATCTGGGCACTGGCCCAGGCCAGAGCCGAGAGTGCTAGGATGATCTTTCCGAACATGTCTGACGATGATCTGCCTCGAACACCCGTCGACGCTCCAACCTTTATATACATTAAGCAGGAGCGTTGACCGAGAGGTCTTACCCCCTCTGTGTTACCCACGTGTTAGTACTCTTACGGTACTCTCCGTGGCCCGAGAGGCTGGCCGTGCAGACGGTGGTCATTGGTCAATGATGCGCCTACGAATCTCTTGGCAAGTCCATCGGCGACGCGACCAAGAACCAGAAATGCAAGATCCATTATGCAACTTCAAAACGAACGGTACTTCTCGATTGGCGACGCCAGCCCCTACGGGAACAGCGCTTAGGCCTTAGAGCGAGGTCTACCAACTCCGTGGAATGTCAATGATGTCTCGAATTAAATGCGAGGTTAACGGATTAGAAGAATTCTTTCCCATATATCTCCAATTAAGATCTATGAACTCCTCAATTAAGGATTTTTAGAGAAGAGGCTGCGAATGTGCTAATCGATCTCTCTTTAAGATTTCTGTGCATATACATGCCTTTTTAGACCTTTCGGATCTTTTTGATTATTCTTTTTGTGCTAATTCAAACATATATTAAAAGATATATCTATCTTATAATATATTAAATATCATATCATATATTAAAAGATATATCTATCATAAAGATATATCAAATCATATATTAAAAGATATATCTATCTTACATTGATAACAATTCTTTTTTTGTAGCAAAAAAATATATATTATTTTGCTTTTAATAATATATCATATACGCGTGAAATTTTGATCAAGTAAAACGTAATTTAATTGAAATACGTGATAATGATGATTAATTAAGAGCAAAACTTGTACGCGTGGAAGTTATTGTATTTAGAAATTTCCTATATATGTATCTCTTTTTCTCCCCTTTTTTTCTTTCTATTTTTGTTGCTCCAATAATATTCGATTGTCTCTATTTATACAACAATTTATTATGGATATTATACTCGCCTATATCACATATAAATTACAATCAAGACGCGTCTCCGTTCGATTATGAAAAGCAAATATGTCTGGCCGTTTCCTGCAGTCATTTAGAGAGCCGGTTCCAGCAATCTGGTCCTCGTGCAAACGCTTATTTACGTTTGGTTGCGAGGCAGGTGCGATCGGACAGACTGATTCTTCGCGAGGGGTAGGAGGGAGAGGAGGGGGACAAAACGAGGAATGGACATTTACTCGCGGTAATTATGCAATCGACACCGTCGAGATTGGATGTACGCGGCATACGGCGTCTTGCTGGAAGGTAGCCCACTAGTAACGGGTCTCGCTGTGTGACTTGTCTTTTTGTACAAAACCGAGAAGTCCTCGGACCGTTAGCTGGCGACGTATTTTGCGCCTCTCTTAAGGAATTCTTTGAAGAGTCTGCGAACAGCGAACCGCTACGTCTGTCTCACGAAAACAATAATTAACTCTTCGACTTCGGTGCTCTGTTATGTTTGCGTCGATGAAGCAGTCCTCAATCAAGTTAGATGACAACGTGACAAAATATTTACTGCTCGCAAGAAAGGATCTATAGATCCCGAAAGGAAAATAGTGAATTATTTAGATAAAACAAATTAATACACATGACTTTTTTCTTCTCTCTAATTATGTAAGAATTATTGAGAGGCAATAATCCAAAAGCGGCTTATTTGTGAAATTTGTGAAATAATTCGAGATAGTTCGTTCAACTAATTTATTAAAATCGATAGATTTGCTTATTAATGTTTAAATTCAAATGCAATTCTCCTATAAATTTCTATATACACGTCTCACAATCGTGCAATTAAATAGCGTAACGTTTAATCAATCACAACAGGTCCTAAAGGAATGGGGGAGGAAAATCGGCAACATATATTCGATTACGCTCGCTTCTTTTTTTATCTTGTCGTACACCAGATTCCTTCAGAATTTTTAATTTATTTTTCATAAACCTATGAACACTAAGAAAGCACACGGAGCTCGCGCCCCGCTTGGAAGATGCTTAAAATCTACAAATGTTTCACCCGGATGTCCGAATGACGAAAAGAAGACGTTAAACTTTGCACAACAGTGACGGAAGACATTGCAAATCGTAGAAAATCGACGCAAGATTTCCACAAGATTGTGCCAATTATTGTCCCTCCCTCAAATCTTTCCTTTATTGAACGTTCAATTTGTCTAATGACGAAAGAACAAATTCCGAAGAATTCTACAACGTCGAATAAACGTATCAGAAAAGTATATCGTTTCCTTTCGCATTCTCGGTCAACTCGATCGAAAGCGAAATTCGAGATCTTTGCTTATATTTTCTCCACGACGAAACACGGTCTCTCGAGAGGGACATCCGGGTGCGCGTGCGCGCTAAACATAATTAATTAACAATAAAAATAATCTGTAATGCGTAATCCTAGTGCGTTTACGGCTCGAGAAGAGGGGACGACTGATGTCGGGAGTGCGTGATAAAGGGTGGGCGAAAGGGTAAAGGGGAGAAAATGGTGATAAAAAGCTGGTTGCTTAAATTATTATAGGCGACTCGCAAGATCTTTCTTCGGCAGTCCTCCTGCCTCTTCGCGATCGCAAGATTCTCTCACTTCTCACTCTCTCTCTCTTTCTCTCTCTTGCTCACGCCGAGAGCCACGAGTCGCGCCCGTGCCATGAAAACGCCGCGGCGTCGCACGCTAAACAATAATTACTTTAGCTTTATTATCATTTAGTATCACATTACGTTCACTGTTTTGTGCTGGCCGTTTTTGCCTGGCTTCGCGAGAGCGCACACCACCCCTCCAACCTCTCTTTCCGCTCCGTTTCTTGTACGCCTCCCCGTTACGACGTTTTCTCGTAAATGAACGTCCGTAATGAAGGGAAGTGAAGGAGAAGAAAAGGCGCACCCGATCGATTTGTCGCCACCCTCGAGCAATCGCGATTTGCGAGGTCGAGCAGAAACCCGAGGATGTAATGAACAAGAGAATACCAATCGGCTGTGTTTCCGTTTCTTTCCCGCGCGCGATGCTTTATTTGACTGATACAGGACACTCTTTGAGAGAAAGCAGACCGTATAGGGGAAACTTTTTTATATAAAATTTTATATAATTTTACATTTTTTTTTAAATATATTCTTTTATTGTACACATCTCTTTTGTTATCACGGGAAGACGATAATTTACTGCAATTAGTGTATATAGTACAAACTTGCCACGCGCTTTTATTTACCTCTGTTGCAATCGACAACATATAATCAAATATATATTAAGATTGTTAAATATCCTTCAAGTACAATGCCATTTTATTTACGCGTTGCTCAACACACGTTGATTTAAAAACTAAAATATATTGCATTTATATTTAACTAAAATTATATTTGACAGCTTTTATTAGAACGTCTTTGGTATGAGCGAATCTAGATCGATGGTACATTCAGTTTAGAGCGTCTATATCATATTCTAATTTCTGTACAATACACATATATCCAATTTATTTCTTCATAATCGCATCTCGATCAATTGAACATCACTACATTAATATAGTCTTTTTGACTTCGTTTTTATATGGAATGTACGTATATTCTTTGAACAGAATATAAACACTTCCAACCGCGTTAATCGGCCGATTCCAGTGTGTCTCATTTCTTCTCCTCGTTTAATTTCACTTCCGAACATCTCCGAGATAGTTTTTGTACAGTTAAGGAGCAAAAAAGAGGTCGAGGCCCTTCTTCAAGGCACCTTAGGTAATAATAATGCCTACCTAGAGAAGAAAAAAAAAATATGACGTCCTGCGCCAAACAAACGTAAAATTAGAGAAAAGAAAGCTACTACTTACAACGATCTAACTAGCCTTACGAAAGAGATTGAATTAATTCGAATGAATCTTAAAATCGTCTACGTGAATTTATTAACGTTTCCTCCATTTCCTAAGCGAGCTCGTATCGTCATCTTAACCGCCTATGTCTCTTAAGCCTATGAACACATGAAATCACTGCCCAATCGACCAATTTGGACCCATTTGACAAGGCACTCGAGTCGCTAAGTTATTACTGAAGGATGTACTGAAGGATGTGAATGGGAATGTCAGGACGGGGATGACGATGATGGGGGACAGGCGACAATGTGGAAGACGGGATTTCAGAAGACAGAACATTAACAACGTCGATGTTTACTAGACAATAAATTGCATCAACAATTTATAAACATCACAACTGCGTCTTCCGCAATCGATTTCGCCGGTAATGTTCTCTTCCGTCCTGCTTAACATTTCGGATAATTTCATTCTCTTCCCATTTCAACATCCCGATCGAATACTTTCGCGTTCGCGATCGAAAAAAAATCGTTACAATTCTATAAACTGCTAGCTCGTGGCGATTGGCGGGCAGGACACCTAAGATCTACCTAAGACAGAAATCGGTGGAAAGTCAGTTGGTCCCATTTGCATTAGCATGAAATAAATAAATTCTAGTCCGTCCTCTCGTTCCTATTTAACATTATTTACATTGTAAAATTACTTTGCACGCGCTGAGGTAAACTTCTTGCCGAATTTGCCGCGTGCGGCGATTAAAATAAAATAACAACAAACAAGGCGCGACAAAGAGACGCGACTGCGCTTTTAAATCCTATACAAGCTTGTCAAGATTTGGCGCATGACAATAATTGACTCTCTGTTCGTTCATATTATCGTCCTTGTACTTTTCACAAATCGTCTTCGATGATTTGTCTTCATTCCCGACTCGACGTACTCGAAGACCACGTCGATTATTAATAAAGGCATCTTATCAAAGTTATTGCTTAGCCATAACGATAAGATACTTTCTGAAAAGTCGTAATTGAGCGACTTCGATATAGGGAAGAGTTACAATTGTATATATAAATTGATTCTTTTTTTTTTTATTCTTAGGAAAGACCCTCTTCCGGTGCTGCATGCCGTCTGTCTTCAGAGAAAACTTAAAATTTTGACGTTTTATCGAATCAATATTTCTCCTTTTTTTAAAGGTAAATTTCATAATTATATATACAACTAAATTGAAAGAATATATAGCTACTCGCGAGATAATAATTTTATATATGTACAATTCTTTTTTTTATATTCTTTTCTTATTAAAAAAAACATCATTTTATTCATGCTTTTGGAATAGAAATTATTATTAACCCAGCAAATATCGATTATAACTAACCATGTAACATAGCTGTAAAACATACATATTTACGTAAATGTTGTATAGTAATTATATCTATATTTGCTGGATAATAATTAATTAAGCAATAAATATGAAGACAAACAGCAGTATTTACAAATAAATTTTGTTCAGACCATGTAAATTTGTTTTCCAATATCATATTAAACCAATCATTTTTTTGTTCTTGCTTTACATCTAACTGTATTTTGTCTGTAGTATAAAAAGGACATATTCCATTATATACAGATCAAAATATCATACAAAAATTGTTATAACTTTCAATAGTTGAAAATCATTGCAAATGGTGGAATAACTCGAACAATTACATGATAGAGTATCTAAAATTATTGCGCACAAAGAATCTTCGTTGCTTTCCAGTAATACGACAAAAAAACCTGGGAAATTACCTGTCTGTGTGGAGAGACAAGTAATTAATAGATCTTATTAAAGATATTTTTTGAGAAATATTTTTCGAAATAGAAAGATGATTGGAAAATATATAATTATATAGATAATTATATACTTTTTTGTGTATCACAAGTAGGGAAGACTCAGCGATAATTTTAAATATCTCATTTTACAGAAATTAAAACAGTTTTTAAAACAGTCTGAACAAAAATTGAGTGTCTCGATCGCATCCTCCTCAACGAGATCCTAAGAGCGTGAGATAAACTGCTCGAGAAACTCGTCATTGCGCACTCGAGGAACACTCCTCAGCACCGGACGGCCTTTGACTTCGTCGCTATTCGTGATTCGTGAATTCACGATGTAGATTTCTGCTTAGTAGCAGATTGTTGTGCGGTCCCGAGAGATGCCTGATGAGGTCCTGCAAATTAACGAAGTTCGACGACGAGCAAAAGCAACACGAGAACGTATTGTCGGGCGCGGCTATTACACCTCGGTGCACCGAGCAAAGGTGCTTCAGCAAGTGGGCTTTCTGCTTGAACATGGCAACGCAAAGTCTACACGCGAAAGGCTTCTCGCCCGTGTGCACTCTTAAATGGGTCTTCAGGTTCCATGACATGCCGAACTGCTTGCCGCAGTAGCTGCATCGATACTCTCGCACAGGGGTGGACTTCGGCGGGTCGTCCGTTGACGGTGGCGGCGGCGGAGCTCTGGTGGGTGGCAGAGTCCAGCCGGTCCAAGGTGGCTCCAGAACCGCCGCTGACGTCGGATCGGCGCTCGGCGGTCGATGTGACGGCGGTGTCACCGATCTATCCTGCTGCACATCAATAACGCCTCGTAAATATACGGAAAAATCGCGCAACGTACATACATCTATATTGCAATATCGAAAATGTTTGAAAAAAATATGAGACAGATGTCAGAGAAGCTTATTTTTGATCGCGCACGTTTATCGATAATAAATGATATCGAGAGAGAGAGAAACTATTAAAAACCAACCAGGTACGGTGGTGCCGAAACGCTCAGGGGATGTGGCGCCTGCAACCTTCTGGGCGTCTCGAATCCAGGATTGAAAGGCACGAAGGCCGGATTTTGTGCGGGAGCGTTGTGGAAGCCCGGCCGTCGCTTTCGATGAGGCGTCACGACATACGCCTCCGCAGGTGGGATTGGTAATTCGTCGAGTTTCCTCTTTCCAGATTCTAAGCCTAACGCCAACCGCGTTGCCAACTGCCTCTTCCGCTCTTCTGCTTCCTCAAGAGATTCTCGCCTCTCGAATATCGGCTTCTCAGACCTGCGACGATTAAATCATCCCGTCATGAGAATTTGTTCTGTTCCCCCCCAGGTTCTGTCGAGTGTAGCTTACAATATTACGAAATTAGCTTGGACAGTTTTTACATACTAGAGTGTCGTAATGATTATGTGATGGTCAACGTTATCTAACCTGTGTATTATGTCGTGCGAACTGTCGCTTGTGACGGAAGTGCCGGAATTGAGACTGAGATTAACAGGATCGGAGCTATCCCTTCTCCTAGGAGGCTCGATGCTACTCTCTCTGTTTTCCGAGAGAAGACTTTCACCTTCCACACCTTCCACATCCACTTCCGGCTCCTCTTCGCAGCCTTCCGTTTTAATAAGGACTGAGCAACAGTCCGCGGGATTGTTGGACTGTCTGAAAGGCATAAGATTTTTAAAACATTTCATCTGACGTTTATTTATTTATTAATTTTTTTATTTACGCCAACTCAGTAAATCACAAAATTTATCTGCCCACCTGCCATCGTATTGGGATTCGTAACTGGAACTCTCCTGGCCTTCTGAGGGCTGTGGAGTTGATATTCTGTCGGGATCAGAGTTGCTAGTTTGAGGCTGATTGGGCTCAAATAACTCCGACTTAATCTGTAAAAGCTCAAAGAGCTCTCTTAACGGCGTCAGCTCTGTCGACTGAATGAAAAGATAAAATTGCGTTAATAAAATTCCGCACAGCACATTTCAAACACTTGAAATATTTTCAAAATGTTAATAAAAAATTTTTCTTTCGAAATATTCTGTTTGCATGCTAAAACTTATATATCGTGACTTGAAATTCATACCGGTATCAGCGCCTCTCCGTTGTATAAAAACTCCAACAAATGATTTAATTGAGTCTTTCGGACGCCTGATAAGTGAACCACGTGGTCCAGGGCAGGATTCCGAAGTAGACTAGCTAAAAGGGGACTGGCGGCTGCCAAAACGACACGATGGGCCTTCACGATGGACCCATCGTCGCACGCCAGGGTCACGTCCACGTGACGGTCCCCGCTGTACCAGGCCCCGACCTCTGCGGCCAAGGTCGCTGGATGTTTCCCATAGTGGAGCGTCAGGAGACCGTCAGAATACATCGTCTGAAACAAGAATAAAAAAAAAACGTTAACATTCATGATCGGATAGATTTTTGTGTTGATTTAAAATTAGCATCGAATACATCATTCATAAGGGAAAGAAATTGAAAATGAACAAGAAACAGACAAATAACGAGGCACTTTTAAAATCTAATTGAAATTTTGTCAATACTTTTTAGCTAAATTATCAAAATGTTAAAAATTTATAAGTAACACGTGCAACTATAATTAAACTTTCGTAGAGAGAAAAGATCTAAATAGATTTAAAAAATTCTAAAATAGTATTTGTAAATAAAAGGTACAGTAATAACCTTGGCACATCTTTATCTCGCGATAAAAAATTAGCCAATTACGTACACAATTCGATTTATTGATAAATTAAAAAATCGAGCTCTTAGACGTAGCGTGCGATTATGGTAAGAAATTATTTGACAAAAAATGCATCCCGCGTCCTTAACCCAATAAGTGGTCTCGCCGCCTTGCGTGTCGCGATGACAGCTTCGTTACACTAATTTCCTCCTTTCGTGTCTTGGTTCTCTAAGAAACGGCGGAAGAGACACTGACGTGTCACAAGATCATGTTTCTCACGTTTCTCTTACATCTACGCAGCTCTCGGTTGACCATGTCAAACATGTTTAACGATGCGATATGCAATTATCTAGTTAGACGGTCTAAAACCCCTCACGCATTTATTTTATTTTCATCGTAAATTTAATTACATCTTTTTCAAATATCCTGTAAGTTTACAAGGATGCAGATATAAACACAATTATCTTCTTTACTTCGTAAATCATGAAAATTAATATTTCATACGGTATTGAGAATTTTATATAATAGAGAATTTTATTTTAATTTAATTTTTATATTGCACATTAAACTATTAATAATAGCGTAGCACGAATCGAATAGAAGCTCTCGAATATTTCATGTATTCTCTCGTAATATGATTAATCAAATTAATATTATGTAATATGAACTATGATGCAATTGTATCTGATTAAGGTTTTTGAATATGATTTACGAACCTGTCTTACTGGAAATTCTTCTAATTCTATTAGTTATCAGAGAGAAACTACCTGTTCTGCCTGTAGAATCCGGTTCTATTTTCTCACTAGGTATCGACCAATCGAACATAATTCGCTCCTAATTAGCACTTATTTCAGAAAACAATTGATGGATTGTCATTATGACATAATCTTGTAATACTAAGCGTAAAAGAAAAAAAACATTTGACTAATACAATATCGAGCGCGCAAGAAATATCCCATTCATCCGTGTCGGAGATTTGCAACAGTTTAACGCGGCCACGGCTAAGAATTGAGAATTAACGGCTGATCGAGCATTCCTTCGGTTTCTCAAGGGAAGCCGAGAGAGAGAGAGAGAGAGAGAGAGAGAAAGTCCGGTTTCACATTATATTCTCAAAAGGAGCAAACGTATAACTAATATTATGAAACGAATTCCGCAATGTCAAACGTGTCTCGAGAATACGATCCGTTCAATACTGAAAATAAACGCTTACTGGCTTGTCGCAAACTTTCATTTTTGTCGTATTATGTGGGAATAAAAAGTACATACACGAAAAAAGATATTTAAATAATAAAATAATGTATCTTAAATTTCACTTAAGAGATATTATCTTTTGAGAAAATATATCGATAAATTAATATATTCGATATACAGAATTAATATAATAATATTTGAATTGAAACGAACGAATTGATCATTTCTAAAAGATCAATTCTTTCTTACTGCTGAGAAGCAATAATTATGCAAAGTGTTAAAGAAAAAATTTTAAGAGAATAAAAGAAATGATGTATCTCGACGCGTGTAATTCAGGATTGTAGAGCGGCGAGGTAATGACGCGTAGTGCGATCTAAGAGCATCTCGCATTTGCTGCCGTGACCTTCAATCGATTGTTCGATCGAATTCGAAAGGGAAGGCCTTGGGTAAGAGTCACGAAGATGGTGCTGAATCTATATATCATGGAATTCTAAATCGTCGAAAGTAGCGCGACGGGTTCTCGTCGAATTTGACGAATTAGATATGCATACAGATTCGCGCCGGCTGGGCTACCGCGTTTATTTATTCTCAGATAACGTCTCATCGTAACGAATTCCATTCGTATTAGACGTCGCGCAAAGCGCCGCGTTACGTAACCGGAAAATTTATATCTACCTGCGAGTCACAGTGCTTGCATAAGAAAATCATTTCGTTGAACACCTCGCGCGCGATGGACCAATGACGGGGAAACTACATGTCGTACGCTTACATAAATCACATAACTATCTTATTCTTATCTTAATATTACGAAAGCAATGTCGTAAATAAAACGAAAGCAAAAGAACAGGCAAAGCTTATATTTTTCTCTCTTTTTTTTTCCTTCGCATCCGGATATCATATGTGTATACATTCATTTTTACGCACGCGCGGAGTCACGCGTAATAAATTAACGAAATATACGGAACATCAATTTTTCTTGTAACGAGCTTTTCGCGTGCGTGCATCGCGCCGCTACGTCGGTCCGAGAGGACGACGTTCATCCGTAACGAGAGAAGTCAGGAACGATTTGAAGCAATCTATAAAAAAAAAAAAAGACAAGTTCTTCGGATAAGAGTTACGGCGGCGCGGCGGCAACCGCACAGCCGTATAAACGCTCACTCGTATGCGTAATAAACTCGCCGGCGTGATACCGAGAAAATCGCTAAATAAGGAAATCATTGCTGGACGCCGCCGACGTTGCTGCCGCTGCTTCTGGCCGCTACTGGAAATGCTAGTAAGCAAGCGGCTGAAGTTCAGGGTCAATCCGTACTGGCCGGCAGGCCGGATTACGTTCGCGCTTACGCGCTCACGCGTTCTTCTTTCTTCTTCTATTTGGGCCTTGAAGAGTTGCCGGGCAGGGTCTCGTGCCGCGCGTTTCACGCGGACGTAACAGACGACTGGACGAAGTGTTACCCACGAAGCCGAGAAACGCAAGTGGAGACCGCCGAGCGGGCCGTATATTGTGCGTTCAAACGACATCAAATGCAAATACGGCAGCCGGTATTGTTCCGCCGAGTTTGGATTCTGATTGTGGACATAGGCGACAGATAAGTGGTGGCGTTTGGCCTTTCCCGGCAAGAAAAATGCGCGAGAAAAGTCGGATTCGTAATTTTCAAATTACATCGACTTTAAACCCCGCGATTGCGCTTCATTCGAGATATAAAATAGCCATGCGATGAATGAACTCTCCACCTTATAATTTTTTCGAGGCTTTATGACTATTTTTTAAGACTCTTCCTTTCGTTCGATTATTTATATTACGTTCACGTAGGAAGTTAAATTCTATATAGAAAGTGCTATGCGAAACAGGAAGAACCAGAGTCGCGCGCTTTTACCGGTCAAGCCACGCTTCTGATCGTTTTCTGCGCGTGCTGTGCTGTACTCTGCTGTGCTAGAACAAAACTGCCGTCCGAACCGAGTACCTCGAGTGCACGATGTCGGTAAAATTCGTTTCACTTTAACGTCGGTTGATATTTCATGTAAGATACTGAGGAGAAACTTTAATTTGAAATTTAATTGCTCCAAAAACAAATTATGATGCTATTTTATCTTAGATTGTGCAATACAATAAAAGAATATGTAATTTCTTTTTAATTAATAGTATAAATTGGAACAATTTTTTGTTTATTAAAGATTGTAAAATTTTTTTCGTGGACATAACAACAAATTACATCAACGACAAGTTATCTTTTTATTTTATTTTATACAAGAGATTGCTATTTCAAAGTTTATCGAAATCAAATGTGATGGCTCCAATTTACTTTTACCTATTTATCTCAATGTATCTCAAAATCCAAATACAGCACACAGTTATAAAATTTAAAAGTGAAACATTAGGCAGGAATAATTCAATTTTGATTAGATTTAGAAGTATCATATGTTAATTATCTAAGCATTGATCAAATTTAATGAAATCAACAATGAACTCTTCGCATTTAAAAATTTGGAAGAAAATGAAAATAGATTTTACACAAAGATCGCTTTGCAATTTCCATTTCTTTATTATATATATGTCAAAAACTGACACACTCGTTGCGCTTTCATAATTGCTTGCGATGAATCATTCCTGGAATCGAACCTGCAGCATGCTGGCAGTGACGAAAAAGAGAAAAGTGTCGCAGTGTAAAACTGGCGCGCAGACGGTTCCTGAGGTCGGGACCTTAGATAAGAGGAGAAAGTCAATGAATTCGTAAATTCTACCGGCGTCGCCGCACGCTTATCGCTGCTATGTGCGCAAGCACGCATGTAGTTTCGTATAATATGCGTGTGCATACGTATGAGTGTACTTTCGTCTGCGGCAGTGATGCACACGTGTGCGCACGCACACACACACATATACGGGCACTCATACACAGAAACACACATACACACACATACACATACAAGAGGCGACGATGCGCGGTACCACGTACACGCGAGCATTATAATCTCCTATCCGGATGGCGGACGTTACGATCTACCATTGAATCGAACAATGGCGAAACTGGGTTACGCAAATGTCGAGGCTGGAAATTAAAGCGCGAGACACCGGGGGGTTTAGCGGGAGGGAGAATGCGCGTCGCGGCCGAGCGATGAAAAAGATCGCGCGCCGTTGAAAAACGCACGCTTAATCGTAGGAAACGAGCGGTTCGTTAAACTCGATTGCAAAATTTTTGCGAATGTACATATAGATGTGCCTGGATACTATACGTTGCATTTTTTTTTTTTACCTGCGATCCCGAATCTGATCTTGTGAGCAAACTGAATTCGATACTTTCCTATATAACGCAAGTGTTAAGGAAATTGAATTGTTGAACAGTTGAAAAAGGAAAAGTACATTTTACTTTCAAATTAAAATCTCCCCGAATGTTTCGAACGAATAATCAATTATTTTTCAGTAGTTATTAAACGAGTCATATTTTAACAAATAGCTGCCATTCTTCGAATTACGAAGAATGGCAGCATCTATTTATTTAAGAAAAAAAAATCGACTTTGAATAGCCAAGGAATCCGCGGATGAAGGGAGCGGCGTCAAGTGTCGTTTTCGTATCATCTTTACTGACGAGCACGTCGTTTTGTCACGAGCGGTTCCGACGCGTTCAATACGTTATTTCATGGTTTTCGGAAATTGTGGGTTTGTACGGCCGTTTGCTGTAAAAAATTACGAATCGTGACGGCGCTGATTAAGGTGAGGCCGCTCAAACTGCGCAAGCCGACCAGCACGGATTGAGCAACGCGGAGAGAGAACTCGTTACGGGACCTGTATAATGGGGCCCAGGCGTTTCCGCTCCATTTTTTGTGGGCCCAATTACGTTTCGCCAGTCTGGATAGGCTGTGTTTCGCGGTCTCATTGTACCACTGGCCCCGTATACGTTCGCGTATATATACGCGCCGGAGACCATCAGTATATCCACTCGCTTGGAACGCTAAGCAATATCCCATGGAGAAGCGATTCTTCACCACAGAGTGCAGTTAAGCTGATTACTCGGAGTGAAGATTTTCGAAAGGATCCGCGGGTGAGCAAGCGACATCGATCTTTCACGATACATTAAGCGGGGCCAAGCGGGCACGAGAGAAGCGCTTTTCTGCCCGCGAAGGATATTTTCTGCCGAAGAAATGAAGACACGAAGAGACTTCGGATTAATGATGTTCATTGGGCAATAAAGGCCGCACTTCTCCTTCACTCCGTGTAATGGAATTCGCGCGTGCCTTGTTCGAAAAAATTGCACCTCTCTCTCTCTCTCTCTCTCTCTCTCGGAAAGATTGCGCTACAAAAATGTAATATGCCGACAAGTCCATAACTATCATGATTAAGCAAAGATAAAATTTCGCAAAGTTGTTTCTTCTTTCGTTGCAAAGAAACATTCTTCTTCCTGACACTGTCGGCCTTCATTTAAGAGCTGCCCGTAGCGCACGCTAGTAAAAACATCCGTCCGCGCCTATTTTCGACGTGGACTAGTTTTTGTTCGATTCGCGGACAGTCGATTCGAGAACGCGTCTACGTTTCCGTCGTCCAAGAATAGCTTCGTGGTTCGCTGACTTCCCGTATCGCGGCCGCGCATTGTATTGTACACTTCGCGTTTCTCTCTCTCTCTCTCTCTCTCTCTCTCTCTCTCTCTCTCTCGGGGAACGAAAACGCTCCGAGCGCTCCGGGGTTATGACACCCCGTGAAACCGTGGAGGTGACTCACACCTTTCCTCGATTTCGAATCGCCATTTTCCACCTGGTCTCTCACGCTCTCCCTCTTGCGCATCGCTCCGTCGACTGTGACGTGCTCTCTCCGACATCCTCTCCTCCTCCTCCTCCTCCTCCTCCTCCTCATCCTCCTTCTCTCCCTGCTCTTTCACGCCGTTCTTCCTCGTTTCTAAAAGGTTCCTCTGCCCTATCGCAATTTACCGAATGGACAAGCGTTGTCTGCTGCCCTGTCCGGAAGGAGTGCGCCCTTCACCGGAAATACGTGCGTGTTCGTGCGGTTTCCCAAAAATGTTACCGCGAGTTCTTCCATCCTGACATCGTTGACGAAATGGGACTTAACGAAAGGGGCGCTCAATTGTACGCAAGTGTCTGCCGATTGTATATCGTGCGCCGCGATCCGTGATTCATTCCCACACGACTATTACGGTTGATAGTATAATGCTCGGGCGGGATAGAGACGGGAGCGAGATAGAGTCGCAGTGTTGTACAGCTGTAAAAGCTCGAATCAACCTATACGGAGCAGCCCGGATTATCAGCGGAGCAGTAATCCATTTAACGCTAATGTGTTCAATTTTCCTTTCGTGTCGCATTAACACGTATATAAGTGTACGTGTCACGGAAAGTCACGGCATGCAGGGAGAAGAGCGCTATATGTAGTAAAAAAAGTCGCCAGAGGAGATTCGATCTCGCCGCTGAATTCGAAGCTCGCGTCATTCGTCGAGGTTCCCCGCACAGATCCGCGCGCGTCTCCTTAATGTCGAGAATCGTGACTCCGGGGATTGCAACGCGATATCGTCCCGTCCCCTTTCGCGACGCCAGCAATCTCGCGATTGAAACACGGAACTTGTCCGCGATGGACCACACAACCGACCGACCGATCGGTATAGAGCGCGGGGTGCCAAAAATAGCAACGCAGTCGAGGGCGGCGGTGAACTTGTTTTTCACACGGGGGGGGGGGGGGCGGAGAGAGAGAGAGCGACAAAAGTTCCCCGCGCGCGCTCGATCGGCGCTCTCGCCGACTCGGCGAGTCACCGGATACATTTCGTTCAAGGCCAGAAAGTAAAAAGCCTTTTCAGCTGCACTTACCGTACGTACCGAGCTAGCCGAGTAGCTCTAACTGGTACGCGCGCGCTCATACACACACGTCACCGGGGTCCGTCAGGTATACACGCGATGCACGCGAACACGCAGCCACGGCCTTGTGTGAGCTCATGTGTGCACATGTGTACACACACCGCGCTCGTACATCTGAATACGTGCATGTGTGTGTGTGTGTGTGTGTGTGCATGCGAGCGCGAAGGCGTCCCTCTCGGTCTCTCGGGGCCCCCCGAAGCGAGTCCGCGAAGCGGCTAGTTACATGATCCATTCATTATATAAGAACAATCGCCTCCTCTAATAGACACGCTCCATCATTGTGGATCTGAAGGGCACGCTCGGTGTGCGCGTGCGTCGTGCTCTTCTGCGTGTTTCAGCGTGTTTCACGAGAAACATTGGGGCCGCACATACGCGCGATCGCTTTAACCGATCCGCTGGCCAAAATCGGCGAAATTCAGCGGCGTTCGGGGAAGTGACCAAGGTCACCGTTGGTGACCGTGGGAATCATCCACGTCTGTCTGCGATCTATCGCTCCGCGTTCTGTCAATTCGCGACATGCGTTTAAATGCCGCGCGATTTTTGTATTGGTCACGCAACGATCGTCGATGGGATATATTTATGTAATGAGAAACATATTGAGAGCTGTAGCGAGCGAGAGAAGCGACTAATCGGAGTTGTATTCGAAATAATCAGCGACCTTCGCGCGCAAGGAATGCACATTATTGCGCTTTTCTGAAGCACCTCTTTGCGAGGCAATTTTTTTTTTCGCCGTTGACGTAAATCTCGAAGCATTTGGAAAAATATATAAGAACATTTCGGCGTATCGTTCGACATTTACATGTGGAACGTGGATGTAATCTTTCGAGCGTTACATAATGAAATTGCACCGAAGAAGAAAAAAAAAGTGGACGTATAAATCATAGTCGGTCGAATACGTCGCTATATCTTCCTCCGTAAAAGTCCTCGATGAAACTCAACTATCGCGGAATTTCGACGCGCGTATTCCGATTCCGCCAGTAAATAAATCGCGACGGCTCGTTCGTTCCGCGGAGAGCCTACCCTAAACTCGACCGCAATTTTACGCAAGCGCAAGCAACTCTCAATTTTTTTTTTACTTTTTAATTTATCCCTTTTGCTGACTTCGTGTAATACCAGCATTACTCCAGTTTATTCTTTTACGCCGATTCCGCACGACCTGCGCGAATAAAGCACGAATGTGTTTGACATGTATGCGTGTACGTGTGTATGTGAATCGGTCTTTATGCCATCAGCGTCTCCATACCGCCTACTCTTACGTAACGCACACGATCGTTTCTCTCAAATGAACGACGTCGCCTCCTCCAAAGGGCACTCTTGTCCTGCGCCCGACACCGAGATCGCTGCCAACGATATACTCACGGCCATCCATTTGGTATTTCTAAAGTAATTTAAATACCACGGCATGGCAGATAACATTTCGGTAATTTTTACGTTGTATCGAGAAAACCTGGAGGAATAGTTAGTTGGGCGTCCCTTTCGATTAATTATTATTAATTAAGAGAACTTTTCGCTGTCGCGCAATTAAAAGCGTCGTTTCGTTTAACATTATATTTTAATTGCGGCGTATAGTATCGTTAACATTTCTTACATTAAACGACAAAGAACGAAGACGGATATATATATATATATATATATATATGGAAGTTAATTAAATTTAAGTTTTCAAAATATCAAGAAAAAGGCCGTAAAATAATATTTATTAATATTCGCCAACTTTGTAAGTTACATGTTAAAATTACGATAAAAGGAAATTGGCGTTCTGTCTAACATCTGATCATCCGTCTCCATTCCGTTGTTGAGAGTATTTAAAAATTTATTAATTCAAGACCGCGAAGAATGATCAACCGTTTCAACGAGAGTGACATAACTTCAGTAAATTCTACTATTACAAATAAACATGCAGATTAGTTTCTCGTGCGTCTGTATCAACGAAATCTGAACTCAGCCTGAAATCATACCGGCTTCAATCCCTATCCCGGGATGCTGCGTACCCCACGTGAGACTCACTTTTGCGAGATGTCGGCGATAACGGCGGCGCGCTTTAATTCCGTCGTGCGCGAGAATCCGCGGCTTTTGCACGTCGGGAAAAAGCGCACGTCGACGACGCGCCGGCTCGGGTTACATAAAATCGCGCCATAAAACGAGTAATTTGATTACGTGTAAAGACCGACGATACGCAGGTAAAACGCTCCTATCCGCGCAAATTGCCGGATAAGCGCGGCGCTCGCGTTCTCACAAATTGTAATTACCATCTCGCGAGGCATACTTTCGTTCGTCCGCCGCGCCGTACCGCATCGCGGTATTTTGCTACGAGCTTACATTATTCCCGGAAGGTATCTCATCTGTGCTCCCGATGCGAGCGATAATCCCTCACTTTTCCCTGGGAAGCCACGTCGCGCGCGCGCGCGCGCGTGTGCATGTATAAATTAGCGTATTCGCGCGAATCTCGTGCGTTGCACCAATAATTGCCATGTAACGTCGAGCGTAAATGATTTAAATGATCTCGCACTTTAATTCCTCTATATGACGCCTCAAAAGGCCTACATTTAACTGACTCATACAGATTACATAAATTTCTGGTTTCTGTCGCTCGAAAGAATTTTACTAAAGAATCCGCGTTAAAACTGGCTTACGAAGCATGATAACCGAAACGCTAACCTTATTAAAGAAAAAAAAAAAAAAGAACGCGAAGAAAAAAGTTTCGAAAAAGTCATCGAAAATATATACGATCGCGATTGCATACTTAATGGCTAAACACTGTTCTTTTCTGACGGCCGTAGGCCGTCCTGTTTCGCATTGTCGCCCACGCGGGCGACGTGAGAGTGGAAATGGGAGTGACGGCGAGTCGCTCGCTCGCTGGAGATTCGGATGCGCTCAATGTCAAAGAGCGGGCTCGTCAACTGCAGCAGAGCGGCTTTTACTGCGCAGCGGGATGCACACGCGCCGCGCCTGACGGGGCACCTACGGCCGCGGATTAGTCATCCGCGGCGATCCGATCTCCGGGGCCTGTACGCGCGCGATCGGGAACTATTAAACGGATGACCTTTCGCTGCTTAGATCTACATACACCCACGTCGTCCGAGCGTACGCGAGGGACACGCGTGCACGCGCGCGCGTTACGCAAGACCAACTCCCCGTGTGTCTCTCTCTCTTTCTCTCTCCTCGCATCGTCCCTCTCACACGCGCTTCTCGCTCTTCCTCTCTTTCCATTCGCTCGTTTTATCCCCCTTTCCGCGACTCTCCTTCCTTCTTTTTCTCCTCCTTCCTCTCGCCGCCCGCTGTTATGCAGTTTCCCGTCTGACGGACGAGCGGCATTCCGGATACGCGAGGGGTTGCGTATCCAATGTTTATTTTATCGAAATGAAATTTCATCTAGGTAACGAAAATTCGACAAGGTCTTTTGTTACAGAGATTTTAATAAAGAAATTTCTACAGGAAAAAAGTGAGTGAAGTAATAGATAAATGTTAGCCTGCTTTCGTTAATTTTAGGCTTTATTTAAAAGATGCTGCTCTACAGATCTTCCAACTGTTTAACGCACAATTCAGTAATTCTCGAACTGACGTAAGCGGTGGAAATTCAGGAGCTATTGATATAGAATAATATCGCTTTATTAACATAAACGGCATCAATAATTTATGAAATTGTCAATTATCCTTTTTTTTTTTCTCCGCTCTCCGCTTCTGTACCGAATGCATGTCGTTACGCGAGAACAAGTACTATTTATGTAACTTTCCGACGTCGCATTTACTGTTAACGGGCAAGCGTCGTTAACACGGCAATCGGAGCGGCTTTTAATGCAAATATAGAAGCTGTAAAAAGAGCTGCTCCGAAGTCGCAGCGGTGGAAATCGGAAGATGTAGATGAATTTTTTTTTGATCGCACGTTGTACGAGCAACTTCTCACGCCGCATTTACATTCTCCACCTCGGGAACGCCTCGCGAGCGTTATTTTAATACAGCTTAAGATCGCCGCTTTTGGCGTGGCCTTGCCGTAAGTGAGTCAGGCGGAAACAAGGTACGTCCGCGCGCGAGTGAAGATCGTTTCGTGGTAAGTCAACTCTCGCTCTCTTTCGCATTTATGCTAATAACGCGCATCTCCGCGTTTCTCGGAAAGATGCAACTCCGGATTAACATCGGCGAAAAATGGGAAATAATGGTCTACCTAAACGATATAAACGATACAGAGATCCAATAAATCGTGGAAAAATAAAGATGCTTTTTATACGCTGATATGACGTTAATGCATCAATATCTCAGGTTTTCTAGAGTTTAAGTCCAACGTTATTACATGAATATGATGGAATAATTCGAAAATTATTCTTAGAGAGAACGAAACTCGAGAGTCCCATTCTCTCTGGAAGGAGCGAAATTATAAAAACCGTCGTCTCTCTCTCTCTCACTTTAAAAGTCTTCGATATCACAAAAATCGATTTTTGTTTAATGCCAGTTTAACACCACTGTACTCTCTTTTTGACAATGCCGATCCCATCGTGTGAGCGACGATTTTGCGCTCGCTATCTGCTCACCGATCGCCGGAAGCACAGGATACTTGTATAGAATTCCATACGATCGTTTATCGCGATAGCCGTCGCACTTTAATCGTAACGTGACTTTCATCTACATAGCTAATCAGGCAATTCTGTTGTGCCGCGTGGCAGCCTTGGATAATTTCCTATTTCCATCCGTTGCGCGACGTTCTTCCTGTACAGATCCCGCGCCCCTCTGTCGCGCGTCGCGGAAAACACATAACGCGGATTCCATCTCGATCGAGGAGAGAATTCGATAGAACTTCGGCGGGATGATCTAAGCCTTCGATTATCCGTTTGTCCGTTCGCGCTCGATCGCTCGTGACGGGATCGTCGCGGCGGTTAGCGACGATTTCCGACCTGTTACGTGGACATTTTCAAACGTTGCGCAATCTCATCTTTCGCGATCGATCCTTTTCCCTCGTCGCGCCTTCACTTTTCTAATGGGACTGAAATCGGCTCTTTTAAAATTCTAACAGGCAACACAGAATTCTCTGTATTATCCCCTAGTTCTCCTCTCTTCGTCATATGAATTTTAATGTCTGTTATCTCTTGGCGAAAATTTTATATCGAAATAACGCAGCCATCGTTTCTCATTCCGCTAACATCTTGAATGTCACTTCTGTCAGCCTTATAAGGATGTTATATAAGTGAAGGCGAGAAAAGTGCATTCTGCTATGAACGCATCACCACACCCGGTTTGTCGTATATATATGTTTATACAATCCTTTCAAATTGCGCGCAAATTTAACAAGATTGTGCATGCGCGTGGTATAATTAATTCGCGGTAACGCGTTTGAACGTATATATAGTTAGAATATTAACATGCCAATTATATCTCAGTGAGAGATATTATCATCCTGTAATTTGCATCCCGTTACGCCGAAGAAATCCCGGATAAACCATCTGCGATCGTCACGTTAATCGCGATACGCGCGCAAAACTCTCAGGCAAACGGCATAAATATGCCATTTCCCACCGATACGAGTTACATCCTGTAAAATGAAATCTTCAAATTCCTTAATATTCTCGCATCGAAATCCGTTTTCGGGGAGGGAGGGAGGGGAGTCGTTTCCGCGATACCGCGCTTCCAGAAAATGCCATCGGCGAATTCCCCCCTCGGCTCGCGCCGCGCGCGATTTCCACCTTTCTCGCGAAATTCAACTGCAACGTAGAAGGACTGGCGTCGGCAAAACAACGGCGCATAACGTCCACCGGAGCGCGGTATGCCACACGATACTTTTACGCCCGTCCGCACACACCGCGCGCTGGACACTTACGTAATCGCAATGATCTCACATCGTGGGTGGAGGCTTGTCGCTAAACGCGCGCGCTTCTCGCCGCGCTCGCGCTCTATTCGCGCGCGAGTGTGCGAACGCGCCACCAGACCAACGTTCATCGTGTCCGAAAAGTGCGTGCCACTAATAGCGGAAATCTTTTATCTATTTCCGAGAAATAGAGAGAGAGAGAGAGAAAATATTGAATGCGACTGGAGTTACGTAAAATTTCAGCAATCTCGAAGAACGGCAGCAGAATCTACGAATCTTTTTCGTATCCCGAGCGCGTGTTTTTAATTTAATGAAACTTGAAGGACAAATGACAGATGATAATATAATATATACGACGAAATGTTGAGAAAAAAGTCAGTTTCAAATTTCTATGTTTATTTACTCATCGTGAAAGCTTCGTTCTGTATACGTAATACGTAACCTAGTAAAATTTCAATTTATAATTATGCACACGGTTCAATTTCGACTGTGAATTCGGCTGTAAATTAGTAATACTAATCGCACATTCGAAGATAAGAACTGATTTAAAAGCGCCACTTACATTAGTCACTTTTCTCCGGTTTTGTTAAAATGCAAATGTGATTGCATTTCGATATGGTATTCAAGTACAGCGATAAAGACATTCTTAAGCAGCTGATGAAAAATCTTGTTTCTCAAAATTAACAATCAGTAGTGTGGTGAATCATTTTTGACACAGCTTTGACTAGTCGAGACCCATCGTAGTTGCATTTGAATTGCGAATTATGCGTATTAAAATAAATTTGTGCCGTCATTGAGACGCGTGGATAACTATAAATTTAAATTTTGAATTGCGTGCTAATAATTATCTGTTTTAATTATGTATTAAGTGACGGGTAAATTTATTGTAATATACAATATCGTAATTAACGTTATCGATGTGAAATTATTATCAAACGTTAAATTCTTTTATTGCGATTATCGTGAACAGATAAGTTAATTAGTTCACCTTCTGCGCATGTTTATCACGTATTATACGTAACGAAATATATTATTTCAAAAATTAATAAATCACATTCGCGTGCCATGCGTCAATTTTTCTTAAAGTTGCCGCAAATCTCGACTTCACTTTCGGCTAATTGGCCGTAAAAAAAACCTTTTCGCAGTGGCCGCGAGAGGTGAGCGACTGTTATCGAAAAAAAAAAAAAACGAAATGAAATTCTTTATCTGGGTCGCTCGTTCCGCGGCGCGACGTAACAAGCTCCGGGGATGATTAGCATGTCACAAGAGCGAGACGACGATTGCGAGATCGTTTAAGAGTAACAATGGCGAAGGAGAAATTACGTTGGCAGTTAGGTGTACACGAGAGCGCCGAGCGCGCTGTACGTAAGCGGACACGTAAGCAAGAAAGTCCGCCTCCGCGCGCGAACGAACGGCCGCTCGGATGTGCGGGTGAAAACGCGCGAGGAAGTCGCGAGGAAACCGAGGGAGAGATTACCCGGCGCGGCGCGGCGACACAAACGAGTCACTTTTTGTTTCATAATTCGAGCGCGCGGATTTGTTTCGCAGAACGCGCGCGAACGCAGGTTTCTCTCACACGGCCGCTGGAAGTGGAATGCCGAATCAAACGGATTTCTTAAGCCATTTAATTTTAATAGCCACAACGATATTGCAGCCATTAAATGCTAACGACAGCTGACGTAGAATCTAAATCGCATTCAATGCAGCGAAACTGAATTATGATTTCGCAGTTGTATTACAAAGCGCTTGCTTTTCTATACTTTTGCCCGGCAATATTTTGCCAAAATACTCTTTCTTTTAATTTACAATAACAGACATTTATCGTACAAATTGCAGAGATTTGCGGTTTTATACCAGTTGCCTGATTGAAGCACTGTTTGCAACTAGAACGTAGTATTACAAAGCGGAAACGTGATTAAACTAAAAGCAAAAACTCATACAGATAAGCTTAGAGCATTAAAATGCTAATTATTCCGATTGTTATATCTTCATCAACATTGATCTAAATGCATATATTTGATTCAATAACTAAATATTTCTATCAAGGTTCGTTCAAGGTTTAAGCACTGTTATTTGTATGCAAATTAATATCTCTTAAATAATTAAATAGTACTGATGGCACAAAAATATCGACTTGAATAATAATTTGTCGTGCTTAAAAACAACTATACTTTTTTATATAATATTACAATATAATAAAAACAGACTATTAAAATAATGAAAATAATGACGTGAAATAAACTCGACGAAGAAAAATTAAAAATTTGGTTCTTTAATATTATTACTTGTTTCATAATAATAATTATTATCATTTCAATATTATTTCTTATTTCTTTTGTCTTCGATTCTGTCTGCCTATTTAATTTTTAACGTGACATATAATACCGAATGATTCGCACATTCCTTGAGACGGTAAAAAATATATTTAACTTGTACGAATTCTCATTGGCAGGTATTTATGCGCTTGTAACGGAATGTTTGTTTTGTTATTGAAACGATAAACGTCGAGGCGTATCAGTAAAGAGTGTACGCTGTGTGTTAACTCGGCAGCGCCGCGTGAACTCTTTCACTGTTCCCAAATTGGGACACTTTCACTGTCGTACGAACGAGCTCGACCCCTCGACCGGCCCGTATTTCATGCGATATACAATAGAGACGTGTACAACATCTGAGCGCGCGAGTCGTTACTTCGAAATTACAGTTCTCCCCGATGCGCATCGCCCCCTAGCACGTCATACGTTACGAACACAATGTACCGACAAAGAGAGAATGTAATTTCGAGGCTGTGCGGTCTATACGTTCCCTTCGTTACCGAATGTTTAATCTCTCATTTCCGAATCGTTCGCTCCGAATTATGAATTGAGCAATATGAATAGAATCGAGGCGATAAGTCAGTGCAGCCGTGGCCAAAATAATATGTAACCGCGGGCATACGAAAATACGACAGTTTTGGAGAATCCCGTTCGACAGGTGCGCATTCTACGGGTTTCAAAGTGAAACAGAAGCGAATGAAGTTATTAAAGCGGGGATAGATAGTTAATTGCCACGTGAGCGGAGAGCAATTTTTCGTGCGAAAACTCATAACACGAGCGCGCACGCGAGATTACGACCTGCGCCCGAGAGAAAAACTCCGATAGTGAACTACAGCCGTAACTATACGACCGGTGCGGTTACGTACGTGCCGAGTAATAGCGTGTTTATTTTCCTAACGGATAGGCGCATCTTTTTTAGCGTCTCGTAAGCAATGCCCTCTTAAAGGCATACATCAATTCGCTCGCTCGTTACCAGCCTATCCATGCAGCTATTACGCGCGCGCGCGCGCGATGTAATAATCTTCATAAAGGTTTTCCGCGCAGAAACGTGCCTCTACGCTCCGACTCTTTTGAAGTCCGAGAAAACGTATTACGAACCGGGAGATACATTAATCTATCTCGCTACTTGATCTTATTCGCCGAAATACTTCCGCAATTTTTCCATCATACAATCGTGGAATTATCAAATGATTGAGAGAGAGAGAGAGAGAGAGAGAGAGAGAGAGAGAGAGAGAAAGAGAGAGAGAGATACCGAGACATAAGATGTCGTTAATATTCTCGTCATTTTTCGGCGGACGCTTTAAGGAAAGAAGCGCGAAGAAACGCGGGAGAAAGCGGGAGAAGCCGATGAATTTTTCCACCCGTTAGGTACTCACATCGACCGCGGGGGCCCCTCGGCCCCTCCCCCCCCCCTCGTACCTCTCCTCGCTACCGTTTCTTTCAATAATACAATCCTTTTTTCTGCGTCGCGTACGGGTACGTTACACGGAGGCGTGTAACAGGCAGGCGGCGGCAGCGGCGAAGCGAGCGAGCGAACCGAGCGAGCGAGTCCCGAAGGGGCCTCGAGTGTACGAGCCGGGGCCTCGCGCGATAGATGAAAGTGAAAGGAAAGGTAGAAAGGGTTGGCGGAGGTAGGTAGGTACTCGCGGGGCCGCTGTTACTCGTGCTGTTACTCGCGGTATATGCCCGTGCCGCCCGCGGGGACCCGCAAGAGCGCGAGATTTACAATCGCCACGAGCCCCAGAACGGGCCCAGAAACGAGCGGGCAAAATACCAGCCGGGCGGTCGCCGCGCCGCGCCGGTCGTGTACCTGTGCAGAGGCGACCGTATAAGCGTACGTTAAGCCACGTATGTGTACATACACGTTATATCCGCGGTATCGCGGATCGCAACGCGCGAGAGCTTTCCTGACCGCCGCGGTAAGAGGCGGCGAGGGACGATTATGTTTTCTCGCGGGCACACACACACACGCACACACACACACACACGCCGCCGCGCGTGGGCGCGCGAGCGGCTCTCCCGTCATGCGATTCCGCGCCCGACTTTACGATAATTTTCTGTTACGACCCGCCGCGCGCCGCCCGCGACGCGGACGCCAGGCACACCAGAGATCCCAGCCGCACATTCGCCAAGCTGTAAAATTGTGTAATATTCCGGTGGCGAAATTACGCGCTCGTGTAATATCTACGTCTACGCGGAATGTGTATAGACGACCGAATTACGATAATCCTTTCATTTTCGGCGTTACCGTAATGGTGACCGTCGAACAATGCCGAAAGTATTACTACGCTCTCGAGTATAGCCTACGATCTTGTGAGAAATATATGACTTTTAAATTACGTAATAACGCTGGTACCTAGCTTTTTCGTGAAAGCTACAGGAGGAGATATATGTTCGGTTTCGATATTTCTGTACCTCTTTGGCAACGTCGAAGGGCCAATAGAGCAGTGTGCGTTAGGCAACTAGGAAATAAATTCAAACAATGATCTTCTATATACACGTGCGTGGGATAGCATGAGTTGTAGGACGCGAATCTCTCCCCGTGTAGCATTTCAATTTACAATATTGGCCGTAGCTGTGCATTTGGTACCACGCTAAAACGTACATATATATTTCTTGCGCCGATACGCAACAGGTTTCAGTGCCGACGGGGATCGATTAATGCCCATAATCAATTTAATATCTATCACATTTAATTTAATTTCTCATAACATGTCTTTAGAAATGATTAATTCAAAATGCTCGCTCTTCGTACATTTCATATCTTTGTGTTCGTTACTCTAAAATTATTTAAACATTGTATAAACAATTAATGTAGAAAGACCGATAAATATACACGCGAAACGTTGTGACTCTATATTTAAAAAATACATAAAATTAATTGCAAAGAAAAAAGGAAATCATTAAGTTGTTATTTGTAAAAACTACTGATAAGTGAAAAAAAGTGTAAAATTATGACTTGTTCTACGTAAATACTAATCGACAAGTCACTTAAAAGTTCGAACAGATTGCGCATGGAATGGCACATGATAAACGATCAACCGCTCCGAAACTTCGTAAGAGAATTTACGAGACTCTCGAGAGCCAAACTTTCAAGGTTGCGACACGTCCAGGCAGACGGGTTTATTCGATCGACGTAGGGAACGGGTTGATGTCGGAATGCATGCGAAACTTTCTTCAATATAAAGCTACGGATGATATGAGGAGCACAGGTGCGTTGCGCACGAGGCTCATTTTAGAGACGTGATATTTATGAATAGCACAACCGCGGCACAACAACCGTATTTCGTACAATCGACGGAAATTTCATCGGCCGCCGTAATTGTACCTGCCAATTCGGCACGACTCGGCACAGGTGAAAGTATTACGCGGCGAACGAAACATTTTCGCCTAACGTCCTAAATCGTTGAAGTCACGCTTTTCGCAAGCCGCCGCGCCGTGGCCATTTAGTAAACGCGAGGAAAACGACGAAATTTCGAATCCTTAATCGCCGTTCGGCGAATTTCGTTGGCAGAGCTCTTATAAGAACGATGCGAGCGTTGTGTCTGGATCAAAAATTATTTTCCTTCTAAGCTTATTTTCCTTCCTCGTGTTAGAACGGTGCATACATTAACAAACGGAAAGGTGTATTTTAATGACGTCATTTCGATCGTAAATATGCGCAATTTCTATACGCCAAACTTTATTAGTTTTTTTAACCGCTAAATACGCGTTTACTTGCGCAGATTGTTCGCGAAGATCCCGAAAACGCTTTATTCCGACGCGACTAAAAAAAAAAAGGCGAATTAAATCTCGATGTGATTCGTTACATGAAAGATTCATCGGTTTGTATCACGTCGATAATTGCGCACGGATTCTAATACACCTCGATACACCAACGTAACAATAATGGACGCTACATGTCGCTCGTTCAATTGAACTCCGCGGTGGATCGACAAATACATAATGATAACTATCCATCGTCCGTGCATCGATTTTCACGGCTAATTTTGCTATTACACGTGACGGTAGCGCTACAATAGAACGGTCATTTCCCCGGGGTTCTTTGTGGTATACGAGTTGAGTTTCCTGCAACAAGTCTTCGGACAGTCATGAATAATCACCCGGAATTAAGCCTCTCACTGCGACGAAATAAAGCAAAACGGTAAACGGCTTCCTTCGGCCGGCCGCGGCGAAATGACTTTCGTAACCTCGAACTGTTTGAAAACGTTATTTATTTCGCTACCCGAGAGCGAAACAAATAACGTTTATCTGGACTGTAGGAATCCTATAACGATCGAACGTGAAAAACCTTTCCGGACAGTCGTACGCTAAGATTCTCTGATGCGATTCCACGACAAACACCCGCGGACACCTTTGCCCGCGATTCTACGTGCCAGCGGGCATATGTAGACAGGAGGAGTGTTACATACGCAAATTTATTCGCCGTGCATCCGTAAACTTGCAACTTTGTACTACTTTATGCAAAACTGTTCGGCATTATGTGTCATTTAGGTCTTGAAAATGTCCCCGTCGACCTGTGGTGGGATTCAGATAAAGTATCGTCCTTCGTATCTACAAGTCATAACCGCGCCCGCATTATAGGTCGATATTGCGCAAGCACCGACCATCCGACCATCACACGTATCGGATGATCAGATTAACTATTTGATGGGAAATTCGAAAACTAAAAAAATCAAACGTCATTTGGCGATTTGCTTACTACTGTAAAAATGCGATCATGCAGATCTAATCTATTTTTAAACATAAGTATCTGTTCAATATTTATATACGGAGAGAATTTTTTTTTAATTTACCCTGCAAATCATGTTAATTGTGCAGTAAAATTTATTGTAGTGCACAGTAAAATTTGCCTAAATACTATATTGTCCCACAATTAACATGATTTACAGGGTAAATTAAAAAAAAATTCTCTCCGTGTAATGGATTATAACTCTTAAGAGTCGATGCAATTATTTAAAATGAATCCAAGGGTTGTGGGATTATTTTCTCTCAATCATTTAATATTTCTTCGATGAAGCTCCGAAAATGATCGAGGAATTTCTTTAATAATAATGTATAAGATAATTAAAATTTCCTATAATTCTCGAATCGGACTTGCGTTATTGATAACTGATGAAATTGCACGGTTCGGTAATATCAACAAGTGTGGATTCGTGTGGGACGAAGTCATCACGTTGTCGCGCGGATCGATCGCGAAGGCGCGAAAGGAGAGAAGCGCCGTGGCGAGAAACGGGAATGAGCACTTCCTCCCTCGCGGCGCGAATCGCACGCGCGGATTCCCACGGTGCGAGATAAGGCACACAGGCCGGGAGATAAAGAGAGACCACGAGGAGAGATGTGAAGGGGAAACGGGACAAAAAAAAAGAGAAGAGGAGGGAAAAGAGGATGAAGGGAAGAGAAAGGACGGGGGAAGGAGGAGAAGGAGGATGTGGAGGAGAGGCGGCGGAGAGGTAAGGGAGAGCACGGCGAGGACGATGTGGGAAAAGAGGAAGCTAATCAGAAGCGGAAGTACGCTCTGGCGAGGCCCGAGGCCTTGAGAAGGCATAGTCGGCCGCGTGGCTTTTAGCTCTCTTAATTGCAACTTCATTTAACGCGCCGTTCGACCAATCCGGACCTGGCATGCCGGGAATAGCGCGTCTTAATAAGCATCTTATCGCATACGCGCAGAAGAAACGCCTGAGAAGGGAACGGACGAACCGTGGAAGGTGGAAAAGTACCGAGAGAGCGAAAATATGAAGCGCACGAAGAAAAGTGCATTGTCTTCCTTCATGATGGATCGACGTAATTCACGCTGCAAATGGGGTATCATCTTTTTTCATCCTTTATCTTTAACGCGAGCACATATTTTTTTAACGTCACGTTTTATTTCCACAATTTTGCTATAATAAAAAAGAATGTTACTTTCAGCTATATATATATATATATATATTTATTTTTTGACACTACACACAATCTGCCTAAGACATGTGTAATCTTAAGAGATTTAATTATTATTTTAATTGCAACTATCTGGAGAAAGGATTGCACACGAGCGAGCGTTACGTGCCGTGTTTGTTTTGGAAACGCGGAAAACGATACCGCGATCGATAAGGGGTTTACGAATATCCTATTAGCACTTGGCGCGTCGTTTATCTGGATTGCGGTTATCTCGCGATATCCACGTTAATGACATCAAGCCACGATAATAGAATTCTCAATAGAGTCATTGATAAACACGATAATAAACTCCACGTGCATTCCGTTTATTCGCGGACATAATCATTTCAAGAAATAGTATCTTCCTCGAAGGCGAATAGAAACTTTATGGGTTATTAATTATAATCGTATTCGATCCGACAGGTTGCCCGTCATTAGCAGAAATAAACTCGAGTCAGTTTACTTTGCGAATCCGTGATTCACTTCGTGGTTCATTCCTATTTTTTTCAAATCGATTGATTGATATCGATGCGTGTCGATTATCGGACGTGTGTTCTACATCGCGTTCCGATAATATCAACAGATTACAAAATCGTTTATTATCTCATTAATTAATTGCATTGATCGTATAACCTACTTCTATCTCGTTACCGATTACTTGGCAATTAAAAATATTGAATGTGAAAAATATCAATTAAATTAATCGATCAATAATAATGACAAATTAATCCTACGATTTTTAAAAGAAACTGACTCGGCAGGATTCAGAATGCTGATTAACACGGCGTTTGAATGTAAACTATTATTTGTGCGATAGTAAAAAGGAGAGAGAGTGTCACAATTGGATGTTACCATTCGCGAGAATTCTTTCCCATCGAAATGTTACACGCAACGTTTGACGTTCGCAATATTTTTCTCCTTCAATTAGCAGGCGCAAATAGGTATTAATTATTCATAATTGCTTGTGGCACAGAGATACTCTTTTCGCTCATCTTTTTTCTCATGGCCGCGCAACGTGGTAATTGCACGTCGGAGTTGCGGGCAACTCCGCGAAGCGCGCGCGGCTTCGGTAAATTTAAGGAGAGTGACGATGGAATGTGTTCGGAGGCACAAATAATTATCGTCAAATGTTTGCGGTCGCGAACGTTAAATGATTTGGCCATAAATCTCCGTTGCGAATTAGGTTCCCGATGTATAGCTTGGCGAAATCGGACGGTTGACATAGTCAAATTTATTCGCGCAGACGATAGTGCGAATGACTCCGTAGCAAGCTATCGCTAATTAACGTGAGGAAACTCATTTAGGATTTGCGTTAAACGCCTTTAAGTATTAAGAATTATCAGCTGCAACATTGGTTTTTACTCAGAAAAATTAGCTTCTTTCGATTTCCCTCGGATACTTTGCACTTCAGTTAACAGATAATAATTTCGTAAGCTTAAAAATATTTTCTGTCATTTGTATCGCGCATGAGATAATATTACAAAAAGGATAAAGATAAAATAAATTATTTAAAAAAACGAAATAGAGAGAATTTCGAAGCGCGCAGTTCAGAATAATAATGAAGCTAAAGATAGAAAAATATATAATGGGTGTTGAACAACAAACAAAATGCTATTTCCTCATTTGGATTCTAGATGAATTTGGATAATAATTAATTTTTTTAATTATTTATTATTACAAGCAAATATTTTTTTCAAAATAATGTCGGATCTACACAAATTTAATTTGCACGCGTATCTTAGGAAAAGGAGAATACTTGCAGTCAGCTGTCGCTTACCAAAGAAACTTTCTCGCGCCGCGATTATTGTCGTATCCAGTAAAGAGCGGAGCGCGCGCGTGATGTTGCGCGAGCAAAAAGTCGCGGGAACACGGAATTTCGACTGGTTCACCTTTTCGGGGGCCCCGACGGTGATTTTGTCTGCCGCATTCGCGGTATACACGCGTCGATGCACACTCTATGCAGCCCGTGAACTACGTAAGAGCGCGCGCCGTGCGAGCTCTCGTCCGCGAGATAATGGCAAGATGAATGCGAAATGGCGAACGCGGAGGCACCTTTCGATACGCGACCTTGACAGGAGATCGCTTTTTCTCTCCGATTCGTCATTCCACGCCATTGATGACCACACTGGACTCCGCGAGAGGAGCGGCTCGTCGTTTCTCTTTTTTTTTCCCTTCCTCTTCTTCTCCTTTTTGTCTTTTTCTTTCGAAACGGTTACACAACAATCGTCCATATTGCGACCATGGTGCGCCGCTGAACTTGAATTATTATGCTCAGAAGAGGTTTTCCTGTGCCTTCCCGCATCTTCTCCCCTCCCCCCTTCCCTCCTCGCACGCACACACACACACATGAAAGAGTTTATAACTGCCTATTACGACGCACGACATTAAGCATATTTTATTCGTTGCACACACAGGGACGGTTTCACTCGGCTTCCTGTTTTTCCTGCTTTCATATTTTTCTTGCTTTGCTACTCCTGAGACAACCTCGAGATCATCTCGCAACGGTCGAAATGCCGCCAACTTTCAAAATTTCTACACATATGAATCATCGATGATAAGATAATGATGTCAATTTATAACATGTTTGTTCATTAAACATGTATTTGACGTAAACACATTTATTATTAAAGTGCCTTTTCGCACATGTAAAACACTAGGAAAAAAAACAAATATTAATAAAAAATTTCTATGCATATTAATGTAATCGAACTATTGCGTCTTTTTATCGAATTGCGCGAGTGGAAAGATTCTCCACGATTACGCTCATTATATTCCGTTAATGAATAAGTTTCTCCGCGGGATATTAGCAGTAATATATATATATATATATATATTTTTTTTATTTAAACAATAAAGATGGATATCAACATAATAAGCAATAAAGAATCGCGCTTTGTCAGCTTAGCATAGTTATCGTTTAATGAGTTTAGTTTACATACGCCTATGCGTTACATAATTTAGCGTGATCTCTCAAACGGAAACTGGAACAGTTTTTTTTAGATGACAATAACTATATCATTTCGTGGTCCCGCCGGTCATAATTTCTCATTGTCAGCTCTGTTCTCGCCGCGATCTATCTATCTGTCACATTACACGTTGGCCGTCGTTTTTACTGCCAATTATGTCGCCGCATTAATTTGCACCGCCTTTTGCATCCAATCGCATGGAATGTCAGTCGACAATCGCGACAATTGCCTCATTATCGCTGTTTCACCGTTTCGTTTAGATACAAAATGGCACGAGCCCTGACAACGAAGTGGAAAAATCGGCATCAGGTGGCACCACGTGTGTCTAAATGCACGAACGAAAAACTGTGTCCATTAATAATGTAAAACGTCAAAAGATATTTTATAGACACGCCATGTAAGAATCGCATCGTCTTCTCGGTCGATTAGCGCCGATCGCCGTCACAGATCAATACCTGTATCTTTTCACTTTATCATATCATATCCGTAAAAGTGACTGCAAACATTTTCCAACGCTTGTGTCAACATTACATCATCGATCATCCTTAACCCTCGCTTAAGCACGCCGAGAACTAACACCGCGAGAGAACAACTCCACTCGAAATATGGAACGATAACAGGAGGATCGAGTCAAAGTCGTTTTAACTCGCAATATCGCAGCGTGATTTATTCTTATAACTATACACGTCTCCTTTTTTACCTCGTTCAATTCGTCCCTATACTGATGTATATACTATTGGAATATTATGAATCAGCAATTATATACAGAACAATCGGCTCGGAAACTTTTGTATTCGCGTGAAGAAATCGGAGCACAATCGGAGCATTTGTTTTTAGATCTTCACATAGCGAGGCGACATGTTCTAAACCATTCGAATCGCAGACGTGTGATAAAATTAATACAATTATACGTTGTCGCAATTAGTCAACGGAACATAAACACGTGGCGTGAAAAACAAACTTATGGGCTTTTTATCTGGAGCTTATCGGCAAGCGTTTATAGCACCTGTCGATTATTTACGCCAAGTTCGCCAGTATAAACGCAGAATATATCACTGGCGTGAGAACCGAACGTGTCGTGCGATGCCGTGTGGCAATGAACGTGTCAATCTTTTAAATCGCCTTTTGCAACAGACTACCGATTTACCGGGCTCGCGATCAAGGCGATAGGCGAGCGATCGCGCAATTAACCCGACGAGAGAGGCTCCGCCAGCTGACGCCGCGCCGCGCGCCGTTTCGATTTCCGCAAAAGCAGAGATTCCCGGGGAGAGGGAGCATTACATAATCGGAGTCGAAATCGTATCCGTAAATTTTACAACATAAACCGTCCTCATTTTTCTCACCTTATGCTTTTTCTACTACTGCGCTCGCTGTCCGACGTGCGATCGGTGGCGGTATCCAGGATGAGCAATGCGATGTAGTATAAATCCCACGGGATTACCTCGTCGAGTCATGTGAAAAACATTCTCTTCGCGAGCCGGCGACGACGAGCCGTGATCCCGTGACATCGGCGACGTGGACGACGCTGCGGGCACGTGACGTACATTGATATTTCGCGGTATGGATCACCACCACTGGGCACTGAGTGAAACAGATCAGTAGCGGTAACGACGAACGAGAGAAACGTGCACGAGGAGCACGCTCGCGGCGACCACGCTCGGTGGTATTATATCCGGCACTTCGTTATCACTTTACACTCGCGGACGCGTTCTTAACGCGCGCGACTGCTGCACATGGTCTCCAACGCACATAACGGAAAACGGACGAAAATCTCGGCGCCGTCGGTCGGTCAAGAGTGAGGAGGATCCAACACCGTCTTCGTGGACGTCGTTCGCAATCAGCCGTTCTTCACGATCCTCCTCGTCATTGCGTTTCGTCTCGCTGCTCTTCTGCTCGCGCCCGCTCGCGCGATGTCACACACGTGGTTTTGTCTCGCGCGCACGCACGCACGCACGCACGCACGCACGCAACGCAACACAAGTGTACACGCACACTACCGGTACAACCCGCTTCCTCTATTTAGATCACCTAAAACTCAACGCGAGGAGATTCGTCGTGGAGAGAGAGAGATTCGTCAGCCCGGAACGGAACGATCCTTGACGACGTCCGCGACGACGATTAAGGGCGACGACGACGACGACGATGACGGAGAACTTTTTTTTTCTCCAACGGGGTCTGCCCCGTTGACTGCCCAGGGTCAACCGGCTGGCTCTGCGCGCGGCACTTTTACCCGTACTCTCAAGGACTCGGAGGTGGCTCCTATTCCTTTCTCTTATCCTTTCGCGCGCGCGCCTTTTTTATCCCGCTAACCTTTTTAAACGCACTTTTAATTCCGCTCGGCCGCGTGTGTCCCCGGCGAACGTCGCTGCGGCGTTTTCCCCTGTATTTCAGTGTTTGCTCCTTTATCGCGGATTACCAAATTTCTCTCGCGCCGCTTTCAACGCGAATTCAACGTCGTCGTGCGGCGCGACGCACCGTGAACGATCGACAGGAGAGCGGGAGAGCGGAAAGCGAGTGGATCTCGCCACATCCGGATCGTCTTTCAGACCCGTCCTTCGCTACCGCGGTCTGCCCTCCGCCTCTTTCTCGTCGTTCCGAGAGAGCGAGCCGAGGTAAGGCTCGCTCGACGTCTTCCTCGTCCTCGTCGTCGAACCACGCGACGGTCGCGAGGACTCCTGTCCTCCGCGCGAGAAATCCGCGTCCTCCTCCTGCGGTTTTCGCGCACACGGTTGTCGTATCGCGGTCTGTTCCTCTCCTCCTCCTCCTCCTCCTCCTTCTCCTCCTTCTCCTTTTCTCCCTCTCCGTCTCGGACTGTCTCTCTCTCTTTCTTCGCTGTCCTTTTCCCTTCCGCGTCTCCCTTTCCGTCTGTCTGTCTGTCTCCTTTCTCTTCTGCGTGTTGTAATCCCTTTTGCGAAACTTCTTGCGCCCGGACGAGGCGGCGAGGTAAAAGCGAGCGCGCTGTCGATCGTGAACTGAGGGAGAGAGAGAGAGAGAGACAGGTTAAATTCGCACGCGAATACCGCACGTCGAGTCCTTCCACGGTGGTGCTACCGGGATGCCGCTCGTTGATAATGATAATAATGTTGATGATGACGACGATGACGGCGACGACGACAACGACGACAACGAAGACCACTCTCTAGCAATTCCGGAAACGAATTACCGGTGGGATACCAGCGACTGTGACCTTGAACATTCGCGTTTCGCGCTGCAGGACGGAGTGAAACGCGCGGGACCAATCACTTTCCATCGTTCGTTTTCGCTGTCAGCGCCGTGTCACTCGCGACCGTGGCTCAGCGACACGCGTTTTCGACCCCGGACCACCCCCGACGATCGAAAACTTCGGGATACCTCCGCACACGCGCCCGATATACACACCTCCGCGAACGCGAGCGTGCGAACGAAATACCACGCGCGAGTGTATTTCGCGAAGCAGCGGACTAGAAAACGTCGTTACGCAATGAACGAAGCACCGTCCCTCTTCTCTTCTCTTGTTCTTTCCCTAGTACGCCCTCTTCGGCTTCTCTGGGACGCGTAGATCCTCCACATCGGCGATGCTTCTCGTCAAGGGCGCCGGAGGGGAATTCGCGATCATGCGAATCCGGACGCACGCACGAATACACGCAGGCACGCTCTCACTGTCTCTGTCTCTCTCTTTCTTTCTCTCTCTCTCTCTCTCTCTCTCTTTCTCTCTCTCTCTCTCTCTCCAGGAGGAAGAACGAAATGAGAAAGTCGCCGGAGAAAGACGGGCAGAGAGAGAGAAGCAAGAGATATTCGGCGATACCCAGCCTACGGGAGGCAGGATCGGATTTTAGCGCGCGCGGTACGCGCTCCCGTGAGTTGAAGTCGACGGTTTCAACTTTTACTTTCAGCTCTTACACAACACGGCCCGCTCTTGCTGGTACGTAAGCGGCGAACGTGCAACGAGTTCTGGTCTCAGCTTCGAGGCTTCTTCTTCTCTTCGTTTCTTCTTTTTTTTCTATTTGTTTTTTTCTTCTTCCCTTTTTTCTTCTCCTTTTTTTCCTTATTCACTTTCTTTCAACTCCTTCACTTCCTTATATCTCTTTCCGCTAACAATCAGCAGCAATCGTATAGGACCAGCAAAGCTTTCAAAGAAACAAATTTCTCAGTAGACTGGAGCAGTTAAATCTTTCGGAGATATTTCCTTGACATTTCTATTTCATCTTATGTCTGCACCAAGAAACACGTTTCAATGATCGAAAATACGATGATAATATGTGTCACAGCAGGGGATGTATCTGTTGTCTTTCAAATTTGTCATTCGCAAAGGTTGGTCGCAGGTAATAACACATCGATTTGTAACTATGTAATTTGCAACGAGATCACTTCAGGCTTCAGGTAACTAGTAAGAGATCCAATCGAATTGGTGCACTTCCGTAGGATATCCGGAAGTGGGAGGACTATGTCGTTACCACGTGTATTCGCGGTGTGAACACGCGGCGAACAGCGAAGAGGACACTTGACGTCGTTGTCAGTTTTCCTCGTGATGGTCCGTATCGCACTCCCGCGCGCACACAAGCGGTGACACTCTCGATTGGAGTCGACGTATGTTTTTCGCGCGTGTTCGCTATCTCTCTCTTTCTCTCCCTCTCTCTTCTTGCCTGTCTATCTTTCTCTCCCGCTCTTTCTCCTTGTTTTATTCTCTGTCTCTCTCTCTCTCTCTCTCTCTCTCTTTTATTCCCCCTCTCTCTCTCTCTTTCTCTTTCTTTACATCGGAGGACTTCTTCAGGGAGAGAGGGTTCTCTTCCGGTCTCCGTGATGTGTCTCACTGCTCCTCGCTCCGTCGTAACTTTTGCGCAAAGCCGGGACCCTCTCTCACTCTACTCTCTACCTCTCTCTTTCTCTCTCTCACTCTCCCGCTCTCACTCTCCCTCTCGCTCGCGCTCGCTCTTTCTCTGTCCTAGGTAAGCGCGAAGAGAGGTAGAGCCGGACGGCAGGAGGTGGCGGCGGTGGTGGTGGTTGCTTCACATTAGTAGTAGTGGCAGCCGGCTATACGTTACGCGTCGAATGAGTACCACTACGACGGCGATCAGCGGCGGTAGTGGTGGTCATGGTGACGGTGATGGTGATAGCCGGCAGTAGCCGTAATAGTGGCGGGTGGTAGTGGCATAGAAGAGGCCAGGTGGGCCCCGTAGATTTACGGGGCCCAGAAGGGGTTGAGGGTCCGAAAAGCGCGTTTCTCTCTGCCATCCTGACGTTATATTCTGCACCGAGGAAGAGGTTTTGCGAGTCCGTGAGTTTATTTGTAAAGCGATCGTGGTATTGGTTCCACGTTGAGTGGCACCTTTCCTCTGTCTCTCTCTCGCTCGCACACCCTTTTGCTCCACCTCTCCTCTCTTCATCTCTCCGTCTCTCTTTCTCTCTCTTTACGCGTCTATCTCCCGTTTTCCCTTTCTTGCTCTTTCTCCCCCACCAGGAGGTACTCCACCTACCACCTACCACTACCTTCCTCCACTCTTTCTTTCCCCACTAGTGCTCTCACTATTGCATTACAAATAGCTCTCTTGCCTAGGTCTTATTGGTGAGGTGTCGCTCTTTCTCTCTCTATCTCTCTCTATCTATCTATCTCTTTGTGTAACATACGAGCGATCACGCATGTGTATAGGTTTTCGCGTGTATGTTGCACGTCTTCGCTTATACGCGCGGTGGTTTACATGTTCCGCCAGTGCACATGCACAAGGCGATAAGAGCACACTCTCCGGTCTCCGTCCGTTTTATTGGAGCACGATTCTCCCGCGCCGTCTTCTTGTCTCTCTCTTTCTTTCTCACCCCTATCCTTCTGTCCCTTCTCGCGCCCTGTCTCCCTCCTACAGCTCCTCGCTCTCTCACTCCCTCCTCCGCTCCCCTCCTTTATCTTTCTCTCAGTACTGCTCTAGCGTGTACGCGAAGACGCACACCAGCTCAGGCTCTATGCACGGTTTCCCATCCTCGTCATTCATACGCGACAGAATAGAAGCACTCCTTGTCGTTGCAATGGTGTAATACAAGTACAAGGCATTCACGCCTGCGCGCGCGTAAAATATATAAGAATGGAGCGAGTGCCGCAGTGATCTGCTATTAGCTTCTTCCTAGTTCCTCTGGTCTTTCTGTACCCTTCACTACCTGCTGACATTCTCGTTTCTTCCGTTGTATCCATTCCGTTGCATCGTCTTTCGTACCTTTCTCCCCCTCTTTCTGCATTTATATGATTTCCACTCCGCCCTCTTTCGTTTCTTCGGTCTTTGCTTTCAGATATTTTTTTCTTTTCCCTAGACCATCATTGGTGAAGGTGTCCATGCTTTTACAATTCTCTCCGCCCTCGTTTCTTCCATCCTTTTCATTTTCTACTTTTTTTTTCTTCCAATTCATTGGTGAAGTGATGCTCCTCCTACGTCCTCCACGTTTCCTTTTCTTCATCTCTTTTTTTGTCTCACTATTACGACGCTTTAAATGTTCTTTTTGATGCCGCTCCTCGATCTCGATTTACTTTTCTTCTCTTACATTGATTTGTAATTATATATTGCTGTATTTCTTGTATAGTGGAATTTCGTCTTTTTATTAATTATCCGCTGTTCTCGGATGTAATATTGTATTTTGGAAAAACTTTTGTTAAAATTACAAGATACAAATCACGAGAGATTCCATATATATACGCGTACTTTGTTACTAAAACTAAATGTGGGTTTTCAACATTTTAGATTATTGGAATATGACAATTTGGGTATATGAAAGGGAAAGAGAGAGAGAGACAGAATTAAAAATGAAAATGTCTATACTGAATTGTGGTATGAATTTGCGCGTTATCTTTGAGCGCTCGTGAAACAACGGACCGTTCATTATTTCAGTCTAACTTTTCCTTTCTCGCGCCTTTCTCCTATAACTCCAAACAACTCTTCCATTCATTCTTCCTTACTCTTTCTCTCTTCTACTCTTCTCTCTCGTATGCGCGCATTCTCTTTCGAAAAACATGAAGGCGGTACGTAAAGGTCTCTTTCTCATCAGGTGGAATTATATCGACATTCTGGTCGCTTGTTGCAGCGACTCAGGCGTTTTACGAGCGATCGATCGCGAAATGCTTGAATGATTCGACGGTAAACACCTTCCGATTAATGTCCACCACTCCGTTCGTGGCTGGACCACGGTGTTTCGTTCGCTCGGTGAACACGTAGCCCGCAATCGGAAAGCCAAGAGCCGCGATTGAAACCAATATAATTTCGTTCAATTCAAAGATTTTCGATGCTGCGGAAAACGATATCCACTCGTTTATTTATTAGAATGTCGTGAAATAAAATCGTTGATATCGGTTTTAATTTCTGCTTACATCACTCTTCTTGTATACCAGAGTAAAATATTACGGATTAATTATCAGTGTAGTAAAAACAGTTATGCGAAAAAAAAACTCATCGACCGTCAGGAAAGTACGTCGGAAACACGTGGATTAATAAATGTACTGCTTTGTCACCGCTTTATGTAACGAAGTCGTCATTGAAAGCGCGCGATTGTTTCCAACATTTTGAAACGAGAGTCGTGACGACGGGGTCGTGTCAAAAGCGCGTTATGCAAGTCAACTGAAGTCCGAATACGCGCACGTATTTCTCGCGTCGTCGCGTCGTTCGTCAAACGCCATCCTTAACCGCCTTCGTTAACGAGAATCGTAAATGTTTTAATTACCGTCGCGATTATTTATTATTTAGCAGACGGATTGCATGCGCGACACGATGCGAACTCTCATGCGAGCCGTCCTCGCTTTTAATCTGCTTTTAATGTGCGACCGGCTCCGTTTTTCGTTCTCTCGTGTCTCGCTGTCACCCGCTCGCGCGTCACGCCAAGGCGGGATTGTCATCTCGATCGGATCTGGTACGCATGACGATGCGTACGCGGGGATTGCAGCAACGACGGCTATACTTAGCGCGTTAGACGAATCTCATCCGAGGGCCGCCGTGGACGAAAGGAGGTCGTGGAACAGCTGATGCGGCTGCCGATGCGACGGATTTGACGTGACGGCGTCTTTATCATCTCTCAGCGCGCTCTCAAGCTTCCTTCTGGCTGCTGCTGCAGCGGCCTTCCGCACTCGCCCAATGCGAAAATAATTGATGAAAGAAAGAATTGCAATTTATTCGTGATTCTTTTAACGGTCACAAGTACACAGCACTGCGCACTTAATGACCGACGACGTCACAATGCATAATCAATAATTTTTTGGTCAATTAATTTTGTGGAATGTATATAATATTTACGAATCTGTACAATGTATTTGGATTACTTTACGTATAAACGTAATTAAAATTGTTGTAAATACAAAAATGCATGAATTTATAATTATTTTTGTAAACATAATGTTCAATAATATATAGACGAATTTTATTTACGATTGTTAGATCGATGACTCAGAATTTTATCCCAGATGACAGGTTAATAAAACAAGCGGCAACAATTCATACGACATCATATTAATTATCTCCAGATTGAACCGAATAATAAATGTTCGCCAACCCGAGATTTACCCTTTTCGCGTAACCATGAAAAATGTCAACCGCTCAACTGATCATTTAATCGTTAATCGATGAGAAATCCGTGACCTTTTGGGCAAATATAAACTTGCGAACGAGTAATATCCCTCGTACAGATTCCTCGAGATTAGCACGCTCGATATCGGCCATCAGTCAGTTTTTTTTCTCGTCTAAGCGTCTGTCTGTTTTGCGAATAAAAATCTCGCGACCATGCAAATCCGAAAAATAAATATCATTGACGCGCCAAGTGATTTATCAATGAACAACTCGCCGCCGCGAATCGTTATCGGGCGTGCAAATCGAGCGGGCGCATTATTTCCGGAAGAGGCGTCGCGATTCTCACGGCGATGTCGTTACCCGCAAATATTTGCGCTGCGCGCTATCGCAATCTGATATATTAATTGCGCGGTACATAATTAATTCACGCCTGATCTCACCGCGAGCCCGGCCCGTCGATGATCGATACCATTGGCGATGCCGCTCGCGCCCCAGCACTATTTATTTATTTATGATGCGGTCTAATTTACAATCGGTACACGGGAAGGCCAAGCGCGTTGCATAATCGCTGCAGAGAGCACGCGGCTGCTGTTTATCATTATGCGCGGAAGAGAGGAGAGAGAGCGAGGGAGAGGAAGAGGGAGAGAAGAATCACAAGGTCCTCCTCCTCGGTGCCTCTCTCGGCACACATGCAATTAAACACTCTGCTCTTTCCCCCGTTCTCGCCTTCGTGGCATGTTTACGCTTCCGAGAGGCTCCGAGAGCTTCAGCCTTTTCAAATGACATAGTCTTGCAGCGTTCATGACTTTCTTAATTTTCTGTTTGCTCTGTATATTATGATCTACTTTCAATTATTTACTTGTCCCTGATATTAAAAATATATATCGTAAAAAATATGTTCTCTATTGCACAACAATTAAAATAAGTAATTAAAATAATAATTAACATTTTCAATATTAAAATATAAATTAGAAAACATGGGTTAACTTTTAATGTTAACACTTTAATGTTAGTGTTATTAAATTTTTTAATATTAAAAGTACTAGTTTAATATATTAGTTGATTATTAAATGAATTATAAAAAGAATAATCTAAATTTTATTAATATTGGGTTGAACATATTCAAACAATATCGCACTTTGGCTGGGACGTCGCAGTTTTTGAAATCGTGAATGTTTGAAAGTAGAATTTTCTCGGTATCATCTTTAATTTACTTATCTCTTACATACAATCCAACGATTCATGCTGCTATAATTACACTCCGGGACTAAAACACACGTGTTCTATCTTTTTGTCAAAAGGTCTTCTCATTTACTGATTTTATTGATGTGTATGAAATTTTTACTTATACTATAAATTAGCAAATTTATATAATTATATAGCAAATTTGCCAAGCTGCAGGATAAGGATTGCAGTATTATCTCGCAGACAGATACTTATTTCCGCAAATTAATTAGTTACCTCTGAAGACTATATCGGAAATAATGCATTCGTTATATGATAAATGTTTTTTTATTTGCCATTTGCAAGAGCATCGTGACTTTTTCTCGTCACCCAATTCCTATTCACACAATTCTCGTCACTCTTCCTATCAATCGCTTTCAGTTCCGCTCCCTCCTCTCTTTCCTTCTTTCACTTCTCGTTAATTTGCCTTTCTCACCTCCCTATGTCTTCTTCATTCCTTTCTAAACGTTCTTTCTCGTCCGACGAAATGATTAGCAATGGCTCGTGCAATGGGCCTGCACCTTTCTCACAGCTCGACGCCGGCTTAGTCATCCCTTCTTTCGGAGTACGGACGTCCCTTTCACTCGGGTCAACGAGCGAGAGGAAGGGCGAATCTCTCACGAAGGAGATTGTGCGAAAGGAGAAAGAGAAGTGGAAAAGGCCGAGATCCAGTTTGAGCGAGTTGTATGTTAGATCCTCTCGCTGGTCCCGCGCATTTCGAGATAGGACATTCGTTTTATTGCGAATCCGGTTTGCTCCCCGTGTGCACGGAGCGAGCTCACACAGCTGAAAGCCGGACACGGAAAGGGAGGGCGGGAAGGAAGAGGAGGAGGAGGAGGAGGGAGAGTCCGCGGGAAAAAGAAAGGGCCGCGTGTAACCTGCGGTGTGGGGAGGAATCCTTTCTTTCGTTCCGCCAACACTGCAACTCTCCCGTCCTCTCTCTCTCTCTCTCTCTCTCTCTCTCTCTCTCTCTCTCTCCTTTCTGTCCACTCGGCGTCCTCCCTTTCTCCTCTTGTTCTATTAGTCGTTGCTGCCGTTGCTTTGCTGTACCCGTCGCTGTTCCTTCCGCTGCTGCTGCTGCTGCTACCGGCTGTCGGCCGTTTGCTCATCGTACGGGTGATAGTGGTGGTGCCCAGTTGATGGAAGTGACGAAGGTGGAGGTGGTGCCCAGTTTCAAGGTTGCCATCTCAGCCTCGCGCGCGCGGTTACACACGGTAACTAGACATACATTTCGCTTCTGACTCGATATGACCTCACTCGACAAAACGGTCAATGTATCAATGCATTCTCGACAGAAGTAAGTGGAGACTCAGTCGAGAAATTAATTTGAAGAAAAAAAGATTTAAAAAGAATAATAGGAAACGTAGAAACATTTAATGAAAATTGATTGAAATCGAAACATTCCTATGATTTATTGAATCGACTGTACTTCGCTAATGGATAAGTTTTGCCTTCCTGCACGGAGTAGGTATTGCGAAATCTCGCTCCGGAAATATGACTATGGATTATGCGACTTAGCATAACATTTATGATCGTTTTTGTTACACATGTACGCATATACGCGGCTGGATAGAAAAATACGCACGTGCGGCAGATTGGATCGATAATCAGGCACGGCGAGCGAAAGGATTCTCGGGCGTCCTAGAGCGCGGCGCTTTTTTGTCGCGTGGTGTTTAATGAAAGGCGGTAACGCCTCTTCGCGGAAAGATACGAGTGGATTCTAAAATAGGAACGAGGTTGCACGGGCGTGTGCACTTGTCATTAGCATCGATAGATGCTTATTTGCGCGCCTCGCGCGGGAAACGGACGACGGAGTTCCGCGAGCGCCACAAGGATTAAAAAAAAATAATAATAAACGTCGATCCGTAAATCAATAGCCAAGTCAAGCGGTCTCAGAACAATTTCGCTAGCAAATATTTTCCGCTTACTACAAAAGTCAAACAGTTTCGTCGAAGAGATACGAGGAGAAAAACGCCGTCCTGTCAAAGCAAGCGGATCGTCGTTCAGCTTCAGCTTCTCGACGAGGTCGCGCCATCCCTCCTGCGCAAGGAATCCGACCTCATTGTCATCTTTTTCCTCAGAAGGTGGAAAAAAGATGTGATCGAGGAGTATCTCGGACATCTATTTGTGCACATATTTGCGCGGCTTGCAAAATGTCAGCGTGCCCGCGAGCTCGTTCGCCGAGCGAACGTGCGTGACTTTAGGTCGACAAATGCATCTCTCTTCGCAAACGCTTCTCCGCGCGATGCGCGCATATCGAGAGGGCCATCAACCTCATTTATACAGATAGAAAGTATTCGCCGTAATATTCGAAGCGAATTACATTCTGTTTCTGTACGCTGACGGGTCTCTTTTCCGCGCCAAGTAGTAGTCCGTTATTACGTCTCCCCCGCTCAAGAATTTCCTCACGCCCCAGTTTGGGGTCCGATGCCTCAGACAATTGAAAACGTGTGAACCTAGTTGCGCAAGCTGACATCGTTATGCGCTTTTATTAGCGGGAGGAAAAGATGTCGCCGCGTGTAAGATGTCGGTATACGCGCATACCGCGCGCGCCTTATCGCGGATCTGCTCTTATTTCAGTCAATAAAAACTCATCCGCTAATCATGCACGGAAAGAACAATTTTGCTGAATCCAGATCTGAAAATAATTTTTGTTCAATAATCAAAACAATTTGGTGGCAAAAGTCAAAATGATTGCTAGAATATCAAAACGTTTTATACAGCAATGCTTATCTGTTTTAACATTCCAATAAATTATTTTGATGATTCAACCAAAAATTATTTTCAGATCTATATTTAGCAAAATTTTTAGATCTTTCAACAAAATCGTTCTTTCCGTGTGTGTCACCAAGATTTTAATTGGGATGTCTCCCGCTCGCGCGCAAACGCGTGACACGTGCGTGGTCCCGTCATCTGTCATTCGTTCGACGCCGATTTTATCAGCGGTCCATCCGGTTGAACCGCGGCGAATCAATCGACAATCACTCGTCGTACGCATATCGGTAATAGAAGAAAATGCGATTGTGCTATCATCGCGAAGAGCGAAGTAATAGAGTGTAGTTAATGGCTCCGGCTGATGTCATGCGGTAACCTTCTACTTTGCACGTACAGTAGTTCACAGAAATACGCTCGCCAGCAGCGGCGCGCACGCTCTCACTCGTCGAAATACAATCGGGATCGGAGTCCGCGAGAATTTTCGCTCTGGAAGACGTTCATGCAAAAAAAAAACGCAATCGTAAAACGCGCGTGTACAAAGTGGTATCTCGTGCAACCTTGAGAAACGGTATTCTATACAAAAGAGATAATTAACGTTTTTTTTTTAAATTAGTTTTCTTAATTAGTCTCTGATATTTTCGAAAAATGGTCCATTCAGACCAGTGTTTCTCAAAGAAGCACAACAGCTTTAAGTAACATGATTATTTTCATTTGATATATACATTAAAAAATAAATAATTTAAAAATCTAGAAAATACTGTCATTAAAATAACATTGGCTTAATTAAATTATTTTTTTACGTTCCCCCTTTTTTATTTATATATCTCGCTTTGTTAGATTAAAAAAGCAGATTAATTAATTTGGCATTAAGGCCCGGGTATTTTGAAAAATCGAACGGTTAGGAATTGAAATGTTTCGAAATTAACAATTAGCGTTATCGGCTGGTCCGACGATCAGCATTAATGCGGATCGTTATAATTTTGAGAAACGCTGCGTTATAACCGATGCGATTCAGTGAAAGGCGAATTGAATGCGCGACCGCGAAGGTTTTCGCGAAACGACGCGCTTGACGCGCATGCTGACGGAGCACGGATCGTGGCGGATCTGCACCTTGGCGACGAACGATAAGGTCTCTTTTCCACGTACGTAGCCAGATAATAAACCGAGACCTCGACTTTCCAAAGAAGAATACGCGCGCGCGCACGCGCCTCGCCTGTAAGAAAATAGGAAAAAAACAACGGCGGGATTGCATAAGAGGTCGTCTTTCTGAAACGACAGCTCGTGCCGACGATGGAAACGGTTATAGAGGCGTTGACGCAATCGTCATTCACAGCCGATGCATCCAAGGATGGGGAGAGAGAGACACACGCACGAAAACGAATAGCGACACTTGCTAACACAGAATTATTTTGAGCCTGTCAGAAGCCGAATTATTATGTTGATTGACTTCACTTTCTATAAATTTCTTAATTTTAGTGCAAGAGCACAATTAATTTATAAATTCATCAACTTTCTCTCTATTTTCTATTTTATAAGGTTAATCGAGTTGGCTTTTGAGAGGCTCACTTATTCAAAATAAATCTGACGATTTTTGTTTATTGTCAAGCATGCGATATATATGTTACGTGTGCGCGTTTATAAAATAGGCACGATATGCAACAGCATACAGAAGATAAATATGCAGAAGATGAGGCTGAATTGTTTGCATTATATATATGACATATAGGTATCTATAAAAAGCGACTACAATCTTAACAGACCGAACGCGTTCGAGATAAGCGTCCGGAGAGTGATTAACTTCAAATAGGATTCAATTATTCAGCGGCCTGCCGGTCAGATTCTCACTCAGCTCATAAGCTCGCGTCGAGTCGTTGATTCACGGTCACTCGCAACAATGTTACCCTCCGTCTGCTTTCTTTTCCAGTGCTTTCTTGTCACGGCGCCTCTTTCAACGACCATATACTTTTACGGCAACATTTCTTACCTATATATACTTAGCATTTATTATACGCGGCCACGATACAAAACGAGTTAATGTATTGCCCTTATCTTTTTTACATTTCTAGAAAGCACTTGAAAGAAACTTGCGTGCGAACTGTAACGCGATTGTCGATAATAAAATAGCATATAATGCATCGTCATACGGAGCACCGATATACATATACATATACGAAGAAGGATTCGGGCGCGATTGAAATAGCACTTGAGAAATCATTAAAGATATGTCAGAGGAGTATTTTAAGAACGATAATTTTAAAGTGCAAGTTATCGAGAGGACAGATATGATTAAAAAATATCTTATTATTTAAGTGCGACTCCATGCGTTCTACCACACGTGAAAGCGTACCGTCGTGTCATCACGTTGTTACGATTAAAAATATTTTTGTTTTTAAGAAAGGAAATTTGTTGTCATACCGTCGCAAAAGAAATAATTTACCATCTAAGCTCAAGTTTATACACTGAACTCTAAAAATAATCGACATTTTTTCAATTTGCGATTATTTTTAGAGTTTAGCGTAAACTTGAGATTAGGTGGGTAAATTATTTCTTTTCTTAGAACACCAATTGTTGATATTTTGAGAGCAGTCTAAGTCGCGATAAGTCGCTGTACGATACGAAATCGATTACAACAATCAACTGTTACCTTGACTCGACACGCAATTAAACGTTCGCACGCGTATGCATACAGGCGCACGCGTGCGGACACGCGCGCGCGCGCTATGCACGCACGCACCCAGGTGCGCAAGCACCGCCTTCCTGCCTTTTTCTAAACAACGATCGTCCTGATCTTTCACTCGATTTTGAACGCGGTAGACGCGCCGCTGCATTCGCATTACGCGTCATTATGTAATACGCCGCAAAGCGTGTGTTATGCGAACGTTTTGCGCTCGGTGCCTTGCACCATTGCGGTCTCAAGGTCTCCACATTGTTATTTGTATGACGCGTTAACGCGTCCCGATGCGGTCCAGGGACGTGACACGCGGAGAAAATCTCGCCGCGCTCGTAAGCGCGCTCATGCGAAGAAAATTTCTCTCTCGCGTATATATATATATACACAGGCGTTATGAAATAATGCAAAGCAGAAACGCCGCTTGAATTTGCGCGGACAATAAGCGATTGTTAGCTGGGCGCTTAGCTTCCTGAAACTTAGCTTCGCTAATTAAGCCAATTAAACATTAACTTCGCTATTACTTCGTTCATAACTAGCGATATCTACTTTTCAGTCAAGATAAGCTTGACTCTTGCCAATGTCAAATTGAAATTGCAAAGTCTGAATGTCGACACATTTTTCTTCGTTCCATTACAAAGAAGATGTACAGAAACTAAAGAGCAACTCTCGGTCATCTATCTGAAATAGAAATGATTGTCAAGAAACGTTTATTTAGAAACTTTTTTCTAAGCCTTTAGATAAATTTTCCGTCTCGAGTAAATCATATTGCGACCTTGTATTATAGAAAGGATTGAAGAATATGACTTATATATAAGTACTGCTTGTTTTCAACATATTTTTCCTTCCTTTTTGAGATATATAAATGCAAAATTTTTACTTTATACGTTTGCCGATGAAATATAGTCTAAAATCAATCAAATCAAATAAAACGGCAGAAAATACGAAGTGCAATTTTTTTTTCAGCAATAGGTCCAACATTTGCTTCTGACACTTCCGACCTCATCAATTGAAATGACATCGACGGTTACATTTGAAAAAAATCTCTGATTCATCCTCTGCCTTATACATATAACCTTGCCTTACCCTTTTAACCGTAACAAATGTTTCTTGACGAAGTTTCTACCTGACAACTGAAACTGCTCTAATTTTTTTCCTCATAAATCTCAAGTTTTTCCCGATTTATTTAATTACTTTAAAATTTCGAATCTTTCCGGAATTGTAGGTAGATGCCGTTCGTTTTTTCATTTGGGTAACAATCCGCTCAGTGAAACTATTCCGAACATGTGTATAATTTTACACGCCAAGCAGGCAGAGAGGCGTTAAAAGACGACACAATGATGTTTTTTGATAGATCAAAGTAGACGTCACTATGTCGTCTAATATCACTCGGATCTACCTGGGGGATTTACGGTAACATAATCTATTGTAACCATTTCCTATTCTCTATACAATTGTGTTTAAAAATATCTTTAATTTTATCTATGATAACGTTAGAAGATACGAGTAATTAAAAAACAAAGAAAGCTAGGTGAAATAGATGTCCTATAAAGTGAACACTCTGATAAATGCTCATGATACTTATCTTACCACATCAGAGAGACTAATTTAACAAGAATTCCAGATAACGCGCGGTTCTGACAAAAAATTTCCGCTATCCCACTATAGACAACAACAGGGATTGGATAATCTCTTGATATTGCCATCGAAGAAGAGAGAAACGCCAGGGGGGGGGGGGAGGCACCAGAAGAAAGAGGACGCATATGAGAAAAAGTTGAAGAGAGGGGGAGGGAGGGTGGAGGTTGTCGAGATCGTGAGGAAGCAGTAGTAGAGTTCTAGGGGGCAGTGGAGCTGGGAGGGCGCACACGCGATACGAACCAAAGGCGTACGCGCGCGCGTCTGATAAGGTCTTATCGTGTGAAAGCCCGTGGCCTACTTACACTCGGTGCGCACTTATACGCGTCACTAATGCTCGAGCGAGCATTCATGCACGCACGCACGCACGCACGACGCAGCGCGATCGGCATGTGCACACACGCGTTGCACGACTCGCCGCACTCTCATATACGCGAGGGCGCATTGTACGCGAGCCGTGACTACGCGTGAGCACTACTCCCGATATCGCGTAATCACCACGAACGCGCGCGAGCCGAGAAGAATTTTCTCGGACTCTTTTTTTTTCACCTTTTTTTCTCTCCTCCGGCTCTCGCCGGCTCTCGAGACGCCATCTTGCAAATGCTATTTTGTTGACGTCAAAGTGCGTTCGCGACGAAAGAGAATTAATGGAGACCACCAATCTTCTCTAGACAGACGATGGAAAATATTGTTTTATATAGAACATAATGGCGAGAAAAATAATTAATAGCCGTTTGTTTACGTTACGTATAGTAAAACTAAAATTCCCAAGTCCGGAATTATTCTACTGGTAATTGACTCTTGACCGGCTTGATTTTTCAATAGCTACCTGGTAGTCACGCCCTAGTGTCCCTAGTGGTCACTAATAGTTACGCCCTGGTGACCGAGTTCGAAATTTCTTCAAATGTAAAAAAAAAAAGAGAAAATTCTGCACTAAGAAAACATAGTCGAATGATGCTGCAACGCTAAAAAAACATCTCTAAAGATATCCGTATTGTATATCTGCCTCTTAAATTACGGTTCTATAGTTGATAATTTAATCTATATTGCATGTTTATAATTTTTGTTAAATTTTAAGAAGCATTTATTATAATATTTTACAGAAATTTAAAAATATCTTTTTAAAAGGCTTATTTTCGCGTATTTAGAAACTACGCAATACAATAAGTTTAGATATGTAAATATGCCTACATTAAAATCAATATTTTATCCACCTGAAATGTACACTGTCAACTGTGTAAATGTTTATGTAGCAAACAAAACGCGAACACAAAACAAAAGATAAAACTTGGATAACTATTTCCGGAAACATGTTTCGAGCGTTATTTTTAGAAAAAAAATGAAAAATATGCAATAATATATTTCCAAACCTGGCACTGTGACTGTAACAAATAGTGACTTATTGTTAGTGACTGATAATTACTTTGTAACAGATAGTAACAGGTTCAAAGCTAGGTTGACATTGAAGTTAACAATAAACGGAAAATAATAGTGACATTTTACAACAAAATTTATATCCCAAAATTCACGCATGAAAATCTACAATTCACGTTACATGCACCATAAACTTTCAGCGTTGGCAATGAGCGTAGACAATAGCTATGAATAGGGTATGTACATTTAAAGAAAACATGGATTTGAAAAATTGAAAACCGTGAAGGTTAATAATAATTAGCTTAACGTGCAGTTTTCTCGGAACAAATCATTTCAAACTGTTACAAAAGCGTCGGTGAAAAATTGAGAGAAAAGGAAAAAGCCACGTTAGAAAAAAATTCCACGGATTTATCAATCGGATGCTCGATGGTCAAAATTTTCCGTTTACTCCGCCTTGGTCATCGGTCGTTGACATTATTCGTAACAATTAATGTGCATAACACGCAAATATTTACTTATAAAATATACTTATAAAATTTACTTATAAAATTATAATTACGTTTCGTAATAGTAGAAAGGCACTGAGTAAAAAAATAAATATTTTTCTTTATAATATTACACTGAAAAAAGAATCTGGTTGCATTAAGAGGAAATCTGTTAGAGTCAACTAGTATGTCTGTTTGAAAATCGACGAATCAGAATTCTTGTACGATTCACCAGACGAATATGATTAATTTTTTCTTGTTAAATCTATCAGAATTTCTTGGCGATCGAATCATTTTTCTTGTTAA
>NW_012026791.1:1358457-1393809 GCF_000956235.1 Wasmannia auropunctata | reverse complement strand
TTTTATACTATTCCGTAGTGATTCTTAAATACGAGAATTGAATTCGTCCTATGTTCATCTTGTGGCGATAGAGCGTACTAATATAACCAGAAATTTTGTAGATCTAACTAGAAAATATTAATTAAATCCGTATAGTAAAGTCTATCAAACGTTCTAGTAATACAATATCAAATCCTCTTATTATAATCCGAAATTCTGTTTGGTTTCACCAAAATTCATTCAGCCATATACATCTTGTTGGTATACAAACAAACCATTTTTCTCAGTGTATATATAATATTATATATAATCTTATAATATTATAATATTCTTTATTATAATATTATAATTTGACTCTATATTTTATGGTTCTTTCAATAATGCACTTGGCCTGAACGAAAAATCAGCTAAGATATATTTGTTGGCGAATGCGCCGCCATCGCTATATTGGTCATCTGATTTTCAGTAGCTACCTGGTCATCAATACCCAATGGTTATGTCCCAGCGTCCCTGACGGTAATGGTTAAGTCTAATGACCGAGTTCATCGAAGTTTCTTCAAAATAACTATATAGACAACAATACATTGTCATGTAGTTATTTACGTCAAAATTTCCTATTGAATGATATTTATTTTTTACGTTTAAAGAAATTTCGGTCACTAGGGCATAACCAGTAGTGTCCAGCAGGGACACTTATAGGGCGTAACTCAGTTGTTTACAAAGAAACAAGAATACACAATTTATACTATCCATGAAAATAATTTTACTTAATTATATATAATATTTTATCATTATATTTATGATAATGAAAATTATACTGTGATGTACATATAAAAATTGCTCAGCAACAATGTTATTATACATGCCTGTACAACAACTCCTACATAATAAAAAAATAACAAAGATTAGAATTGTATTTTACGTCATATGTCGAATATTGGCCGGCATTATATAGGTAAACGCGGAGAACGCCCACGAAAGTAACTTTTTAATTTGCGCTCTACGCATGTGAAATAATAACGGCGGCGATTATCGGGACATGGTAATAACGTTTCGCTTCGTTTAACGTTACATTAAGCAGTGATAAGGGAAGCGTGACCAAGATTTATGATAATTTCTTTATTTGCTTGCCACTTTGTAAATATGTAAATTTGAAACGCGCAAAATGACCGGTCTGTGGCTATCTCCGTCACGAGGAGCATGCAGTTACAAAATCGAAACCTTGAAACAAATGCGCATGAAACAGCGTGCAAAAAATGGCGCACATTTTTTCTCTTCCCTGATTTTTTTTTGTTCCGCTAAATAGGAATTAATTCCAAATTCGCCGGTGACTCCACCCGAAAATCCTGAGAAGGCATCCCGCCCGCTTTCCTCGTAACGCCTTCTTGTAAGACAAGACGTCGCTCTTGCTCCGTTATCGCGCTCTCGGACGTGGAAGCACGTGGAGAACACCGAGGAATGTGTGGACGGATCCGCGGCGCCCGGAGCAATTGCACGCGCGTGCACATCATGCGTGCGCGCGTATACGCGGCGCCGCCGTTGCGAAATTGGGTCGTTCGGAAATTGAAACGCCTCTGCGCGTAGGTAACCGCGTCTGAAGTTTCGTCTATAAGATAAAGAAGAGAAACGGAATGGTCGCGGGATGCTTATCGTCCACGCGCATCGACCGAGGCGCCGCGCGCCGCGGCCGTCGCCGTCGCGCCGTTGTGCAATTTTCTTCGCGTCGCGTCGCAGGAAACGGGAGAGTGGATCGCACTCGTCGATCTGTAATTCTTGAATCCTCTATCGCCTCCGCGATCGATCATCCTTCGTGTCTGTTGTGATGCGACGCCGTTGAAGATATGGCACGTTATGGCGTCGAGATCGAGATATCTAGCGTTACTCGCTAGATAAAAGGACTGATCGCAGATAGCAACATTCTTATGACACATTGTAAGTATATAGATTAAAATTTGAGTGCCTGCACGTGTATTATATACATATATATAGATTTTAGTTTAAAATTGCAGTTTGGTTGAAACTTTGCATATACATAAGATTTATAAATAGCGTTTATAATAAAAGTCTTATCAGACTTATGTGTACATGCAACGATACAAATAAATTTGTACTGCACGAAATACCGACTATTATAGGAACTCAATTCTTAGGAAACTAATAAAAATTTTCATAATGTCAGTAGTTATCAAATGTTTTCTGTTCAAAATTCATGTCTTTATAAGTCGTAACTTAATAACTTGTTACTTGTGAATTAATGTTTAATCAGTAATGTAATTACTAAATTTCGTCTTAAACGTAGCCTGTTTCTTTTGTTTCCTTTGCTTCCATTGCTCCCGCGGTGCAATGCCCTATATCACCGTACGTGTTTTATCTAGTTACACATTATCTTTTGTCCCAGCCGTCGCAGCCAAGTCGTGTTTCATCATAATAATAACCTCGTACGATGAAAAGTCGAACGACATCTGGATAAGTTACCTCGACATAATTTCACACGTCGGTTTCTAGTTAGGACTCGATGGTTATCGAAGCATCAATGTGAATGGAAAAGAAATGTGAGAAACGTTTGTTTTACAGAGAACGCCGATCCGTCATGGCCGATTTTTATTTAACGCTCATTTTTTCATTGACGCTCTACCCAATAGACAAATAATTATTAACAGTATTCGACGCAGGTGTATATCAATTAAAATAATAAAATATTAAAACTCAATTAAATATTGCATATAAAAATTCATACAAGCGATTTGTATTAATTTTTTCTCAATGATGAACTTTGCAATTATTGCCGCTTAATTCTCATGAAATTTAATTTTATATAGTTTATATTGTCTCACAGTCAGATATAAAAATGTAAATGTTGAGTTTTATTTTATATCGTTTAAACTGGAAAATGCAATAAAGAAAAGAATTAAGAGAGAAGAATTCTAGCGCAATTACAAAGTTCAGGAAATGAAGATATTTTTCATTGAATACATGCAATTAAGAACTGTGTCATGATATTATTCAATTTTCGGACTGTGTCATGATATTAGTAGCAAAGATACATGTTGAGTCATCAACATATGACGTATCACATGAATGACAGAAACGAGGGAAGGGTCAAGCATTCACGTCTCGAGAAGCAACGGGCGACAAAGTTACAGCCTTGGGCGGACAGATAGGTGAAACGAAGCATAGATACAAGAACCATCTGAGATCGAAACGCCGTAAAATGTAGCCTCGGCCAACTTAGATGTGGCCATAAACGACGTTTGTGGTAACTCATGAGTAAAGTATCGACAAAGAGCGCGAAAGAGAAAACGAGAGATCGAGACAGAGATAAATAGAGAAAGAAAGAGAAAGAGAAAAGCAAATTTTTTAGCCGATCTTATGCTTATGTAATCTTTCCCAATACAATTGGATGTAAAAGCAGTAAATATTAGATAACTCGCGGGACGATTACGTCGAAGTTTCAAAACATAGAAAGTTAATAAACGACGAGAGCTACGTTAGTTTAACGGCAATAATTGCTCTTCACGCATTACTTATCGACTTATGCCTCACGATTATCGTTTCGTTGAAAGAAATTTTTATATTTACACTTCATTATATCGTAAAAGACAATCTTGAAACAATTACGTTTTATCAATTTTCAAATTAATTGCAAGTGCATAAGTATAAAAGCGATACATTTTTAAGAAAGATAAGTTAGCTTAAATACTAACTTTTACTGTGAAAATTCTCGATAAATTATTTATGAGGAAAGTTGATGGAAACTATTTAAACACTGCTACTTTTTACTAGCAAACGTATGGCAGAAGTTTTGGCATGAAGCAAGTGTGCATTGTAATACATCTTTATTATGTTTGTATACTGTGTAATATTAGTTTTCTGTAAAATATTATAGTAAATCTTTTTTATCCACTCGCCTTTTTTTTCTGCATCGGGAATGGCAAGATTTTATTTCCTAGTTTAAATCGCATTCTATTATGTAACGTTGAATATGCAACGAAAAACGGTGTAAATCATTCATTTTATGTTCGCTAAGAAAAGGAAGTTATGGACGTCCACATTCTACGAGTGTACACAAGGTCGAGGTGATTAAAGCTGATTTCGTGAAACTGTATCACTCGTAAAACTTTTGAAATCGCGTTCATCTTGGAGATCTTAGCCGAGGGCCAAGGATGAAGGGCGAAAACGATAGGTGCATTTGATGAATAGTCGGAAAATTTTTCGGCAATTTTATGTATTTTTGTGGAAACCAATCCGAGGCAGGCAGGAAAGACCGTGGTATTATGAGGCGTTTACGAGGGCATTTACGAGCGGTTGAAAATTATACTGGTTGTTGCATTGTCCAGTCAAATGCCGAGATTATGAACTTCTATGCGCGCAAACATCCTCCGACGTTTTACTTGACCTGCCGTTTTCTTTCTTCTGAAAACATTTAAAACAGGTTTCAGAAAGTCTGAGTTTCAGAATTTTATCGTATCCTATTTTTCTTTTTTTTTTTTCTCCAGTCTGTACACTTTGCTCAAGGAAACCGCGTTAACCAAAACGATTTTCACTCGCGCGATCCTCGATTCTTTTCTTCGGCTGGTTTTTCTTCGGCGATTTTTTGCCAATCAATCGACCGAAACGAAGGACTGACGTTTCTCTTATGCTCAAGTCTCAAAGAGGAAATAGAAATTGGCCTTCGAATAATGTTCACTACGTGCGAACGTTATAAGGGCATCGCGGCGCCGATAAAAAAAAGAGAGAACGAGTTATTGCGTTTGTTAATCTGACCTGTAGTGAAATCGGGCCTTAGAATATGTCACTTGACCTTGTACCTAATTTCATGAAATCGCACTTATTGCTGCAAAACAAATTAATTTTTTTTAGATAAAATGAAAAGCAAAAGATTTATCTGTTGCTCGCCTTAGAAATTATATGTCTGCATGTCTATTGGAATAAGAAGTTTTTGCGAAGTATAAAAAAAAGGTTACTTTTTCGAGAATCGTTATAGCACCTCGTAAATATGAGTATTACCTTTTACAATAACATTTCTCGACGAAATGAATTCCAAAGACATTTCTTCGCGCTTACGATTCACGTCCGACACATCTCTCAACGTCGTTACATGGATGGCGCAGAAATAATCGATTTTAACGCAGAAATAAAATGGAATTTTATTGCCGCGACGATTAAGTTTCGCGCGAGAAGTATACCGGGCGTGTACGTTGCGTGTGAATCTAATTGATCCTATCTCCTTACCTCCGAGCGGTGAAATGGGAGCAAGGTCCGGAGAGTTAGGAAGAGGCTGCTAAGATGCAATAAGTGGCTTTTAGCCAAGCGCGGTTGGCCAAGTGACTGACTCGCGGGAAAATAGATCGTTCCCGTGAATCGATCCGGGCCAACGCGACATCGGGTGCTTTCTCACCGACTCGTTAAACCGATCGAGCGATAGAACATCTCGAATTCACTTACAAAAAAAGTTCATTCGTTAACGTCGCGCTTACAATCCTGTATAAATGTTAACTTTAATAAAATGTTTCTGTATAAATGAATCTTAATATTTTTGTAGCCATTGAACGACCATTACACAATTTTTTTCCGTCGATTGATTAACGTGATCAGAGATTAACCTTTTTTTTGTAACTATTGGAAAATAAATCCTTTTTAACCGATACTCACAAAAATGTCTATAAAATGACCCTAAAAAAAAACTCGCCCGAAAATTTCGAATGTGTTATTTTCTCGAGAGCTCCTGAAATATTTAACAGAAAACGCAAACCGCGAAAGGGGATAAGATTGTTCTTTCAGACAGACAGAAATGAAGCACCCGAGGGGTTAATTAGCTTTGGAATTTAATGGGCACTGGTGCGTTGTTCGCAAAAAACGATCCGACGCGCCACCATTCAGGTTGCATTTATTCGTGCTCGGTAAAAAGGGAGCGCCGCGGCTACTTCCTCCCGAGATGTGAGAACGGCAGGAAGCCTTTTCTCACTTCCCACCTTAAAACAAAATCTATCCTCCGCCGAGCTTCCACGGGCGCCATGTCTCTCGTCTCCTTTTACCCGTCGTCGTGCTTCTCACCGTTCTTTCAACGGCGGCTCGAAACCGCCGTGCCACAGGGAGCGTTTAGTTGCTTTACTTTCAATTTCGTTTCGGAGCACTCACGGCACTCCGGCAGTTGAGAAAATTACATAAGCGCGAGCAAGCGCGCCGCGGGCGGAGAGGAGAAGGGCCGGTCGTGAGGGAGCCGTGTCGAAATAATAGTGGCCACACTTATTATATACTCGCCGCCAGCACTAATTCCGGCTTAGGCATTTCGCTGATGATCACTCCCGGGGAAAGAAAAGAGATTATGGGAGCATAATTTTAACGCAAACGACGTGCGTGAATATAAAACGTTTCTAATATGGCTAATTGTATGTAAATGGCGCCGTGCCAGATATGATCTTTCTATTTGCACTTAATTCCACGCGATAATCTTCGCAAAGTTCGACGTCTTCCCTACAAAGTGTAAATTAAACTATTTTTACACAAAGATACGAGTTTGCCCGTAACTGTCTTTGTATGTAAATTTATTTTATTTTACGAGAACAGAAACACGACTCGTGGAATAAAGAGACATTTATGGATCGATCAGGTTGAGTTAAAAAAGAAAAATAGGCACGCTAGAGCTCACATTTTACCGTATTTCGTTGTTGCAGTGTAACGCTAACACGTCCCAAAGAGTGTCGCGCGCGACGCATTTAGAAACGACGTTCTCGTTTCGAGACGAGAGTTAAGGTCGGCCTCGAAGTTCTCGCGCCTTGTCGATCTCGGCATAATGGCGACTGCACCCTCGTCCAATGACCTGCATTGAACGCTGCATTCGGAATTAATTGGGATTATTGTACCGCTATTTAATGCTGTTTGCTCATCGATAACTTTTTACCATCGATACCGTCAGTTGCAATTAAAGAGTCTATTTAAAAAAAAAAGCGTGAAAAGAAAAGAGAGAAAAACGAAAGTCCGAGGGATTAAAAGGGGCTAAAAGAATAAACATTATTCGTCGTTTTTTTCAATGCAAAAGAGATTGGAACCCTATCTCGCTACGTAAATGAAAACGAAGCGTGTGCGCTCGAAACATATTTATCCATGTATTTTTTTTGTCGTTTACCTGCAGTTGCCACATTCTGAAAGTTCAAGGGGTAAGCGGGAGGAAAAATAAGATGACGGAAACGAGGAAGAAGTCGTCTTTTCTCACGAACGCTGGTACGGCCCTGTCGTAATCAGGCGGTCTGTCGCAATCCTGCACAGTGCGTGAATACGCGTGTCCCTCGTTTCACGCAGTCGACGTGCACAAGCGTAAGCGCGTGCAAGCCACTATTTATAGAAACGACGAAGATGAAGTATAAGTAGAAGTCAAGGAAGGTGGAAGGCCAAGAAGAAAGCACGTTGCGACCCCAATTTTCCACGGTCCGTAGACCTTCGCCGATCTGTTTTCTCGTCGAGTGACTTCTTTATCAATACTTGACCAAGCAGTTATCGATACTGCTGTAATTTTTCGATCAATACGAAATATTTCTTCAGTAATAGCATTTCAAACATTCCGATAACGCATATAGCATACGATGGTTTTAATAAGTATGCGCGGTTTTTTACATACATATTTAACGTATAAATAAGCAGTATTTTTCTATCAACATTGCCATTATTATTAATATATCACAATTTCTTGCGAATTTGAGCAATTAAAAACAAATTTTTTTCATTAGAGAGAAGAAACCAGTTCGCCATATTTTATCATATTAAAATCATATTTTAAAAAGAAAACATATATCAAAGACTTCACGCACCGTAGAAAGTAAAATATGTCAAACATCTAAATGCGTGCGAGAAAGTATTTCGAATGTATAGACACCTCTCTAATCTGACAATTATCTCGATTACTTTAAAGCTATTTCGATATCACGCTCGTACAGAAAACGATCGAAAGTGAAGTATATTGATCTTCGTCAATAAATTGAAAAATCTCGCCGATTGGAGGAAAAAAGAATGAAACAAGATCGCGCTCGTCGGCCTGACCTATTTCTCGTCGTACAATTGCACAAACGCACTCGCGTAAGCTCACACGCTTATTTATAGATGAGGAAGGTCGGGAAGAAAGCGCCTAGACCGTTTGACCGTTTGGCAAAGGCAGCTGCCGAGCAATCATCCAGGCGGGTCACTAATAATATCACCCAAGCGTTGTGTAACAATATTCGTTGCGTATCAGAGGGGGGGGGGGAGGGAAACAATATCGCTTCTCGTCGGTAAAAATCGTATAACTTTCAAACGCGCGATGACGGCACGATTACAACTTTCTAAATGACTGAGGATTCTTAGTTAGATTGTTTTTCACGCTGTTGGGCTTATTCGCGGGTGTGTTATGAAAAATTCTTTTCATTCTTTTAAAGATTGAAGAAGCGAACTGATGTGACTCTATGTGCAATAAAAAACGTACAGATTTTTGTAGCTGTAGATGCATAAATAATACTTCTATATATACTCTATTTTTTCCTATTCAATATTCAATATCTAATTATAACGGAGCAAATATGTAATTATAATTCTAAATATCAGTAATCTTCTTTCAGTAATTAACAATTATATTCTACAATCAATATTCATAATGAGATAGATTAGTGCTGTATAAATGATAGTATTAAAATACTCTCCGATAATATTAATAAAATACTAATAAAAATAGTAAAACACATTATCAACGTGCAGTCTCCATAGACTTTTCGTTTTAAAGGGAGTTGCTTCACGAGCTATCTGCGTCCGCTCCAAATTGGACTTGTATGTTCGGGGACACGTGTGGGTCTAAACTAAATTTTCGTTATACCTACATAGTGCGCGGCCTTTATCGCGCGGAAGTTCTCCTCGGTACCTCGGCTGCCGAAAGCATACGTAACTCTTGCATTTGTCGCCGACCTATATTTCCCGGTCCGAGGCGAGGAATCATTGCAGAGAAAACATCTCATCGCCGGCGTAAGCTCGCGCGCGATATGTGTACGCTTTCGCTCGTGTGCGTGTACCGGCACGCACGTACGCACGCACGCGCGTATTTATAGACGAGGAGGAGGAAGGTCGCGAAGAAAGCGCGCGGCTAGACGCGCGCGATTTGTTTCGACATCGCGTTTCCGGCGCTGACCCATTTCGTCCCCTCGATTCTTTTCGACACCGGCCCAGTCAGCACTCTGACCCACTTCGTGCGCACGATAGTCTCACGTACTTTTATTGCGGCCGCAATCGTCGCTTCTAACGACCGCGAGGGCGGTGGCTTGCGCGCGCGAGTCGCGTTTGTTGAATTTGTTAATCCGTAAACATGGTAAAACAGCCGAAAAAGTGTCGATTTAGGAGACATAGAACTTTTCGAAACACTGATTTTCTTTGTAAATTCTAATTCACAGAGAATGAAATAATTTTACTTTTTTATCTTTTAAATCAGTGTAGCTGTATTAATTAAATATTAAATCATGTTATGCACAGTTAATAGATCATTATGTCCATCACATTTAGTTTATAAATTTAGATCTTCAGAAAGAAAAATACGTTTATCTTCTTACGTAAACATTTATCTGGAAGTGATTTATGAGAACATTAAAACATTCCGTTTCTGTACAAGAGTTAAATTGTGGTATTTATAGTACGTATAGTTTATATTTATATGTTATGTTCTTTAAGGCTTTCACACGGTATTCTCTTTAAAAGTGCTAAGAAAGATTTAGGGATTCTCTCCGTGTTTTGATCCATTGTTAATGCCACCGTTTGCTGTTCGTCACTTCACCAGGGCGAAAAGCAACCTGATACTCAAGAGCTCAGTTTTTATTATATTTATGTCATCATATAATTACCTGCGATTTTTGCACAAGAATCGTATCTCTACATAAAATAACGTCTCTTTAAATTCAAAGTGCATTGAATAGTTGATTGATTGAGTTAGAAATGAACACGTTTCGTCTACATATTACATCCGGATGATTCATGTGTAGGATGATGGTCAGGATTAAGCAGTAAGTATAAGTTCGGCTTAATTGGTCGAGCAGATGAAATATTTCTGGAGCAGAGTGTAAAGCGTTGAAACGTCGCGAGCGAGTAAAGCGGCCAAATGTCTGGGCCCGGCTGAAGAGACGGAAGGCAAACGGTGTATGTGTATGTACCGTGTGTGATTCTTTCTTTCTTTTTTTTCTTCGCTCCCAGCGCACAACCACGGTCTTAACACTCGGCGACCTATTTCCGTGACAATCGTGAGCAAGCCTGTGCCGTGCGCCACGCGCACACGCATAATGCACGCGCCTAGGCTATCGCGCTGGAAATGTGTCTCGTAATCAAGCGGCGCGTGATCTTACGGCTGGTACAATCGTGAAACGCCGTGACGGCGGTACGTTCCGCCGTCGTAAAATTATCATTTTTCACCGTGTACGACCGCGCCAAGGGACACCGCGCATCGCGAAGAACACAACGTTGAATCGAGGGAAAGCGTTTTTGTTTAAGAAACGAGTAGAATTTAGTTTAGGCAAACCGAGATTCGCACGAATTCGCAAACTGAAATTTCGCCAAATGTTAGATTAGTGGTGCGCAAATTTTTTTATGTTTTTTGCTCATAGACAGAATAAGTTTGACGCAATTTATTAATTTTTTAAATATTCGTATAAATGAGAAGGATAATATATGGATGATTATAATTTTAAAAATTAATTAATTTTTTTTCTACCGCGTTTCGCGGAACGGTATATAAAAAAAGGCACATGTGTTAGAGCGTCGTTCGCTTTTCTTCGCTAGGATACTTTGCAGAGGCGACTGAAGAAACGATAAAAATTTTCCATTTATGTTTTATAAGCTACACGTGCCGAACTCATGGCCGTTCTACTTTATGCAAATTATAGTTCGGAAATTTAATGGCAGCGATAAGATTCACAATGTTGCTTTTACGCTATCTCTACGATGACCTCCTCTTTATAATATGGCAATATCGGCATAGATATTTTGTGCACAATGACTTTAAGCGCTTTCTAAGAATGTGCAGTATTTTACCAATGCTTCGTCATGCATACACAATTGCATTTTACATAAGCAACAAATTGCAGCGCGTTTGTGCAACATTCGCTGAGACATTTTCATATGTAACATTGCTAAGTTATGCGACTGAACATAGTCGCGTTAAGGTTGTTTCACTTTTCCCTACGTATACACATCATGAAAATATGTAATATATCGATTAAGTTATTATATTGGCACGTTGTGCAGCAAGTGTAGCATATCTCGACTTGTTTTATCGATAATAAATAAATTCTTCTAGCAAAGCAAATCTTAAAAATTGCGATATATATATATATATATATATATATATATATATATACGTAATATTATTGAAACATTAATATTGAAACTCGTTCTTCAGTGTCTTTTCAACCTGTAGAAAGAAAACGTAAGTCAGATCAGACACTGTCAAAATTATGTTAATTTCATTGCCTAAAGTCGATTATATTTCAAGCCATAAAGTTTATATAATACTTTGTAATTCTGCAGCGGATGTCGTTATGCAATGTCCCTATAAAAGTTGGAAAATATCGAGCGCGATACTACACGATGTATACTACATTCTAACAAAACGTGATTAAGGAGTTTGGCTGTAAATGATAAAGCACCTAACGTCATGACGAATTGTCGCGCGCCATAAACGGCGTCTTGCTATTACGGCAGCAGCGCTAATGATAAGGCAACATTTTACTAGTTTCGCGCTATTATCATGCGGCACGTGCACGTGTTAACCCATAAGCGGCTCAGTAATTAGTGTAAAAGATAATGCGTTGCGTTATTATCTTAGGGCCAATCAACAGTTCGTGCGACACAACATATATTTTTCTGCGGTAAACATATGAGTTTTTTATGATGTTAAAGCTATCTTCCCTGATTGAGCTCAACGCACTATACTTAAAGATTTCGCATCGAATCCCATTTCGATGCTTCCAAGCATCGAAGTATGTAATGAATATTGTGAGGAATCAAACCAATCAAACGTGCAAAATATATGAAAATTTGTAAATAAAAAGGAATATAAGATCTCATTTTGTTAATATAAAAATACAATTCAAAATATGTTTATACCTAAGATTGCATACTTATCATTTATCATTATACAAGAATATGATATAATTTGTAAGAGGAGCAATTATTCAAATATTCTCAAGTGCAGAGCAAATTATTCAAATATTCTCAAGTGCTCACGCACTATAAATATGTCTTTCTATAAATTAAGATAAGAATATATAACAAATAATTCTATATTTATAAATTTAAATATATTTAAAAGTACATATTTAAATTTATAATTGGAAATATTGATAAGATATTCATCTATACTTCTTAAGGAAATTAAAAATGTAAATAGAGTTCTTTTATTTACGTAGTATTTCATACAATTGCTTTGGAAGATCAACTACCGATTTTCCGCGCGATGAACTTAATGCGAGAATATAAGCCGTAACTGAAGAAATGTTCAAGGTAAAAATAATTTTCAAAAGAAACTAAAAGAAATCTAAACGAAAAGACCCTAACTTCTATAAATCTTCATATATTTACTGTCTATTGACTGGCTTCACTGTCGAATTTTACACGGATATTTTCACGCGATTATCGGACGTTACGTAAAGTCGCATTTCTCTAAATTCATTGAGGCATGCGGCAATGATTGGTTTTCTTTGAAATAAAATGATGCGGCGTTGTCACAGTGACTAGTACAAATGTGTACTACTTATCTTGTTTACAGGAAAAAAAAAACTGTCAAGTGTAAGAAAAAGGGGACGGAAAAGAAAGATGATTCTTTCACCTGATTAATGCTGTAACAAATCAATGTTACGTACAACAGCACTAGTCAAAATAGAAAAAGAGAGAGAAAGAGGAGAGAGAGAAGAGTACATGTAGAAAGGATGCCGCAAAAGACAATTAATCAAGGACGCGTGGCGCGTTGACAAAGGGTATCGATAATTTTTTAGAATTTCTTAAAGAAACTTCGAAGAACGTGGGTAGAACACCAACCGTGAAGGCTGCTGCAGAATGCAAAGCTAAAGATGGTCAGCTAAGGTCGAATCTATTTTATGTGTGCACGAATCATTTTCAAATATTAATGCTTTAAATCTGTCAATACGATTTTTCAGAAATTGAATATAAATTTTTATCTTGATTTAGAATAAAATTTTGCAGGGATATATTTTTCGCTTTACTTGTTATTCAACAGAAACTATTCATCTCTCGATGAGCGAACACTATCAATATTATTACTTCTCATATTTATATGTATATAAATTATAAACTAGTAAAAGTAAATATGGCTTTGTTCAATGATTAATGCATTTAATGAAAAAAATCAATAGAATATAATAAAGTTCACAGAGAGTTTTAGTATTAATGTTAAAATAAATATAGAAAATTAAGGAATAGATAATAACGTTTAGCCATTTGTATAATGAATAAAATATTCATTGACAGATGAATTCATCGCAATTACATTGAGAGAGAAAGAAGTGTAAAATCAAATGAATACTTGATTCAATTATATATGGCGATCACGGGCTGTTAAACAAATGTTATTTATTAATTCACAAGAGTATCACATTAATGTTATCGATGTATGTTTAATTCAAAAACATATGTAATTGAACCAAAGAAAAACTGTCAACAAAAACCCATTTAATTATTTTAACAACTTTTTTTTCTCAATCTCAGAACGGACCTCGAATATTAAAAAATTTAAAGTGAATTTTATTTCTTCATGTATTCTGATCGTATCGAATACTTGCTCAATTTGAATTCTGGGATGTACAATATTCATGCGAGGGAGCCGTGCCCTCGCCTTTCGATGAGTAGGGCGTTCGGGTGCCCCGCCAAGAAACTGGCGCGTTTATTTATAACGTTTAAAGAGAAGCAGACGCAGAGCGTGCGCCGTACACGTGTGTGCACGTGTGTACGTGATGTATACCTACAACCATATACCTACGTTTCCCAGACAGGCAGCTCTCGGCAGCTTTCTTCTGACATAACCGAACGAAGGCGCGGGCCGCGGTTATGCAATTCGAAAGTGCCCGCCTTACTTTACGTATCGCGCCGAGGATACGCGGTACCTTATGAAGGAGCGTACCGTTAGGCCCCGTACTTTTACTCAACGCAGTCTCGAATGAAAAGAATGAATAGAAACGAATATTAAAAAAAAAAAAGAGGGAGGAACAAGAGAGAAACTTGCGCGTGGAGATAATTGAACCTCTCTCAAATTAAAAATAGAGAACAGAATAAGAATTGAGAAAAGAACACAGACAAATATCGTCTAATAAAATTCAAGCAAAAAGATTAAAGTAAATTAAAAAGAGATATTAATGTGTATCGAAAGTATTTAAATCGCAACAATACGATTTAAATTCTTTGCTAAGAAAAAATGTCGACTCCAAATTTCTCAAGGAAAGTATTTAAATCGTATTGTTGCGATTTAAATACTTTCCTTGACAAATTTGGAGTCGACATTTTTTCTTACAATTCGATAATTTCTTATCTACGTTTCCGCTCAGCAAAAGTTGTCTGGTCAAAGAGTCCTTCTTGTTCTTCATATACTCTTTTAAAGTTTTACCATATTCATACTTTTGTTATATATATAAAAATTTCATAACTAATAAATGAAAGCATAATAATTTTGAAACATACTACCCAAGAAAATACGATGTAAAGTATCTTCTGTTTACTTGCAGGTAGTAAGTGAAGCAACATGCGAGAAGTAATGTCTTGTGATTACACGTGAACAAATTTACCACGCTCTATTTTTATCTATCTGTTAAATTGAACACGGTTCTCCTTCTTTCTCTCCCTCTCTAATTTGACGACCACGATTGCGAACACTGAGTCAGAAATATGATCAAGATGTTTCGAGGTTATCTGGGTTGAGTTAAGAAGACCGGCCATGCGCGATCGCCGTTGAGAAAAGTCATTATAGGCTTTCTATACGATATGCAATTTACATTTACATCGCGCGGCTCGAGACGCAGATTAAGATAAATAATTAATTATTATTGTTGTAAAATACTGTTGTGTACACAAAGCACTTTTTTTACACAACAGTATCGATTATATGACATTACTGCATGTCTGAAGAAAAAGATACTGGCAATCGAGTATGATATGTAGTCGATGAAATACAGGCAGGCGCATGAAATGTACAATATACGATTATTCTTCTACAAGATCTTCAAGCGAGGAATAATGTTAATTCCATTATATACATTATTTACTTTCATAATAATTAATTATTATGTAAGACATAACATTTATACATTTTACACGATTATACTGGCAATATTAACGAACATTTTAATTCATCGATTATACAATTGGCAAATGTCCCAAAGATATCCAGTAAATTTGTAACTGCCTCCTTAACTTTTACAAAGGTGACACGCGTTCTCGCTGCTTTCAGTTCGCGACGCGCGGCTGTGAAAAACTTTGAGAGGACAAAGTGTCTTCTCCGACGGTAGTTACGTAAGAGCGATGCAGGTCCTCGTTGCGAGAGCGCGTCTGGCACTATATTAAACGGCGGGACGCGAAAGGTGGTTGTGTGGTGGCTATACCAGCGGCACGGTACAGGCCGGCGTGGTGCACGCGTGTTACAATGTAAAAGCCTGCGAACGCGGTGAAAGTAAGCAGTGCTTTCCCCCGGCAAGACGGCTCACGTCGCTCTCCGATGGTCTCCTTTAAACGCATGCATTACGTCGTTATGTCATAACCGACGCGCGCGTACAAGCGCGCGAAGGTGCGCACACGTGTGCGAGCACATCGTACGCGCGCGCGAGCGTGGTGCTGTTTCACTTCTCGCGCCTACCTTTTGGAAAACAGGCGCAAGGGGGGTAATTGCGCCTTCCAAGCGCCGCGCCGCGCGATCGCGCGAATGCGCAAATAATCCGATAAGCGATTAACCAACAGCGTTGATCCTCGATGGAATTTTCTACTTTCATTATTTTTGAATATATTGATAGGCACAGACGCGTGTACTTCTTATCAGCGTTTGCGATTCCAGTCAGCACTCTTGCCAGCGCGCGCGCCTTCCTCTTTCCACCAGTACAATATTGTCATGGTAACGATCACGTTTGTCACATATGCACCGACTTGTTGAAAGACACGTAGCCTTCTCTGATAATAATATATTGCTGCTCGTGCATTATATGTAAGATATTTCGAAATATCTTAGCGATTTTTTTCACAATTTTGTGATACGCTTTCATGCGCATCTCTTTCTCTGACGTCAATGGACGACGCGCGCGGTGTGTTATGCCGGAGAGGGAACAAGTATATAGATGGCGGAGGGTTTCGCAAACCCTTTCCATGGCGACGTAATGGGCGATTGGTTAAACAGTCCCCGGTCTTAGAAAGTGAACCGGCCAGGGACTTTTTTTTTCGTCTGCCATTGTGAATCGCAGACGATTATAATCGTCGGGCTGAGCATCCTCCATGAAAAGCCGACGTGACCGCCGAAAATAAAATTTCGTAAGCGCGTTTCTAAAGTCTAACAAAACACTTTCGGTCTTTTACGTAAGAGGATTTGCCAATATGATTCAACATTGATAAGAATAGCCCGAAAAGCCTTTTTATGCGGAGGCATGCCGATTTGAATATCTATTTAAATACGTTTAAATTTTGTTTTATCGCGTGTCACAAAGAAGGACGTATAGACAATCGTCGAATATTTCTAAAAATAATCGGTGATTAATGAACTTTTAAAAATAGATTCACATAGAATTTATTGAGAAATAATTGTCATGTTTAATATGAAAACGCACATTAACTTCCGTTTCTTTTTTACTTCGAAATCCTCAATGCTAAGAAAATGTTCAGCTAACACAAATTTAATTTGAAAATGAACTATATTACTACAGATCTGTTTGAGTATATCAAATGTGTTGTGTTTTCGGACCGATGAAACTTTTTGTGAGCTCCATCGAATTTCATGAAGTCTTACTCGACTTTTGGAAAAGTCTGCTTTGCCAATAAAATTGATGCTTCTCCGGTTTCACGCGGTGACAGCAGGAAAAACTAATAAATTTTGACCGTCCGCTTTTTCGGCGCAGTTGCGCGCGGACGGTGAAGCCGTATGTTTCCATCGGCGCGGTTTCACGTGTATTTTTGCCCCATGGCAGCGACACGCAGCATTGCTCGGAGCCTGAATATTAGGCAATCTAACGCGTCCAAGGCTAGCTAAGCCTTGAGCCGCCTTTCCAAGTGTTTCACTAACCCGACCGTTCGCTCGATCGCGACTACTGTCCCGAGTCTCCTTACGGATTAGCTTAACGATCGCTCCTCAGCCTGTTCCAAATCTTTATGAAAAATCACGTAACGACGCATTATTATCGTTATATAACGTTGTTGTATTACTCTCAATAAAACTATATCCAGTTTTCTTTTTATCACAAGATAAATGATGATTTCTTAGATAAAATCATACAATTTTGTTTTCTTACTTTATTGGCTAAGAGAGAGAGAAAGAGAGAGAGAGAGAGAGAGAACGTAAATATATTATAAGTGTTACTTAATTCCTTCTGTCGTCGCTAACATTTTAAATAAGATCTTTTTCGATTTGAAAGAGTACAATTTCTTTAGACTTTGATCTTTGCTTTCGGCGATAAATCGAGCGGCGGAACACTAACTGATTGTGAGTGAGCTTTATCACATTGTATTCCTCGCGTATATTCTCGCCTGATTCATTGATTTCGATTTTATCTTCAATGGCACAGATGCCATATCGACCGATAAACCATGTGCGCGTCTTTGACTTGTTTGTTCACCGTGATTCGAATCTCCAGCCTCTCCGGTTTGCGCCGGGGGAACCAGTTTTTCCGACTCGGATGAAAGACCGGTTGGATCGCGCGACGGTTTATGTAGCCGTCGAGGCCCCGATTGTTTTACCCGGTCTAACTGGAAAGCACGATAATTGCTATTTAAGATGAAGACCAGCGGGACAAAAAGTTGCGTCACCGCGCCGGGTCGCGATCGGCTCCGTCAAGCGAGCCCGACGCCGCTAAACGCACGATATTTCATAATAAAAGCGATCGAGCGATCACGATTTTCCGCATATCCTTGCAGCACATTGAGGCTATAATATAATATCATAAACCCAATGTATAGTGATACACATAATACACGGTGATACAATCCGACGAGAAAACTTCGTCTTTGATTAAAAGATAAAATAATTTAATTAACCAAGCGTATCACGATTTTCTAAAATTGCATAATAGTTATTCGTATTGATGAGGGAAAAGACTAAATATACTATCATCGTTTTCCGATATTTAAATAAAATAACAGGCATTAAAATGTCTTAACTAATTTTTAGAAATTTAACCTATCTTTTTTTTAGAAATTGCAAGAATTTTCAGAATTTCAGAAAAATTAATGTTTTTAAATTATTTTACTTTTGCCTTTTGATATGAGAAAACATAGTGCCTTCTATATATATAAGACCTGGTAGTTTGTTGTTATCAAAATTACCCTAATTCCGCACGTGCCTCTCGAACCGCTTAATATTCACCGAAGTCGTCACACGACGATCGATTTCTATTTGAGGGACACAAAAGACCGGCTGTGTGAAAACGTTTCCTCTGTTACGACAAAATAATGTAATTAGCTTCTTGTCCGACTGCTATCTTTCTGTCCCCACCAGGCGCCGCTTAACGTTTGTTTCCTACCAACCGGACGCGAGGACGAGTGTCCCGTGCTCGAATTATGTAACGTCGCACTTTCGTCGGCGCCTCTTATGTCAGTGCGACCGTGCGGCTGCGGCGCGCTGGCGTAGCGTCGGCAATTCTTTTCTTTTCGTACATAAAATTAATTTTCCACAACGAATGTCGATTGTGCGAGAGAGATTGTAAAACTTGCGCTACATTCACCTTGATGAGAAATACTCTGTCATAACGCGCGCAATATCTATAACGTAATCCCGCAATTTCCGCGCATTTATCAATGTGCATTAAAGATCGATTTGTATACGTATAATTCCGTCATATATAACACGATAATTCTCCAAGCGATACCATACACGCCTGTCGATTCTTTTCGTAGAGAAAGTTAATGCAAGATTAGGAGAAAAATAAGGAGCAAAGTGTATTTAATCCTAGAATCAATATAATTGCTCGTGTTAGAAATCTCATCTCGATCTCGTTACGTTAATATTTTGAAACTGATGAGTACCCAATTAAGTGGATAATTTTATAAAAATACTGAAAATAATATTCTCATTTTACTTCCAAAAATATAAATTGATTTATTAATCTAATTCGAAGCGTTAAGTACCGACAAAACGTACATTTGCGTACTGCGGATTAATGAATCGAGCGAGGGTATTATGTACCGTCACCTGCTAATATTACGACATTAAAGCTAATATCTATTGTCAATATTTATTAAGTCAAAGAGAAAGTTTTGTGATATCGTAATGCCACCAATGATCCACGGTGGCGTAATGAGAGTGGGGACGTCGTTCGGCCTTTCACCCTGCCGAATATTCAACAAAGGTACCAGGCGAAATGCCTCTTAAAAATCATACCAGATCTGCATCGTTAATTTTTTCACAATTACACATTTTTACGGCCAATGGGCATTAGAAAAAAAAAATTGATAGTAGAAGGCTAGTGAAATTTCGTCTCGTGATATTATTTATGCGTATCACTCTGTAATATTTTCTCTCTGATATTTCTTAGATTTTAGCAAGGTAAAACGTGATTACTGTCATCGCGCGTCTGGACGATAATAATTATTACTATTTATCGTCGCGCTATCACCGCTTTAGCATGCGACAAGAATTGCCGGTTGTCAGACATATCGATCGTGTGTAAGCAATGTTACATTTGAGATACCGTGACCGTACGTTTATTATAATATGTACGATCGGACGAGAAACGGGCGTCTGTTTTGACAGAGAGAAAGCACGGTGTACTTAATATACGCGCCATGTGTGGAACTTCCACTCGAAAATTGCGCAACCCGGAGGAGGCCCTTCAGACGTTTGCTCGCGATAGATAATGCAACGAGAATACTGAACAAACCGACGTGATGACCCAGAAATCCCAGAAATAAACGCGGTCGGTATACCACCTACAAACACGGCTGGAAATAATCGTATATAAATCTCTCACGGCTCCTCGAATCATCATTTTATTTGTCCTCAAGACGAAAACCGCCGGGCATGTTGCATATTTTAAGCAAAGAGAATGGAATATTTTAACATTTAAGGAGTATAAACACACGCGAAGCACGCCAGGCATTCGACATTTTTGTCCAGACGAGAGACTTTATTTTTCTTCCTCTCCTTCCTGCCCGCACACTAAAAAACGTTTCGCAGTCATTCGGTAGTCACGACGATAATAGCGCGAAGTAAGAGAGGGGCACGTCCTTTAAAAACCGAACATATTTTCTCTCGGTAAAAAATGTAGGCGTCGCACGTCAGTGTTACTTAACGGCAAAATCGCCGCTATGACAAATTGCTTGATATGATAAATTTGCGATTTAATCGCCGAGCTACCCGACGGATTTCCTAATTAAAGAAGATTCGCGGACGTTATTACTTTCTCTCCCGAAGTATCCCGGCGTGAAAACGTCGCTTCGGAGGATCTTACCGGCGTTTGACGGAATATCACGCGGATATTAGTCAGTTTGTCGTGCGAGGAGCCCACGCGGATCGAAAATCCTGCGATCCGTAGAGCCGTGGCATAACCGTCGTCGCACCGCGGGCTTTACGCTTCGTAACAATACCCCGACTTTCTCCGTCACTTTCATTTTCGTTGGTCGGCTGCTCGACTCTCCCGTTTCTCTCTCGCTTGGATTAAGAAATAGTGCGTGCCCCTCCGCCGTGCCCTGAGCGCGGTGTGCCCCCGTGCCGCGTTCACCGGACCCCTCGTCGATCCGCCTGCGGTCGGCACCCGTGATTTTAGAAAGGGTTCCCTACCTCTCTCTCTCGCTCTCTCTCTCTTTCCTCCTACATCTCGGTGCCTCGTTCCGTATTGGTACCTTCGCGTTATGTGGCGAAACGCGAGGAATGTACGACGCGCCCTTTCCACTTTGCGCCTTCCTTTTTTGGTGTTAGGCAGCGGTCCAATAGTCGCATCTTGACATATATTTAGCGTTATGAGTTTTTTTTTATATCTAGAAGTAGATATTTCATTATTCTTTATTGGAAAATAATTATGAAACACACAGGAATTGAAATAAACAGTGAAAGCAAGCATGTTTTCAAATTAAATTCTAAGTCGCAATAAATAGTCTCGATATAAGCCTGTTCACATTATTTCTAAATCGTTATAAATAAATGAGGAACCATTTTCTTATAGATACTTAGCCAAATTAAGAAATTGTAGGTATTGTAATTCTTTTAATTAAAGAATTTGTAATTATCCAATCAATATAATTAATTAAATTATGAGATAAATTACAGATAAGCGCATGATTTTATAATTCTCTTATTCCTAATCCTACTTAATTCTTTCAGGTATTGTCATCGAGCTAAAAAACGGAGGAGGGAAAACATCGTGAAGGAAACGTCGTGAAGGGTCAGTATTTTTTTTAACACGTATATTTCACTTTCCGTTGAAAAATAATGCCGTAAATCGTCGTAAGAAATAATAGAATCTGCACAAATCAACTCTCTCTTTCTTTCTCTCTCTCATTCACACATCTCTCTCTTTCTCTCTCTCGCTCTTTCTTTCTCTCTCTTTTTCTCTTATCTTCTTTCTCTCGCACGCGGCGCACCGCTGTTATTCGCTACAAATATTTACAATGACTGGAACTGTCGTCCGAAGAGGGGGGAGGAGGGTGGGAGATTTTCTTTATTCCTGAAGGCGAGAGGACGCGAAATCGAAGCGGAAACGATCGGGATCCCCTGCGCCACCGGATTTTCTTTCTTAACTAGGGAAAGAGGAATGATTAAAGGAAAAGAGAATATATATATTTACGTATGTTTGCGCGGAAACGAGCAGCGATCCCATTATACAGCGATAGCGAAAAGGTGTGCAGTTACAGCCTACCCTGTACCTCCATTCAAAGACATTCACGAGTACATCATAGAATCCGACGATTTCTTGAAAAAACGCACGACTTTAGAGCGTCGCAATAAATAGTAGCGAGCGATAGTTATTAAATAGCAATATCGATTAATAAGTAGATGCGCCTGGCAGTAGTACGAGTCGAGAAGTCGTTCTCGTTAACGTTCGCGCGATCAATTGACAGGGCAGATTAGAGGGAAGGGACGGGGGGGTGGGGGGGGGGGCAGCTCGAGGAAACGACGAGTAAAAGACGAGTGCGATAAAAAGTTTCTAGTTCGTGGTCAGGAACATGCGACATTTAGTACACATCGAGTACATTAAAAAATGCCTTACGGCGGCCTCGCGCCGCAAATGTGTAAATCTTCGCTCGCTCGATTTGCACCTGTGTTACTCGCCCGGATTCAGCGACTAAAGAGACGAACGTGAACAAACACAATAAATAGCTTGCTTCAATGAGCGCGAACGAGACGTCGCGAGTTTGAAGATATTCTAAAGCTATCACACATTTTTCCCTTGACAAACAATCCCATGGAGTAATTTAAGCATTTCTGCTTCTATACTTTTAATGCATAGGTATTATTTAACGCGCATCCTGTAGTTCTATTATAACACAAAAGATCAAGTTATCTTCTCTGTTATCCTTCCTCTTAATGAAACTATAAACGTCGAAAGTGCCGAAATAAGTAATGAGACTTCAGTTAAAATTCAGTTAAAAATTTCTTTTAACTGGAAGTTCAAAACCTAATGGCGAAATTATTTAATATTAAAAAGGAAATGGAAATCTTACGTTCGATATCAACGTCACATTCTCCTTATCTTACCGTAAAAAGAATTTGCCATTAAAAGGAAAGACGGTGAATCTAGGATATCCTGGTGTACGCTGCAATGTGACTCTCCCGTACGGTTTAATTTTATCCTGTGAGATCAGTATTGCATGTTTAATACATCGATAAACGTGTTTTCTAGTCCCTCGTCTCGTTCGTACGCCTTACCAGCTTTAGCCGTTACTTGCGCAATTGCGCTTACAACAGAAAAGATATGGATTAAGCACAATTGAACTAATACGATTGCGTGTAATGCGCTTTGTCAACATTATGTGCTCGCATTATGTGTAGAGTAGTATTTTAATGAAATGCAACACTGATATCAGAAAGGCCTACTTCGCGAAGTTCAACTTTGGCAGTAAAAGCAGTAATTACCGCAGAGTAAAATTAACCTAAAATTAAATCATGTAATTAATATATCCTTATTACATTTTTATGACGCAGAAGTAAATGTTAATTATATCTTTTAACCGTCAGAAGCGGCCGGCGCAGGTTCTAACTCCATTTCCCTCGGTAATGTCTTTCTACGATGAAAATGTCACGGCGAAACCTTTCACCGGTGTTCGTCGCTGACATCTGTGGTAATTTTATTTACAACAAACAATAAAATAACACCTTGCAAAAATTTCAAACGGCAGAAGAAATGTTAAATATCGATTTAACATCGCGACGATGGAATATTTCCTAATCAAAGATCTCCATTTACAAGCAATACGATCTAAAACATAAAATGCAGACATATATATTCCTTTGCATACCGAATAAAATGTATAAATAATGTCGGTAAATATCTAGCTTCGATCAGTATCCATCGTATATATAAAAATTACTTATGTTACATAGCATACATTTGCAATGAAATCTGTAGACGGATGTCAATAATGACGACAATAATTTACAAAAATATTCTAGAACTATATCGCATTTTCTTTCGACAAATAATTTCGAAAATCAAGCCCTACTGCTTCTACTTTTAATGAATATTATTATTGTTCGACTTAACGCGTCTTAGAACTTTCTCAAAACAAGAGATTATTGCGAGTGGAGGCGGTGCAATCGAAAGGATCGAGCGCCGAGGTAGGAATCGAGATAATTTTGTGCACGGGGCCATTTTCCCGAGACCTGACATTAAGATCCAGCGATCGATTTTGCAAGATTCGAGCTTGTTGCCGGCGCGAGTCGACGGGAATTCGAAATGGCTTTTCGCGGTGTAGCTAATAGATACCTAACTACAAAGTACGTATAGTCCGACCGCCCATTTACGGAACAGTGTGTGCTCACCGAGGATCATGTACAACAATGGGGGATTCCTAAGTGTTCGGAGCTTTGCTTTTTTTGCATTCTCCGTCGTTCCGGTCACGATTATTCGAGGTTGCGCAAATGCAATTGTTAATGAATAATGATCGAGCGGCACGATCGGGTCGTGTGCACGCGTGAGCCCCTTTTGCGCGCGGCTTATGCGACGTTCGTCGGGACAATTTTTCGTTTATAAAACTCGCGCGGTTTGGCGGAAAAACATGCAGGCCCGACAGCGGCGCAAACGCTTGTAAAAGTGAAATGGATGAAATAGACTGACCTAATTAACCGATCTTTACACCGTTTACAGCCGTCTTGTGTAACGAATGCGTGTGCGTATCAACGCGTTATTACGTAATTTTATTAGTATATTAATATTGTCTCTCGGGAATATAAAAATTATCCCGCCGCTAATTATTAGAATTTCCCACGTAATAATTTCGATTTCTGCATACTTGTAATATTTTAATATCAAACACGTATTCTCCCCGTATAAGCGCGAATGCTTGAAAAAGCATTTATCGATCTTTCACATTTTTTTTTCTTCTCGTTCCGACATACTTTATTTCCTAGATAATACATTAACACGAATAAAAAAGCGTATACTCTTGCAATATATGCATTCCTCCTAATAATGATTTCATAAATTTACTTCGTCTCGACGTGGTGCGCTGTCTTTCTCATCTCAATTCTCGCGAAATTCTCGCTGAAGAAGCTGAGGGCTTCTTCAATGAACTGAACGCGTGTACATTCACCTTTCACCACTTATTAATTAAATTAGGTAATTCAAAATTTACGCGCTAAGACGGCGATCCATTTACAAGACGCTCATTAATACAGACGGAAGGAGTGGCATTTCCATTCAGTCGCCTGAGTCCCGTGTTATAACAGCGTCGAAAAGATAAAGAATAGCCGCGCCGCAGGCGCACTCTGCGCCCGGACTGCGTGGTTGGCGCGGGCAAAAGCCGCATTTGCGAATTATAAGATCTCTTCACATCTCTTCACTTTGTGAGATATCCCTTCTCAAATGAATTTATCCAAGCGAAATGAAGTTTCCTTGGGGTTAGGGTGGGGAAGGGGAAAGGAGAGGTGTACATTAGGAACGATCTCCATTCTTGGATAAGTTATCTTATGAAATATCGCCCACAGAAATTGATTACGTGTTTGTTGCGTGTATATGTGATATTTTTTAATTTATACAATAAATATTAATTTGTGAATATATTAGTCTTATTTATATAAAAAAACACCTAGATGTTTAACGGCTTTTTTATATTGCGCATTTAATTTTTTTTTAATTTCTTCATTACTTCACTATAGACTGGCAGTTTGTAAAATTTGCTTTATTAGATCAGGAGCTAAGAAGAAAAAAGATCTGTTTCGGCATTTTGTAATATCGAAGATAAGGCTCTTTCACACGATTAAGTGGCTTTTTTGGGGGGGGTGAGTCGCTTAAATGCGAGATTTAAAAGTTCATGTACTTACATGCGTTTTAACTACTATATGGACGGATGTGTCCGTGTCGAATTTTTCCGCGACTTCTTTCGCCAATGAAAGGACGACGATATTCTACTTTGATTCATGATCAACTGGATGGGGCAGTAGTATAATTATCAGTAAGTCTAAATTATCAGTCATCATAGTTGCAACAAATTGCACCGGATATACTTATATCGATATAAGGGGCAGTGTCGCAAATGGGCAGCGACGTTCAATTCCATGCGACTTTGATTCTATTCTTCTTTTCGAAGACTTTCGATTTCATTGCGAACTTACTGGACGTGCTTTCGGCATTTCGGAATTGGCGTTTCGAGACAGTCTTCTCCGTCCGGTCGTTCGCAACTTACGATACGATTCTAAAAACGAATTTAATCAGCTGGTGTGCGATCGATAAATCTGAGTCGACGACGATGCGCTGTCAACCTTCGAACGGTGCCAGATCGGTTCGCGGACAGGCGATTTAAATAAATCCGCCTAGCGCATCGTGGAAATCTTGCAAATAGGCGAGCAGCTGCGGCATGGTTGGCCGATCCCTGGGGGGACTGAGCCAGCAGGCTTCCATACAGGCGAAGAGCTCATCGGGACAAGGTCTCGGTTGAGCGAGCCGATATCCGTCTCGGAGACACGCCATCATCTCGAACGGGTCCACTTCTACGTACGGCTGTTGACCCAGTGTCGCCAATTCCCATAGGAATACCCCGAAGGACCACTTGAAAGCAGAGATAATATTTCATTAAAGGATTATATATTTTTTTATAATCATTTTTATAATACTTTTAGGATGATTTAATGCAATTGCACATAACTTCTATTTTTTTTTTAATTTTTTTTATTCGGAACGTAAATTCTGCTTTAATTTTTTTGTAACTCTATTTTTTATTTTGAAACATGACTTTTTAATTCGTATGAAATTGTAATATAAAACAATCTATAATTCTCTTTACAAATATTTTGTTTGAATGTATTTATTTAGATTTGCCGAGATGTTTCCTCGAAAAAAAAAGCAATACAATTTCGATTTGTCTGCGTATATAAATTGGGATCGTACCACGTCGGTCGCCGTGCTGTATTCGTTGCGCTGGAGGCTCTCTAGGGCCATCCAACGTATGGGTCGGTTTTCGTTATCACCGAGGCAATGATAGTCCTGTGGGAAGAGATCTCGAGCCAGGGCAGCGTCAGCCAGTCTCACGCGGATGCTGCCTGGTTCAATTATGCAATTTCTGGCAGCAATATCCCTAGAAATTATCGATAAGGTGAAAATTATCGTTGACATTTTGCCGTTATAGGTAAACGCTCTTGTGTACCGCGAGGGATAATAATGTTATCCTTAACAATAGCTCTGCTCGCAACCAACAATCTATTTTGTTACATGTTCAGACAATCAATTACACATAGATTTTTAATCAAATCAATGCCTGATTTCATAATCGTTAATTACGATTAAATAATCGTTAATTTCATAATAATAATTAATTATTATTATAAAGTAATTTGATTTGCGATGTGATAATTTTGATTGAGAAAATTATTAAATAACGAACTATTACGTTTTTATTGTAAATTTGAAAATTATTCGAAGTTCTTACGCTTGTACCAGAGAGAAAGGGAGGCGATAGTTCGTGATAATGGAGACGTGGATAATACTTTAGGTCAACTTACCTGTGCAGCAGACCTCGCCCGTGAAGAAACGCCCCAGCTCTAGCAACCTGGGCACCAACGTGTACCAAGTCTCTAGTCACCGGATGGTGATTTCCATCCGTAAGATAGACCTTTAGATTTAGCTCACCGGGCGTGCTTGTATAAGCCAGCAAAGGGCATGAACTGTCCAGACAAGCGGCCGCCAAAGAGGCGATGTTTGTATGAACTAATCCAGCCAGTTGCGAGCCTTCCACCACCAAAAGAGAAGCTTGGTAAGCGGATGCCACCTCTAAAAACAAACAGTATTATCGAGTATCAGTGATAGTGTGATTAGAGCGGCCGCATGCTAATCAGAATCGAACATTTGTTTTGTTGGGAAAACTATTTTTCCTGTCGTTTCCGTTCGAAAACTGCCTTTTTATTTTTAACAAGGGTATTTAATAATTTTTTGTTTTTAATAATATTTGCATATTAATAACATTTAATAATTAACTAAAATAAATAAAATAATCAGAATCTAAAATTGTAAAATTTAAATCAATCTATACTTTTAATAAACGATTTCAATCATTTTCAATAAAGAGCATATTATATTCAAATAGAAATCACTTCATAAATATTTGTAAATGAATTCTATAACATATAAAAATCGACTTCTAATTATTTAATTTTATATTTAAGTATTAAATATTAATTTATCCAACTACACGTATTATGTCGAATGTGTGAGATCACGAATAGCCGATGGTGGATATAATAACTTTCTATTTTATCCTGAACAGATATTTTCTTGATCTATCGATCATTTAAATATTTTCCTAGAAAAAATGTGTTTGAGGTAATCTCGCAATTTTTCATAAACTTGCACATCTGTTAAACAAATTATTTTTTAACAAAATGAAATTTTTTTAAATTAATAAAACTATTATTCCTTAAAAAAATCTGCCATAAATGCGACTTGATACGTTGAACACGATTAACATGATATATAAAATCATGATGATTTATTTTTTTTTTTTAACTAAATCTCACCTGTGACTGTCTTTATGATGACTTCTTGCTCCCGGCCGGCTAACTCCAAAGTTCCTTTGTATACGCGACCGAAAGTGCCCTCCTGCACGAGAGTGCGACAGTACAACGCTGATCTCGATACTGCGAGGGCTCTGGCCTTCTCACATGGATCAGTCGACTAAAAATCAATAATACGTATCCTTTAAAGAAATACCAGCATTTCGACAAAAATAAAAAGAATCGATTAAAAGAGGATTATAAACGTGTGTATAGAAGTGTCATAAATTTATTCATGAATTAACTATATAAAAATTTGAAACTGCCATAACAATAAGAAGAAGGATAGTTCCTGTCTTCAGGAATAAAATTGCAAAAGACAAAGAATGAAAAATGCAATTGTCATCTCCCGATGAGAAATGAGTAAACTACGCGATTATTTATATATGTATTAGTAGTTAACAAGCCGGGGACCCCGCTGTCGTTTAAAATCTCAATCGCGCACGGGCGCGTCTGCATAATTCATAACTTCTGAGAAAAAAAAACCTCATCAGGCGGGGATTCATTAAAAAGGCATTTGTCGTGTGTAAGGTGACGCCGACGAGACCTCCGGGGACGCGCAGGGAAGAATCCTCCACTCCCTCCTCCCCCTCCCATCCCCACCCTCCGGAGGGGTCGTTATGGCATCGTCGCGCAGCCCTCTTTGTTCGCCAGGCGGATTTTCCATCGGAGCCGACGTAAAACGCGAGAAAGCTACGCGGACGTGCGCGCACGGGAGGGGTGACTATTCATTAATTTCAATTTTCCGGAGTTTTGCCTTCGGTCCCCGCCCGTTCCATTTGGACGTACGCACACGCGCGCGCGCGCCCACGCATAGACGGAAACGAGCCGCGGGGGTGGAGAAAACGGGATGGAGACACGGGGAAAAATGGTGGGGAAGAAAAAAAAAGGGAAAGGAGACGACGGAAAACCAGTTCGAAACACGTCGATGCGACCGCGCCGGCGAAATTACCGGGCGATATATTGGATTCGAGAAAGGGGGTTGCGCCGCGACGGCGGCGGCGGCGGCGGCGGCGGCAATTCGAATGGACGGTAACGCCGTTCCGGGGTTGGTTCCGGGGGTCGGTCCGGGAGTGGTCTCGGAAATTATTTACGAAATTCCCGGATAGCGCGCGGGATGCTCGGTGAAAATGCAAACACCGCGGCTAATTCCGCGGCTTATCGGGGTCTGTGATTATTGCAGAGGCGAATTGTGTCGGCGCGTCTGGCGAGCGTTGTTTTCGCGCGAACAAACGGGAGAGGCGAAACGAACGCGAACGAATTCGCGCGACTCTCGTCGATCTCGCTTTCCCTCGCGGTTACATATTTTCTTCTTTTTTTTCTCTCTCTCTCTCCCCCTCGCGGCTTATACGGGGTGCCCATGTATATATGCGCTCGCGTGTGCTTTTTTCTCGTTTCCCGATGAAAATGTGATGAGCGAGGTGGAAATTGCCGGGCGGGGACCCGCCCGACGCGTCGAAGGTGCGAATGGAATTCGCTTTGTTGCGTAACGAAGCTATAAATATAAATTAGATTAAGATCGAGAATTGAAGTTTCATATACCTATGTTCTTTTCAGTAATTCTTTGAAACGTGATTAATCTGAAACTTGAAGTAATTCCCAATTATAAGTGTCACGTTGAAATGATTACACACGTGAGCAAAAAGAAAATCGATTGTTGCTAATTAATATCGGTAGGTTCCGAGAAGTACGTCGATGCACGAGCAAACCCGATTATGTAAGTCGTTAACAACTCGCGCTAGCGCGTTCTAAAATTAAAAGTACAAAAATCGTGACTTGAAATCGGATAATCGTTCGTCGCGCATCGCTTGTTTATCGAGCAGCAGGAAAAAAAAATAGAACCGTACGTTTGGTCGGGTGACTGTCCGAAATTTTTCCGTGCATCTAGTAATGGATATTACTTCGCTATTTACATTACGGAATCAGAATCGTAGTATCGAACGTGTAGCGCCACCGGCAGAGCGTTTTTTAGCTCATCCAGCGCGGAGCAGCAATTTGATTTATTTACTGAAAGGCTTTCGTCAAACATCACGTTCGTTCGTTCACTCATTCGTTCGTTCGCTCGTTCGTTCGTTCGACCCGTTGAAGGCGCTCTAAAAGCTTCGTTTTCAGACTACCACGCTCTCGACATGCCCAGAGCACTTTTAATTCGACCCCGCCGATTTAATAATACCGGTTTTCCGTCTCCCTCGATTAAAGCGGCGGCGCCTCGGCACGACGGAACAAAACTCCGCGGCCGTGAGAAATTAATTAAATCGAAGAATCAGCTTTTACGTAACTCCACGTAATTAATATATAACGCGGTGGTTAAGCAATATAACGCGACGTAAATTGATAATAATCCGAATGTCGGCGGGACGCCTGTACTTTTTGTAATTCTATTACTATCTTGAATGATTGCACGTTTTTAATACGCTGAAAAATTATTGCTGACGCGTGATATCTCGGACGATTTGCAAGATAAACTGCTCGCTTTTTTTTAAGTAAACTATTACGTTCTGCTTCAACTTAGCTGTTGGGAGCGTTAAAAGAAAAAAAAATTTTTTTTAAATATAAAACTCTTTTAGAAATTAGCGCGAAGAATTAGTTTTATGTATTTCGTTTTCCAATATTTTTGAAACATTTCAACTCGACAGCCAAGCAAAATTTCCTTCGCGAAAAAATGATGCACATGAGAGAGTGAAACTCGGGTACAAAAGAGACTTCTTAGGGTTAATTTGCTGTGTGCACCTCAGGCAAATAACCTGCCTCGTACGAGCGCGAAATGCGCGGAGGATCAAATAGAACATCGGCAAACACGCGGGCCGGTTATCTCGGTCGCGATCATCGGCCACGGAGGTGCTTGCAACTTTTTACGAGGGGGAAAAAAAAAACCCTGAGTATTGGTGTCCCCGTGGGCAGGCCATGTGGAAAATGCCGGGTCGTCAGGCCATTCCGCCATTTCGCCCGCGCCCGACTCTCTCGCGCGGAAATCCACGGCCACGGGCGGCGCGGGCGGATCCGCGGGGTGGCGGGGTAGAACGTGTGTATGTGTGTGTGTTTGTCCTCGTGCTGGAAGATCGTTTCCTCCGATAGACAGCGTCAGGTAATGGCTTCCCCCTCAGCAATGGGATCTCAAGCGTATCGTTTTACAGGGTGGGGTAAGACGCTGTCGCTGGATTACGTCAGTCGGTCGGTCGGTCCGTGCGCGAGGCGCCCTCGGGATGGGACGTTCCGGGGGAGGACGTGAAGGGAGAGAGTAAGGTTTTCACGGAGGTTCAGGGCTACATCAATCGGTCGGTGTACGCGCGTACGTGCCCGACGTTATACGTATGTACGTGAGTCGTGAACTGTGTAGACGGTGTGTGCGCAAACCCTGAGGTCGGCCTCTGTGTGCACGTTCATAGGGTCGGTTGCGTTCGAGACGGAGCGTCGCGCGCGTCGGAGGGTTCGGGACACATACGCGCGTATACCCGGTAAATTGATCCAAGATCAAAGCCGAAACAATCACAGGACCCACTTCCAACCACTCCCTCCCTCTCCCTCTCTCTCTCTCTCCCTGCCGTTTCCCTCGCTGCCAAGCCTCGCCCTCGCACGTCCTTCTCCTTTCGCCGCATCTGAGGAGGGCGAGTGCCGGCGTCAACGTCGAAGGCTGCAGCTGTAATACTCGTCTGTGTGAGTGTGTATGTATGTATGTATGTATGTACTGTATGTACTGTAACCCTTCCTCTGTTTCGTTGCATTCTCCCCCCCCCTCTCTCTCTCTCTCTCTCTCTCTCTCTCTCTCTCTCTGTCTCTCTCTGTCTCTCGCGCCCGACAAAGTGCAGGTGGTATCCAGAGCCCGCGTTTCTTTTCTCGGGTGAAATTAATGCAAAACGCTTGTTCCTCCCCCCCCCCTCCTCCCGACGAGAACGCGAGGCGCGGCGGCGCGAGCGCACCGGCAACGCGATCTCTCATATTTATTCGACATTTTCACGCGACCCCTCGCGCCGCCCTTTGACTGCGCCACACTTTGCAGGAAGATACTCTTCGGAGGATGACGAGTAATAGCGGCGGGTAATAGCGCGTGCTTCAAAACGGTAGTTAAAACGGAGCGACGGACCGTGACGCGCGGCGATTGCGTGTGCGGCCGGTTATTGAAATCGACCTTTACCACTCGCGTCTCCTCGTAAATGCCGCGGGATGTATAAATGCCGCGTTACGCGCAAAGATTATGTGTGCGAATTGCTTTATATCCGCCCATAAAACTAACCCCGTAAATTATCACCTCATTTTTTTTTTTTTCGACGAGCCATTTATCTGCCGCTGCATTTTTGCCTAAACAGAAAACGTTGCTTTATATAGACTAAAAAATAATAAATTTCTCCCGAAAAGACTGTACACGATGTATGTACCGGACGTTTAATATATTGTATAATGAATATCTTTCGCAGTATCTAACGTGTATAAAAATTATTAAAAATATTGTAACACAAAATATAATTTTTAGATAAAACGCATTTTTTATTTCAATATTTTAACACATATTATGCTAATCAGATGTGCTCATTGAAACATGAGTCTCATAATAGCGAGTATAATAGAAAGAGAGAAATTAATTTAATGTTGATAAAGCAAACGCGAAATAACAGCCTTTGCCACGATAAAAAAAACTTTTTATCGAAAAGTTTTATCGAAAAGAATTATACGGTATTTCTTGAAGAAACGGATCCAACGAAGCGCTTGATGCGCCAAACATTTTCGTTTTTTCAAATGCGAACTCAAAGATATGAAAGAGATCAAAGGCGCGATCGGTAGTTGTGTCAAAGCAACGACAGAAGCGAGCAAAGGAAGAAAAGGAATGAGAGAGAAGGAGGGGACGGAGAGAGAGAGAGAGAGAAATTCTTCTCGCTTGAAACGCGAGAAATCGGCTGGCATGCTCCAGAAGACGGGAAGTGGAAGCGAAAAAGGCACTATACACGCGTAGACCTTATCCCCTAACGTCTCGGGCGGGAGGGATGAGAGTTGTAAGTCGGCGAGTTTAGAATCGCTGAATAAAGAGCCGAAGGGCTGGAAAGGGTTGGGCACCGAAGTTGTCCGTGGAAAGCGGCTCGCTCGGCCGCAAACTCGATAAAGTTGCGAGGCGCGGCACTCGTTGTGTATACGGGACGAGAGAGACGAGACGGTACAGGATGGGATGTGCGGGATGAGACAGGAGGAGGAGCCGTCTCGCGCTGCTTCCGCTTCCGGTAGTCGATGGCAGACGCGGAGTTCGCGATAGTGAAGTGGAAGGAACGACCGGGAGAAAATCGGATTTCCTGATGCGCAATACGAGTTTCGCGTCCGTCGTCGAGTCTGTTTCACGGGCTGCTTCCTCGCGATTAGAAAAATCGCGAAGCGCGGAAAGAACAACAAATAATATCGTAAAATTTTAATATCTTGCCAAAAAGAAAGAGAGAGGAATTACAATGGGGATGATAGATTTGGATACAAGTTACACTCTTGTAATCTATTAATTAGCTTAAGAATTAAATTTTTCTAATCTTTAATTAATCTCTGACAAATTAAAACTCATTTGAATTTTAACAGTACCGATATTCCAATAATATCGATAAAAAAAATTGGCTCCAGGTTAATCCAGAAATTTAAAATTAAAAATCTATAAGTCTGATTTATGCACTATAATGTCCAGTAATACTGAAAGAAAACGACATAAAATGATGATTTTGTATGAAACATGAAATGACAGTTTTGACACTTTGTATACATTTCACAGCTTCGTACCGAGGTCGCGTACGACGTCGCTATGCTATCCGTCAAATCGTATCATCGCATACCTGGCTGAGATGCGTCACGTGACTCGCCGCGTAGTAACTAGCTCTGGAACCGCACGGCCTCGCATACAGCGGCTCGAGGTCGGCGATGGTGGCGTAACTTCCGGAATTCGCGCTTCCGGGTCGTGGGTCGACCCTAACTAAAACGGAACTCCTGGCCAGGCCGCCGGTGTCCGCCGCGGAGTAACTGCAGCAGGGCAGAGTTTTCCTGAAAGGACCAAAAGGATCTCTGTAGCAGCACGATTGTTACACCCGGGTTAATTACCGTTACAATGGCGCGAGACGCGCTGCCCCATGAAAGCGGGTGCTCGAATAATTGCGGGAGCTCCGGATTCCACAGTTGCAACGCGACGATTTTGCTTAAAACAAATTTTAACACGCTCTGCGCCAAGTTTACAAATCCGGAAATTCGCCGTCGATTTTCGGACGTTGCCGAGAGGATTATTTCAGCCGATAATCTTGCGTTTTCAAGTGGAAAATTATACGTTTTTTTTTTACGATTCATATTAATTATTTCCTCCAATCCGTTACGTTGTAGTCAACTATCGGAAAATATCTGATTTTATAAGATTCAGCTAGGAATTACTCCATTAAAAAATGCTATACGTATGATTCAAACATTTGTTATGATTTTCGCTTGATTTTCTAAAAGTGTATTTAAATTTCAATATTCGCGTGACCCGAATTTGCAGGAACGTTTTTAAAAACTTTTGTACCAACTTTTATCAAATAACGTATCGCTGAACGTTCGATACGCTACAGAAACATTTATAAGGCTTCATTGTTATGGGATCAGAAAATCTACAGCGTAACCGCTAATTTAACTGCTTTAATTTCGCCTGGGGATCACCGCGTAATAGGCTCTTTTAGCAAGCTTTTCCCCCGGGGGGCTGCTCAGGCAGCAATATGTCGAGATAAACGCAGTTCAAATTACAACATCGTTTATGAGATAGACGGTCACTTTATAAAGTCCGGCGTATACATTTCTGCCACTAAAAGATAGAGGGGTATAAGTGGGGAGTGCATTATCATATTTCAGTATATGCCATACATCCGCGCCCTTTACATAACCCTCAACGAAGGAATTATCTTCGACAAGAAGTTCCTCGAGTATTCGCTATCTCTGGCTAGGAGGATTTACAGCACGTCCCGGATGAGCTCTCGAAAAGCTCTAAATGATCCTCTCTTCTCCCC
>NW_012026791.1:1345842-1358437 GCF_000956235.1 Wasmannia auropunctata | reverse complement strand
CCCCTCTCTCTCTCTCTTTCTCTTTCGTACCGTCAACGATCTTTCGCGAGAAAACGTATTAGTTTCATTTTATCGCAAAGAGCTGTTACTACATCTTCGATTTAATTGACTGACTTTTAAATTCAATATGTTTCTATTCTAATTTTACAACTGTATTCCTTTTGACTTGTCCGTTCCTCACTTCCATAATGTAGTTTAATGCTGCTCAGGAATAAATACAATAGTTATAGTATTTTTACATAAACAGAAACGTTTGAATTAATAAAAATAAAATGTAGCCTTAGATATTCTTAGCGCCAGAAAAGAATTTTTGAGGAGCAGGTCGTTATATTAGAATAAGGACAATGTTTCCAGAAACACAAGAAGGACGAAAGAGAAGAGACGAGGAAAAAGACGGCGAAATGGCGACTGAAAAATATCAGCGAGAAATAGAAGAGGATATTTTTAGAGATTTATTGGCCATTTCGTGCATGTAAATCTGCCGCCGAACGTATTCGCTAAAAAGACGAGCGGCGGAAAAACGCGTGCAGCCATCGATTTCAAATATCCCTCCGGTTCGCTCGTTCGTGCCCGTTTATTTTTACGCGACCCTTACGGAAACGTTTCGCGGCCAGATCGACTTCCGACGAATCCGTCTGTGCCCGCGAAAGCGAGCCCCCTTGTCAGGGAACAGAAACGTTAAAGTGTCGTTTCGGAAAGTAATATCACTTTTGTAACTCGCGAAGCAAGTATTTGCGCTGAAATTTCCATAGATTGAGAATTTATGACGAAACCGACGACGTGTCCGCCGCAATATAATCAGCTCGAGGGAAGGGAGAGCTAACTCTTAATACAATCTGACAAGCTGTGAAAGCGAGAGAACGGTGTACACGAATATCTTTATACATTATATATAGATATTCTGATCCTGGTATCTATATTGGCATTTTTAGCTTAAATAAAATGTCTTATGGAATTAACGAGTCGAATAATCTCGTCGTCCTAATTGTTAGAATAAAAAACCGGTGTACCACATCTATGGAATTACGAAGAGGCCAATCGAGTCCGGTACCAAAATACAAAAATAAACATCCTCATCGGAGGGAATCGAAAAGTTGGGAGACTGCAGCAAAGTCCCGAACGTGAGTTTCGCGAGTGGCGTAACTCCTGAGAAAACTTTTCGCTGCTTGCCGAATCTCGAAGGCGCCTTTCGTATACATCGTGCAGTTCGATGCGGCAAGAAGAGCTTACGAGAGAGACGAGGGTGGCCGTGTTCGCTCGAGCGTACGGATGTAAAATCTGCAGTTTTATCCGCCGGCGGGGATGTACGTGAAACGCTGTAGAGACGTAAGAAGGGATAGAAGGGACGAAGAAGAGAGAAAGAGAGAGAGAGAGAGAGAGAGAGAGAGAGAGAGAAATCAGAGAAAGCAAAGAGAGATCCATCGTTTCTCCGCACGTTATCAGGGTGGAGAGCCTCAAAAGAGCTAATATATCCCGGGAGAGACAATTGGCCTACGTCTCGGGAGGAGCGCGAAAGATGATAAAATAAGGGCGCGTCCCTCCCTTCCTTATAAAGGCCACTTTGCCATGCGATAAATATTTGATGCCTTCCGACGCGAGATCACATTGTTACGGATGATCGCGTTCGATCGCAATTCGCGTCACGCACCGGCCAATTGCGTGTTGTTTGTTCGAGCGAACATCTGTTGCTTTCTTTTTCGTATGCTACGGTCAGTGCCGCGGCGCGGGATATTGATTTCAATTCCGCGACAGATCGCCGGTGTAATATTTCAATCTCACGTAAAATAACGTCGGAGTTAACGTAATACATCTTCCTACGCATTGCGTTTTCGCGTAGCCCGATATCGAGATCAAAGCAACGAGAAACAGATCCTTATATTGTTTAAAAATAATTATTATTTTGTCGAGTATATTTAGATGTATTTATATATATTATAATTATTTTTCCATTGCTTTATCTGCATATCAAAAAGTTCTTTATTATCTACAACGAGTGATTAGTAGATTTTTAAAATGATATTATTATTATTATTATTATTATTATTATTATTATTATTATTATTATCATGAAAGAAAGACTGCAATAAAGATTTCGAATAAATACGAAGTAAATGTGCAACTGTACCGGCGAAGTTCGTAGAGAGAGCAAATCCCCCTCCTTATCATTTAACGAGAAAAATTCGCAACGAAGAACATCAAAAGAGCTAATAAATATCCGGGTAAAAGACAATTCTCCCTCTTTGAGACAAACAATAGGGGAAGGGAAGGAAATGGCAGTAAAGTGAAGCAAGAGTAGCTTTGTTTCTACCCTAACTCGCCGGCAGTATGGTTTCTATCTCGTTCAAGTTCTTCGGTTATGCACCTCGAAATAGAGGCACTGGAATGGAACGCCCGATGTGCTAAAGTATAAAATAATTACAGTGAAAGTAACGATCGAACTTTAAAGGCAGGCGGGATAGAAGTTTTCGCATAATATTCACCGTTAATGAGGGGAATGGCGCTAGAACGGCGATCCGCTTCTCGTTTAACGAGAAAAATTCATGATGAGGATTTTCAGAGGGCTCAATATATTCGGGCAAAGACAATTGGCTCCGTCCGACGGGGAAAACGAGGGACAATCCTATTAAAGGATAAAACAGGATTTGAAATTCTTTAACACGAAAAAAAGAAAAATTAAAAAGCATAAAAGTTATTCCTGTTTTATCGTAATGAAAATTCATGCTATGTATAAGCACAGAATAAGAAAAAGACTGTGTACGTTCGCGCTGCATAAATGGAGAACAGAATAAAAATGCAACGGAGAAAACGACTGATTTTTAATGTTGGAACAACGTGATAATAATTAATGTGATTACAAAAGAAAATCGGACGCGTTATTAGTCTGAGAAAATGTTGCGATTAAGTCCATTCGAGACTCACAACTTGCGTGCGCTGCACGTGTGGAGAGCGGCGGAGAGCGGTCGACGAGCAAAAAGGAAAACGCGAGAATATGGGAAGAGAGGTAAAAGCGGATCCTCTCTCGACCCTTAACATCCTCCTTACATTCTCTCCCGCAGAAGTCCCCGGATACGAGAAAAGGGGGTGCGCATAGCTATGCAATAAAATGTCGGCTGCCGTGCCAAGCGGCCGACGGATCACCGGCGGCTTATTGAAAGGATATTTCATTCGGACGAGTTCCTCCTATCCAGCTTATCCACGCGAATTTCCCGCGGGGGTGCGGAAATCTTTCTGTCGCTTCCCCTTCGCTCCCGTTCCTCCCTCTCTCGCCACCCCTCGACTGGTTTTGCGGTCGCCGCCGCCTCCGGCGCCTATAGGTACGTCTCTCCCGTGCTCGGCAGAAAATCCGCGACGTCGCGAAACTCGCGCCCGCGAGATACTTTTCGCTCGAGTGATTCGCCGAAAATGAGAGCGCGATACGGCACGTGGAAAAGCCGCATTTACAGCGCGTCTCGCGGCCGACGTCTTACGTAATGAAAATCCTCTCCCCGAGAGCATTTATTTTTGTGCGCGACCGAGCGCGATTCCTTAGAAACGCGAATTTAATAAGCGGCAGAACGGAGAAACCCCGAATGGGCGTCCTGTGCACCGTTATTCCCCCGTATAGTAGTGTTTCGCTTTCTTTCCGCCGCGGACGTCGCTGCGAAAAACCGCGTGTTTTTGTGAATTTATTACTATCTCGTTACTTGTTTTACCACCGCGTTTTTAATAATGCGCGCTTTGTTAATTCTAACGAAGCAAAGATTAAGACGGGGATTTTGCAGGGCTGAGCCTGGCAAACCGTTTACCACCGCGGCTCTCACGTCTCAAAAATCTCTTATTCTCTTATATAAAGTCTCAGATTTTTCCCGTCTTGTTAATCTGGACAGTTTAAATGCGGAAACAACACGGGAGACGTAAAGATGCAATATAATACTGAATGCGCGATACTCTTTATTAAATGCTGCTCAACTCTCGCTCAATCAAATCATAATATCCTGTATTGATGAAATTTTACTCACTGAGATTCTTGAACCCGAGCCTTGCTGTTGCGAATGTATAACGCGCTGGCGACACTGCCGACGACCAAGATTAAGGCGCAAGCACAGGTAGCGGCGACGTAGAGTGCACCGGCACCATTCGCGAGCGGATCGGGCTCCAAGCGCACCGAATCGTTGCTGGGAGGGGTCTGGACACCTGCAAATAAAAGTCAGAGTTTGTCAGTACTTAAAATTCATGCGTATTTTGCGTTTTACGTTCTTACGCGTACCAACGAGAATAAGCGGACGAAGTATCGGTTCAATAAATTTCAATTATCGCAAATAAATTGAAGATAATAATTGAATCAATCTAATAAAACAATTGGATCAATTTAATGAAACAAAATCGATCTCATTTATCCGAAAATAAATTTTCCAGCGTGTTGAACATCAGCACATATCCCTGGAGCTTCGGCCTTCCAAAGCACACGGCAAATAATGTACATACGACATAAACAACGTCAATAATTTAATTTTGCTTTTAATTTTATTTTATTTTCAATTTAAAAAAAAATTGATACACGCAATTCGCGTATACCCTCTTCACATTTCATTCGACGGCTACGTTTTTATATTCGTATTCGATTTGCAAAGCTCGCATGACCGCCATTATAGTATCGGCAATCCATTTTGTCAATTGGAGCATTTCCACTCAAACCACGTGCTCGAGATCCGAATCTATCGGGAAGCCCTTGGAACAGGGATCGAGCCATTGTTTATACGTATCGGAGTGCTATCGAACGAGCGCGAATATCGACGAGCTATGGAAAGTGCTCAAAGAGATCTCACTTTGATGGCGAATTCGCGTTGCCCGCAAACCACGAATTTTCCGGTAAGTATAGCCAACTATCGCGATTTCGTTCGACCCACTGTTACTTCGCGTAGCGATTTCTCACGCGCCACGGCGCGGTCTTGTGTCACACGGTTATTAACCATCCTGTCGTCACATCATCGTTCTTTATATTACTTAAATTACTACAAATAGCATTTAACGTATTTAGAAAAGCTTTCCCTTACATTTAATATTTTATTTTACATCTGAAATCCTGATTTTTTTTTTAAATTTATTTTGACCGCTAAAATCTGTCGAATATTTTTCTAAACATTTTCCACGTTGTATTCGTCACTTCGGATTTCACGAGTTACATTGTGACGCAAAATTTTCGTGGAAATGTTGCTTTATTAAAATACATGTCTCGGCGAATTAGTCAAACTCAGTTGGCGTTTCTCTCGTTTCTCGCGGGACAGTCTGAAAGGACGAGACTTGTCGAGACTTTTCTTTCGCTGCGTCACGCGTTTACATTCTCCCGCCGGTACCTCGCTTTCTGATATTTCTTTTCTCTCTATTTCGTGCGCGTTGCGAGAAGAAAAGACTTCGGGGTCGAACGGGCGCAGCGCCTTGTCGTCCCTTATAAAGGTAAATAACGTGGCCTAGACGGAGGAACTTTAGCGCGAGGGCTCAAAAGCTTTCAAGAACCGAGCACGTCAGCCCCGACTAGGATACACCGTGGAAAGGGAGACGCATCCTTTCGGAGCGTCATGATAAAATTAAGTAAACTCCATCAACTCTTAACTCGTCCCCGAGATTATAGTGTCGTATAATCCCTAAATGCATTCCTTCATCGGCACCGCCCCGCCTGAAATCCAAAACACCACTCTTCATTCTGCAGTAACTTACCTTCTTACGTGCGCCGTAAGCGAGTAAGATCGCCATTATCACGTTCTGTGTTTCTCTCCTCGTCTACAACTCGCGCGTAAGTGTAATTATTTCTTGTAGACTTTACGGGACTATCATGTCTCTCTATATATATACACATTCCTAGTTATTTTTCTCCTTCAATTCAATGAAAACTTTAATTACTTTACCTGAGTCTTCAAGTCTTTACTTGATATTCATTAGAATCTTTCTCTCTCTTTCGTTTACCACACAATAAAAACTTACACATGTGCGTAAGGTATAATCCTTAAATTTTAAGGGGAAACGGTTAACGCGAAACTTTTTTCTAATTGAAATAGTCAAAGCTAAATTCCTATTTATTTTTGAGATCTAATAGCAAGCAATTACACGCACGCACTCATACATTTTCTCCCCCTCTGTATATTTATTTGAAAGCCGGAGCTTTTTGTTGCAGAGCAATCTCATCCGAGTAAGTAACATCAACGTTGGTTACGGGTATAAAAAAAAAATGCTACGACGTACTCTCTGAAATGTTCGTTTAGCTACAGGTCGTAGTGTATTAAAAATACGCATTGCTTGCGGTGTGAGAAAATTCCACCTCGGAGAATAAGACTTGACATAATATATAGTAATCGCGAAGTTCTTTCTATTAGATAAGAAATTTTAAAAAATTAACCGTCAAAGATTAAATTGATAATTTATCGATGTTATATCGATCAATTGTATATTGAATTATCATTAACCGTATTCCAAGAAATGTCATCTTTTATAAAACTATTCCAATTTTCATTATAAAACGTTCTGTAAAGCTTTAGTAGTTTAATTTAAGTTTTCGATTATAATTCTGTCCAATACAGCTGGAGAATATGCTTTGTGTATTATGAACGTTTTCTTCCCTTTAAATTTCTACGACATTTTATTATTTTACTTTTAATTATTTGTAGTCTCGCAGAAATGGCTACGAACGTTCAAATAATTATGCAATAAACATTTTTTTCAATTTGAATTTTATTTGTCTTTACTATTGCACTGCTTCTTCGCGTTTTTATAAAAATTTTAAACGCAGTTTTTCTAATAAATACGTTACTGGCTGTAATATAAACCATGATATTTAACTTCTTCCTTTTTCCCCCTCGCTCATTTCCTCGTTTCATAAAGGAAGGAAGCAGGCTTCTTGCCTTTGCCAAGATAACGTAAACCAAGCAGGTTGCGTGATAGCCGAAGTAGAGCATCGCGAACACGAGTTACGAAGACGAGCAAGACGAGAAGGAGTTTGCTCGAGCGCGATGAGACGTGCGCAGGAAGCAGCAGGAAGAAAAAGTTAAATAAATCGTAGCAGTCTTCGGGCGCTGTGCGCTGCAGTTTCTCAGGGGGTAAAACTCGCATCGTTCCTTTGCGCCGAGTCCCTCCATCTTCCTAAAATGTTCCTCTCGCACGCTACGACGCGTCCGAAATACAAACAGGTATCTTTTGAGAGATTTCTACCATTTCTGCGCTTGAATTATATAACTGCGTCAGATTTCGCGCTATAGTACATGTTTCTTCATACTTTCCGTAATTGATTTTCCGAACACGCGATGTAACTATACAATTCGGTTTTGTTTTACCACTTGCAATTTATTACGTATTGCTGCGCCCGTTTACTTTCTTTATCGCTCTCTATAGCGCCGTAACTTTTCTACAAGTTAAATCTGGTGGTATAATATAATTTAAAAATCATGTAGCGGGATAAAATAGTCTTCCTGCCTATGTACGCTTCGATAGCTATCGTAACGAGGATAAGTAATCGATCGAGTGTTGCTCACAGCACTCGAGGAACAGTGGAGTGCCTATCGACGTAACTTAGCGCGCGAGCGACGCGCGCCTCCGAAACTTCGAGACTTAAGTGCGACTACGGAGTCAGGAAGGCGCGTTAAGAGCGACTGCGTATCTCAATTAAATCCGGGCGAGCTATGCTATCTGCTACCATCAAACAGACCTTAACCGAGATTTACGGAGGCCCGGAATTAAGTCTCCGGCGGATTAACAGGATGACCCTCCACGAATCGCGTTCCCTCATTCGCCGCGAGCTCTGTGGACTTTAGAAACAAATTTGGTCATGCTGAGAGGCTTACGTAAATCACGGAATTACGTCTTTTGTGCACCGCGCTCTGATATATACATATACGCTTATTCTATTCCGCAATGAATGAAACGCTTCAATATCGCGATCGGTTTAGAAAAAGAAACACCGCGCGCACTTTGTAGTCGAAGATTGGAAAACTCCAGATCGCCATTGAATCACGTTGGATAAAATTTTTACTAGCGTCACTTGCGTCCCAAATATTTTTTTTCCGATACTTTTCACATAGTACGCGCCCACTAAGCTTGCAAAACTTGCAAAAATACTCGATAATTCAAAACGTCAACATGTTTCGAACATATTTGAGATGTAAAATAACTTGAATATTTGCAAACATATAAAAATCTGAAAAAAAAAATATAGAACACGGATACCGTAAAAAAAAAAAGAGTAGCTAATACAGGAATTGTCGAAGGCTGAACTTGCAGATATTAAAGTAGCTAGGAGGATTAAAAGAATCGGTGCGTAGATCACTGAATCTTTTATTTTCAATTTGACAGCGGATGTTCAATATATGGAACTCTATACGCGAGCGTCGAGTATAGGGGAAAGGGAGGGGGACTCCATATAGAGAATTCGATTATTTTCGAGTGATCTCGAGGCGCTTTCAAATTGCAGCAGGACCTCTCGAGTTCGAAACGATCGCCGAAGGACTCGTCAGGAGTTCCGGCTATAGTACTTTGGCGATGCGGGAGCTGAACGAGGAAGAAGCAAATTCGACAAAGCGGGAAATCTGCTCCTCAGGACGCGACTAAGGTCCTCACCGCGGAGGCGCTTACTTATTTTCGTCCTTCTTTCCCGCCCTTCCGCTCACCTCTGTCCACCTCTACTTCGTTTTTCTACGCGGCCGACCCTCTTGATCTTCGGCGTGGGGCGGGAATCCTCTGCTCTTCTCTTCTCTTTCATTAAATACACCGACCCCCGGCGAGATTCAATTTTACTCGGCGGATTGCTTTTTGTTGTACCGTCGCCTGCTTCAGTAACCGGATCCGGATCTGCGCTTCTCTCTCTCTCTCTCTCTCTCTCTCTCTCTCTGCTCTTTCTTTTCTTCTTCTTCCTCCTTTCTTCTCTTTCTATCTATCGTCGCCATCCTCGTTTTCCGTATATCGCGCAAATACATATATTTTCCGACCCGAGCAATATTCAGTTACATTTTGGTGTGTAACTCCTTGAATGTTCCAAGTTTTTTAAGATATAATTGTGAGCAACTTATAATTAACGTACACAATATTAAATATGAGTATGTAACACAATGAAATTGACTTAAAAACTTATTTGTGATTTTTTTTGGTATAGCGTGTTGAACAATAGTGTTTATATCTTGAAGAACGAAATGCGCAGAAAATTTTCAATTTTAAACCGCGTTTCTTTTTCACACCTCTTTTATCTGATGAAATCCAGTTTACCTCTTTTTATCGGAAATCAATATTAATTTTCTTCTCATTTAAAAAATGAAAATAAAAGTAGAGAAAGTAGTACGACTACATTGCCATAGCTCTAACTTAGTTCGCGCGGAACTTTTATTTATCGGAAGCTGCATGCACAAAATTCGCTTTAGTTACACATACACAAAATCCGTATGGAGTATTGGCAAACTATTATGGGCGCGAGAGGAACGAAAATCGGGGTTATTTGCCAGATTGCATTCATCGTTGCTACGCGTGGCTTGTTTTTTTAGAAAACATATGTTTTCGTGGTCGCATGAGGTTTGCGGAGTCGAGAGAGCCGCCTGTGAAGTACCATGAGTACAAGCTTACGAGCACCCTTGTCGGAAGTGGCGCGGAAATTACGTTTGTACCCTCACCCGGGTCCGTTATTTCCATTTCTCCCGCATAACGTAAACTGAACGTATTACATATTACATATATATGTATATAAAATTTCATTATTTAAACATAATTACTTAAGCGACCGTACTCTGCGTTGCATTTGTATAACGCGGTGACGTTTATTTAGGAAAGACCCGAAAATCTCGTATATTTCAAATTAATTACCGTTTTGTTATAAAATAAATTAATACTTTAATTACAATCATCGATTGCGCACTCCACGATTATTAATAAAAGTTTATCGTTGAAAATAGTGTATTAACTGTAAAACAGTGCGACTTTGCGATAATATCCCGTCCTATCAATATGATTAACTCGCAGCTGCTTTATTCCGCATTCCGAAAACTGTTATTGTTATTCTCTTCAACGTGCTATATAAACGTTCAACACCACGACGTCAAAGTTATCAGTCCGGAGCAGGGGGGTTCATAAATCGCGTGGATAAATTGAGTTTGCGCGTGACGTGAAATGAATGCGCGTTTCTGTTTTAATCGCGACCGCGTCGAAACTGTCTCGCCGTAACGAAGATATTCAGCCGGGTCCGCGCGAACGTGCTAATTAAATCCGAGATTACGTAAACGAAATAATTATCAACAGACTGGCGCAATGGCGTTAAAGTGGGTATAGATAAACAAAAGCGTGTGCGTTTCAACCGCTTGCGCACCGCGGGGACATACACAAGCGAGTAACGTATGGTTGTACAGATTACAAAGCTTAAATAGTATTACCCTTTGAAATGGATCTTCATATAATGCACTGTGGAGATCAATATCGCTATTGAAAATAACAGGGCACAGAAATCCAACAAGCCAACGTGATTGCAACCATTAATTAACGTGTTTCATGAATTATTAAAAAATTTACTTAATTTATACAATTTTGCGTTATAACAAAATTTATTGATTAATTAAGGGAAGGGGGTGGAGTTATTAAATAATCATAAATCTGAAAGAGAGCGAGAAAGAGGGAGAATCGGATAAACATTATTCAGAATTGAAGAGGAATTACAATTTTAATTACGCCGGTAAAACGCCACTAAGCGGAAGAGTTAAATAATTCACACTTTAGCGTTTTCATATTTTAAGTGAGACAAACAGCGCGCGTCGTCATGATTTTTTCATGGATTTCTGAATAAAGCAGGCGGATGAAGAAAACGCCGCGCGTTTCTTTATAACAGAAGAAAGAAAAAGAGGCAAAATATGAAATCTAGATTCCGGAGTCTAGTTGTCGGTTTAATGCGCGGCTGCCATGAGAGAATCGCGCGAGATTTCAGACCACAGAACTAAATTCCATGCGCGAGAATAATGAAATGTATAGGGGGTGCACACCGCGCTTTCTCTCACATGTACGAGAATAATAAGGCGCGATTAGGCCTGTCGACATTTTTCAAAAATTAGCATATGCGATTGCCTCGCACAAGAGGCACGCGCTGCAATCGTCGCGCGCGAGGTGTTATCCGCGCCGATAGCGCTGGACGCACTTGCACGTTACCTTTCAAGCAGATCTTGTTCCTCTTGAAGACCAAGACGGTGTCGTTGTACCTGGTGCCGGGCGGCGCCGTGACATTCAATCTAAGCGCCAAAGGAATTTCGGCGCTAACGACACCCGAGCACGGCAATCTGATCCTGAAGACCTGCAGGGTGACCGGTATCTCGCCCTGGGCGGACACGTTTACCCTCGGTGGCAGCAACGCCATCATCCCGGAGGACGGTCCACCCGGTACGCTCATCACGTCGTAGTCCAGCTCCATCGAATACCGTAACTGGAAAGGAAGATGGTTGCCTTAAGTAACTTGACCGTTCAACAGGCAGGAATCTTACGTATGTCGCTGTTGCAACACACACGGAAAATTGTCGCATGCCTGCACCCGCGTAGATAATTCGTAACGTATAGGCAAATTCTTGTGAGAAGCTTCGTTTACGCTCGCCCTTCAATTCCAGGCTTCCATCTTGCGCGCCGATATTTCGTACGGGAAAAGTATTCCAGTTATCGTCCGGCGGACGATATGCCGGCACGTAATAAAAATAGCGCGCGGCGCCCATAACTCATGAAAATGCCAGACTCGCGGGGTCCCTTCTCGCGGCCGCGCCGCATATATACGATTGCGCATATTAACGTTATAGATATGTATGAATATATATCGCCGCCGTATCGGCCGGGCATGCGATATATTTCACCGCTAAATCCCGCGCGTCGGTCTATTCCGTATTTACTGCCGCCTATCTCGTTCGTAACTTTCGAGCCCGCGAGTCGAGCTAAGACCGCAACCGCGCGCGGTAGGCAGTCCGCGATCCTGCAGGAAGGCACGACTGTGCACCAACAACCCTCCCCTCTCCCCCCTCGATTCTGTCATTCGAGATTGGTCCCCGTGCGACCGGGGAAGAGGGACGGGGGAGGGGGATAGGGGGACGCAAGACGCGACGGGGGTGACGGCGGCGACTAGTGTGTTCAGGCACGCCACAAGTTTTACGAGGTGGCATAAATAACCTGGTTAGTGCTTCGTGATGCGGTGTCAACGGAAAGGCGACTCCACCCTCCCGCGAGCACGCCGCGCCGGCTCTCCGGTAATCGTCGTAATCGTCGCGCCGGGGGGTCGCGGTGGCGTGACACCTGCCTATCGTACCCCTATGGCGTACTCGAGATCGCGCACCTCTCTCTCTCTCTCTCTCTCTCTCTCTCTCTGTCTCACTCAGTCGCGAGCATACAGCAGTTTCGTAGGCAAACGTTCCGTTCCCCTTTTGACCTCGTTAATTGTCGTATCGCATCTCCGAGGTGGAGCTTGAGAGCGGGCAGAGTACGGTACGGGCGTGGGTGGATCGCGATGATTTACGAGGACCGGCGTTACGGGGCTCAAGCCGGACTCTAGAGACGCTTCGCTGATAGCGTCAGAGCCACATAAGTCATCGAGACTATACCTAGGGCTCTCTCTCTCTTTCTTTCTTCTCCCCAT
>NW_012026791.1:1341517-1345822 GCF_000956235.1 Wasmannia auropunctata | reverse complement strand
GCACGCGCGCGCGCGCGTGTGTGTGTGGTCGAGCGCGCGCCTCTCTCTCTCTCTCTCTCTCTCTCTCTCTCTCTCTCTCTCTCTCTTTCTTCTCGCTCTTTCTCCCTAGATATTTATTTTTTTTTCTACCCTACGTAAATCGCGCGCACACGCGGACATCGTGAGCGAGACGAATGGACCGTGCACGCGTGTCACGACACTCCCCGTGGAATATCCGTGCATAAGATATCACGGTATATGCCCCCTCCGCCCGCCGTCGTCTGTATCAAGGCTCTCGAACAGCTCTCTTAGATCATTCCGCGTGCCTCGCACACTCAGGGCCTTTCCCTTTAATTACAGAAAGTGGCTCAGTTTACGGTGGACGATTTATTTTGATTCAAGGATTGCATAGCTATCACGCGAGTAATTATTCACGGCCGCGATAGAAGGAGATCGTGCGGGAATTATGGCTATACGAGCTATCTTTAACAGAATCTATTATTGTAATTTAATTACAGCCAGGTATTCGCGCTGAGCAATCTTTCTTGCGTACCTGCAGCGAAACGGCCAATCGTGAATTATTCGTACTTGACGTAATTAATTTGACAATACTTTTTGTGTAAAATCAATTGCGGCGATACTTCTTTTTATGAAGATTCCGTTCAGCAAACTTTCGCCCTCGCGAGCAACGGGGGCTGGTTGCGCTCTCTCGGGAAGGGTAGACAAATGACGAATGGCATTTCCGATTTTCTTCAAGCGGGCGCACGCGAGCTTTTTCATACTGAACGCGGTAGTTCTGGCATTCGTTCTAATTGACGGTAACTTAATGAACGATGCGGCTGAATCGAGGACGTAGACGCGCGATTGTCGAGGGTTGGTTTCGAGAGACGGGACGCCGTTTGGCCTCGTAATCGCTTCTCGAGGGTGGCGATGACGTGACATCTATCCGTCGCGTACGAGCTGCCAGGGATAAAACGTGTTTTCACCGTTCTACCTACGCGACGGGTAGTAATTGACAGAAGTGCCTCGTTCTCTCGTCGAAAAGCCACCCTTTTCTTTCACTGCCGCGCGCGCCGCCCTTTTCTCCCACGATAAATCAACTGCGTCCGGGCTAAACGCGTTCACGTCTCTCGGAATTGCTCTCCAAACTCTCGTCCGGTAGATCGAAACGGTCGATATCGTTAAACAAATCTAGATTGATTTGTGGTGTGCTGCAAATGTATTTTATGACGCGAGACAAGAGTTATGGCGTAAGGCATGAGTAGAATTAAAACGAAAAGTATCAATACCATCGATTCCAACAAATCACGAAAATACAATCATGTAGCAATCGATATTTAATTTTATTATTATAGATAAAAATGGATTTTATCTTTTGCTACACTGTTAAATCTATAGTGTCACCTTATTTAATTCGCCACTGCTTACTTAATAAATAGTTATTTTTAATTAAAACGATGGAGTTAAATAATTTAAAACAGTTAAATTTAAAACAGTTCAAATTTAATCCAAATTTGGGTTAAATTCTATTGTTTTATTTAAAAATAATTATATTGTTATAAATAAGGTTCAGTTAAATAAGGTTCAGTTTGAGACTACAGATTTAACAGTGTACGGTAACATATACTAACATTACTATATTTGATAAAACGGCAACAAAAATAAAACAGTAGAGAGTTCATTCTATATCTAATCATGAATATGCAATTTTTTTTTAAAGAGAATTTTAATCCGCTGTATCGATTGAATGTGACCATTGTCAGTATTCGCATCTGCAGTGTTACACGTTTTTCGATGAGAATTCGCGAAATAAATCGCAGATTTCGATCCTTCTCGTTCGATAGTACACGAAAAAGAGAGAGAAAGACCGACAGAGTGGCGCAGGGGAGAGACTCGAGTGATTTCCTGCAGCTGTAAGCGTTTGCTTAATATCCAGTCTCGGATTCCCGTAATAGCGTAAAAATGTTTGCCCAAGAGGCGTCTGCTCTCCTCTCGAATCGTGCGCCCTTCTCGAATCCAGAAAGAACAGAATCATGGGCGCCGACATGGTTTCTCTCCGAGCGAGTGGCGCATGAGAAAACTTTTCTTGCGAGGAGCTTAGAAACTTTTCCACTTATATTTATCAATTAAAGAGACAACTATATAGGCAATATTAACTTTCGACATGCATGTTGCATTTGGCCGCCAATGAATTTCCGTACTTTACTCGTTAAAACGACTTCGCGGGGGTTCCCCAGCCCACCCCCATCGGCGTGCTCCTAATGAGTTTATCAGGTAGTTTGCATTCCTAAGGCTGCAGGTTACAAGTTTCTCCGTTAATTTTTCACGCGGGCTTGATTCTCCTCCGGTCCTGAAACAGTCAAGGAGACTGGCGCCGCGCTTCTCTGCGACGCCCATGAGAGATCGCGTGAATTACGATCCGTCAACCTTCTTCCGTATTTTCCGCGTGTCTCGTCACGGGGACGGCGAAGGGGGAGCGTGTACGAGAGCGTGCACGCCGTGTGATCGGAGCGTACGCGCCGTGTTTCTGTGTACCGAGAGCAAACTTCGATTCTGAAGAGACGACGAGAGGCGACGCGGCACCATCGCCATTGTTGCTGTCGATGAAAAGGAAGTCGTATAACACGAGGGAATCCTATCGTCCGACACCAGGAAGGAAACGCCCGTGGCTTTTAAAGGGACGGGAGGGTGTTTCCCGCCTCCGCTTCCTCCCCCTCCCCTCGATTTATACCGAAATTATGCCGCGATTTTGTATTATCGGACAGCACCGGGGAGAATATTAAAGGACGAAGGCGGGCTGATTTATCCCGGAATTATTCCCGTCCTCGTATTATTCGCGTCCTCTTGTGTTATTCCAGCGAGCGAGCCCGCCCGGTTGATTCGGCTGGATGCGCGTGAGCGATGAAAAATGTGCGGCCATGCGAAAAGTACGATGATAAACGCGGCATGAAGCGTACAGAAAAGGGTCAGCGCCGCCGATCGCGGCTTCGGTGATTAATCGTGGCGCCCGGATTTTCGAGATAGGTTTCAATATCGCGGATCAGTCGAGCGTATGTCGTGGACGCTAATAAGTTTAGACGTTTCTTATCGATCCTCTCACACGCGCTGCCTGCAGTTTTTGCCTGAAAGTTATAATTTAGAGCGCGGGCATTAAACAATCTCGTTGCTCATGCGACGCGATACTTAAATAAGTAGACTGAAATAAAAAAAATGTCGGCAACTGTAAAATTCTGTATTTAATAAAAAAAAATTGATTGTATCTTTTTAGTTATTTTAATATTATAAATATTAATTAAAGTAAGCTATTTTAGTGACTTTTATCTATTAACGCGTTCGAGCAATCTATATTGCTGTTAAAAGCGCTCACTCTTTGATCATATCGAAAATTCGCTCGATTTCGAGCCGTTTCGTTATTTTGGCCAGTGTAACAAAGTTAGTTTCATTATCATAATAGCACAGATTCACCGCGTGGCGAATATTATTTTTAAATTGGGAGAAAACACGTTAAGCAAATATTACCGAAACGTAGTTACGCCGCGTACGTTTCCGCGTAACCAAAAGTACACGTTTCCAACCGATATCCATTGGTGCATAAGCCACGAAATTAGTCACGTGTCGCTAAGCACTCGAAGCAACGATCGTGTAATTTTTATGGGAATTTTCCGATGGATCTTTTACACGATTGAACCCGTACGGTTTTACTTCGCATCGTATCGGACGGTCGATTAAAACAGCGCATTTTCAAATTTTCCACAGATATATCTGCTTTCATTTTAAATTTAAATATACGGGAACAGCAGTATAATTCGTTATAATCATGCAGTTTTAAATTATAAATTGAAATTTTGTTCACTCGAGACAATGGCAATGATGGCAATTTTCGTACGTATGAAAACTGATCAAATCGCGAGTCTTATATATAAGATTGCTATCATAAATGTGATATGTATTTTAATAAAATAACACTTTAAAAAATATTCTATTCTAAATAGAATTTTCTTTCAAAATAATATCTTCCAATGTATATATATATATATATATATATATATATATATATATGCGGTCCATAAGTTCCCGGACTGATTTTTTTGCAGCCTCCCCATTGACACTATTTATCGGACGACTGTTGAACTACATAGTGTGAACCTTTTTGAACAGCCATGTTGAGTAGCATAATTTTAGCAGTTGTTGAAGAGTGCGGACGTTTGATATAGCCTGATGTTGTGTGTGTGCGTCACAGGCAGAGAAAGGATTGGCCAACGCAGCTAAAATATAGCCATGGCAGCTAATGTGTGTTTTTAAAATATAGGAACAACTAATATTGTT
>NW_012026791.1:1336222-1341497 GCF_000956235.1 Wasmannia auropunctata | reverse complement strand
TATATATATATATAGGTATATATATAATATCCAAAATAATATATATTACCAATTATCTAACAATAAGATAATTTAATTAAAGGAGAAATTAACAAAATTTATCTTATAATAATATTGAGGTTTGCCAGAAAATAAACTGTACAAAAACATGCGAGTAAACGCGAATCAAATTTCATTAATCTGTCTACAAAATATCTACAAACAACTGGAAAACCTGCAGTCGGGGGAAAAAGAAAAGTATTGCGTATAACAGTTGACGATGCCTTATGAGATTCCTCCTATGGTTTCCCTCTTGCTTTCAGCGTGCAATAACGAAATGCCATTGGTCTTTTTGCGTGTCCACCCTCCGTATCGCCGCTGAAAACCTTCGCACTTGAACTGCGATGGACGAAAGTTTCAAGTTTACGCTTTGATTCGGTTCCCTTTTTCTTTGACCGATGGCCTTCAGCCGCAAGAAATTAAATCGGGAGTCTTTGACAGAAACGGCATAGGAGACTCGCGGTATGTCGAGAATTTCTCAATAGGCAACGCTTAGACGAATTGCTTTTAGGAAGTATGTCAAGACACGACTCGCACCCGCATTTTTGGTTTCGTGAAACGAATGTAACATGTAGCAGCATAGTTTCGATCGACAAAATGAGAAAAACTTTTTAGAGAAGCGAGACGTCCGTCGATCTGTTTGACGCACAATATATGTATACGACACTCGATTCTAAGCATATATTAGACAATTAGAAATTTTTAAAAATACTAAATACGGACGGTATTAAAATTGTCGATAGAAAGAAAATGGAAAGTAGCTGAGAGTGGCGGGCAACGTCGAGCATCGCGTGCATGCGAACGGAAACCCCTTAACGGATCCCTCTCGGTATCTATACGCGCGGGGCGCTCTTTAGAGGCACGCAAAGGACGCTTATAGTCTCTCCATAATATCTCAATCATATATATATACGTTTATAGCCGCTAATGCTCTTATACGTAGATAGACTGGTTGGCCCGAGAGGTAAAGTGAGGCGACGCCACTTCCTTTTGGACAGCGTTTATGCGAAGGCGTCTTAATGCCACTTCCGACGACACGATGAATTAATCACCCTCGTTCCAGCGCCGCCTTTGACTGCCCCTCCCTAGCCTAGTTGCTTCGTAGGCAAATGAATTAACAACAAGGGAGGACGAGCGAAGAAACCTCCTTCGCGGAAACCGTTAACATTTACATACCGGGAGGTGCAATGACGCCGCCAGTACATGAGATTAATTAAAGAAAATGGGAGTAAAAGACAAGCACATACACAAGTCATTCGTAATATATATATGTATGTATATATATATTAATAAACTTATTGCGGGTATTATCTTGGTGAGTTCGATGAAACACGATAAAAATGTAGGAACGACTGCAGATTAAAGAATTAAGCATTAAATTAAATTAAAGTAAGATTTTTTGCGCTTATCAGTTTCTCTTTCCATTTCATGATATATATATATATATATATATATATATATATATATAAACTTCAGATGCATATAATATGCATTCACGTAAATTTACGATTAGGATTTTTCAATCGTAAAAAGAAAGAAACTTTGAGATATATTTATATATATAATTATTTATATAATTATATATATATACATATATATATATATATAATTCTAACATTATAATAAATCTCAAAGTTTCTTTCTTTTTACGATTGAAAAATCCTAATCGTAAATTTACGTGAATGCATATTATATACATCTGAAGTTTTTCCGCGAAAACACTATTTTGTGGAGTTTAAACATTGGAAAACGTATGAAGTGTCTCTTTAACCAACAATCCTTTAATATAAACTTATGGCCTCGAGCTTTTTATTTCAACAAAATTCCATGTCATCTACATTCGCTTAAACATTGCCAAAAGATTATCTCTGTATTAATCTTCGGAATTATGCTACCGCGACGTAAATGGCGACTTAACGAGCGGTTTTAACGCTTTAATAATTAGCCCGACTGCACTGCCGCGAAGAGAACAAGAACGACGCACAAAGGGTGCAAGCGAAGCAAGGGGCTGTTTGCACCCTCGGTGTTAACGCAATATACTCGCTCTAGGGCGCGACGCACTTAGCATGTGTACACGAACGTTGGCCCCGTCTGCGGGCTGTCTGTCCACGTGCATCCATTTTCCCTCATAAAGCTCGCAGTTAGCGCCTACGGCGGAGTCCTCCCGCTCCTTGGCTCCTGGCTGCGTTAATGATACGTGCTTTTTGTAGATGAAATAAATTATTTGCTTGGATGCTGCTAGAAATGAATGCGGCTATATTTAATTAACGCTCCGGCATCTCTAACGGCGTGTTAATTTAATCTAATTTGCTTCAAAACTGGGTAGCGCTATATACGTTTGTACTCTTTATTTCGATTTCCCTCGTTTGTTTCTTCTACTCCGCCGTAATGCACAAGCTGTGATACATTAAACGCGTTATGTACGATTATGATTTGACATTTCTGTCGCGCCACACGGTATATATACATATCACCGCGCCCAGTCCCTTATTCATTTTCCTGAGGTTCATATTCCCAGACATCACTTGTCTTCGTTATCTCCATGAAATATGGAATCTCTTGCCTCTATAACGTGCCGTCTGCTTCCATACTCCTTTACTTTCGCTATCCATTTTTCCCGCCCAGCGCTCATAGCGTTATTCTTTACTTCTTAATTTTAATATTTTACATGGTTCGTTTTACACGTATACGTGTAATTTTTTTCTGCACGTTCTCCGACTCGCATTAAAGACAATGAGTAGGAGTATCATTCATGAGGACAACAAAGGAAGAGTTATAGTGATGATAACGTAATAAGAACAGAAGATGAATGCGTACGCGCGCATTTGATATGTAAAATAAAAATGTATACCTCAAGTAAAGTATAATGGCTCGGAATAACGTAACGACTAATAATTTTCTCGCTAATAATCAGGAAAATCTTTGGTGAAAGTTGAAAAGAATAAATTAATGAACGAACAATTTTTCAACGAAAATTTTGCACGTTTTTCAATCTTCACCCATTATATTTTTCTGTGCTTAATAAAGCTTCTGCGTTAAATGCCTACGTTTGAGCAACAAAATTATTGAATAGCGCGCGATTTCAAAATTTTCAGCAATTTCTCGCTGACGAAAAGCATAAGACGCTTTGTTTCCGGCGGCTCTTATTCTGTCCACTTTGTAAAATTCGCTCGGCAACGCTCCGGGGGCCGCCATCGCAATATTCCCGTGCTCTTCCGTAGAGTTAACCACGTAGAGCCTCGACGACAGGGTCAAATCGCACGAGACTAATTTTATTACGCGGAAGTCCAGTTAATTGGCGCCAGGAGCGTATAAATTGCAGCGGCTTGGCGACACTCGGGCTCGCACCGGCCGAACGACCGACCGTCGGGACGTGGGGCAGTTTATCCCTAATGCGAAAACATTGCTTCCCCTTGGTACTCACGTATAGCGGAGGGACGTAGGTCGGAAGGTAGTCACGTAAAGGATTGCCGGAATTCCCGCAGGAATCTCGTGCGACGTCTATCCCCGTGCTTACTCGGAACCCGACCGGTCCTCCATGTCGATATTGGACGTCGTAATCTTTTAATCCCGCGGACGGCTTATTGCCGGAACGGATCAAAAAAGAAATACGATCGGGCGCGACCGCGGCGGAGAGGCGTAACGACCTTTTAAATCTGCGCGACGGAAATCTCGGCGGAGATCGTGGCGGCTTAACGGTGCGGTTACCGATCGGACGTGAACTTCGCGGAACAGTAGCTCGCAGCGAAGTTCTAACCGAATCCGATGGCCCCCGCGAAGTCTGCGAGCGATTAGGAGCCGAAGTTGGTGAACGGTTACTATCGCGCGCGCGTAAGGCCTCCATTATTTCGCTCACGGCATTGTGCCCCATTTGTGACGTGACGCATTTACAGACTAAGGGTCGTGTGAATTAAATTATCCGACATTGTTAGCGCTTTAACGGCAGATAGCAGTTGTAGGTTAGTTAAACAAATTAATTGGAAAATATTATTTGGATATATTAAATATTTCTTTGCGCTGCGAGCGATAGCAAATAAATTTTTCAACATATTGTTAACGCTTTTTGACGGCAGTTGATGGCGATTGTAAATGAATTTTAAATTAAGTTCCATATATTCTTTGCAAAATTTTATACAAGAATTATATAAATTAAGATTTTCAAAATCGGAAATTTTATAAACAATTGTATTATTATTGCTAGATGTATGCAGAAGACTTTATGTTATTTTATCCCTTTACTTCAGCTACTGGTGAACGTTTTAGCCCCTTCTGCACAACCTCCAAACTATATTCTCGACTCCAATATATTCCATTATGCGCTGTTTACGGCAGACGCTTCTGTAAGGAAATGAAAACGCTCTTGTGCACGATAATGGAAATCTGAACCGCACGGAGAAATTAGTTTCTTTGACGGGTGAGAGCGGCTGTGCCGCCGATCAATGTTTGGATTCTGCGAATTATTTTCCCAAATCTGGGCGCCGCCTTAACCAACGAAATAAACTTTCTGATATGCTACAACTGCTATGAATTAACATAAGCTTATTATTACACCTACGTATATCCTCCCTAATATTTTATATGAATTTAAGCTGTAAAGCTGATTATTGAAGTCATTAATTCAATATGTGTGCTCGGTAAAGCTGTTTCACGATGTAATTACATTTCGACATATCGCAAATCGAAACTGCGCTGCGAGTAACCGAGTACTCCATATTCTCGGGCAACATGGTGATTAAGACGAACAACAGGGCGGGAAGACCCGTCTATTCTTAACATTGACTTAAGACTCCACTTACTTGGAGCGCCGTTCCACTCAACGAAAGGTATCGCAAGCTCGAGGAGGTTCATCGAGAAGCACAATTCGGCGAGCCGTTTATCCTCGCTCACATCCGCAACGCGACGGGACGGGGACGGGAGAGGGAGATTGGAATGACTGAAGTCCTGATGAAGGGTGGATGAGGTAGGACGCGCGGGGGAGGGGGGAAAGGGGGGGTACCGAGGAAGGTAGGGGGATGGATGAGGGGTCGAGGGTACGTAGGGCAATTTTCGCGTAATTCGATGGGGCGTGATCGTCATAGCAACCCCCCGGTACCCCCGGTCCACCCTCTCTGGAAGCTGCAGCCTGTTCAAACAAGCCTCAAACTCCATACTATAGGCTCGTATCCATTCTCTCTCACTCTCACTCCTTTCCGCTTTGCCTTTCTCTTCGTATCCTCCTTCTACCCCCCCCCTCCNC
>NW_012026791.1:1326978-1336217 GCF_000956235.1 Wasmannia auropunctata | reverse complement strand
CTCCCTCCCTCATCCCTCTCCTCCCCCGATCGCGCACGTTCTCTCGTTTTCCCGGTGTCTTTCTCTCTCTCTCTCTCTCTCTCTCTCTCTCTCTCTCTCTCTCTCTCTCTTCCTCGCTATCCGTCTTTCTGCGGCTCTCGCATATCGCATCCGTCTTTCATTGCCCGTCCCTCTCTTTCGAGGCGGCTCCCAACTCAAATCCGCGAACGGTACTCCGGGATTTCAACAGTTGCGATAACTACCTGGATCTCTCCTGTATACTACAGGCAGTGACGGCTCAATCGCTTCATTGTAATTACTTGCTTGTTAGCGCGGCGTTGTAGCCTATACGCTAACGCCGCTGCAGCGAGTTGGTTAGCAACAATAACAGCGGGGCCCTCTTCCCGCCGTATGTTCTCGCGACTCGGTGGGTGTGCGAGTCCCGAGAGCTCGAAGCCCGTCATTTAGTTTATGGCCTGCGACCGGCAGAGAAACCTCCGGCGTGGCTTTCTGACGTGCCATAATACGTCCAACTGTGAGTCTCACGGCCGCGGCTGCAATGCGAATTACTACGTCGCCGAGAGTAGTCCGCATGCAACTCGGGATTCGTATCATCGTTCATCTCTGTACCGAGCATAATTCGTAAAGCACTATGTACGAGTCGCCGCAAAATGGCTTCTGACACGACGAATTTATGAACCATTGTGATCTTTTTTTTAACACAGATATAAGTAGTATATATATATATATCCGGATAAAAAATCTCAGGATTGAGAAAGAAAGAAAGTGTCCGGACTTCTTTTACTCTGTTTGGTCCTATCATTTCTCACGCGGATGGCAACCCGCCAAGAGATGTTAGGTTTTATAACAATTTCATATGATAAATGTTAGTGAACTTAGAGGACTCTTATAGAGTGTCCGCCGCAGAGACGTAAATCCGTCTCTCACGTGCGATAGCACTGATGACGCTATCACGCGGTAATTTCTATGTAAATTGAATGCAGAGAAATACGTCTCGTTATTTGCGAAATGTTTTAAATTAAGCGCACTATAAATGGGAAAAGTTCATTGCAAAATAACGACTCGCCCGATGCATTATTCTCGTATGTAAATACTCGGCGTGCTCGAAAATTGCGTTTCTAATTCTCGTCATTTGCGCGTCCATAGCTTCTCATTATCGACCACCGCAACGTGCATTCACGTCCGCCGATCGAATCGAATTCCACGGAATTCCGCGCGGACGAATATTTCATACTCTGCGATCATATAACGGGTCGCTTTAGTGCCTGTTGGGACTGAAAACAACAACAGGAGAGCGAGAGCGAGAAAGAGAGAGAGAGAGAGCTTGCTAACAAGATGCCATAGCTTTATCTCGCGATAAAATCAAGCTTCCATTATCTACTTCATAGATAGACAAACTAGCCAGCGACAGCGCAATATTGCTCACCGAAATATCTACACTGTTAAATCTATAGTGTCAAACTGAACCTTATTTAAGTCGCCACTGCTCCTGCTTAATAAATAGTTATTTTTAAATAAAACAATGGAATTTAAACCAAATTTAGATTAAATTTGAACTGTTTTAATTATTTAACTCCATTGTTATAATAAAAATAAATTATTTATTAAGTAGGAGCAGTGGCGACTTAAATAAGGTTCCGTTTGACACTATAGATTTAACAGTGTAATCTCATTTATGACTAATTGATTTTTTATTTATTTTATTTTCAATAAATATTCACATTAGTTGAAACTAATGATATATATCTTTATAATATCTATTTACACATACACAATTAATTATAATTTATTAATCGCTTAAAAGTACATCCGACTAATGGATATCATATTGATAGTATAAAATGTTAGATTGTTTTGCTATGTACTATAGATGATTTTGCTTTTAGCTAATAGTTTTGTGCTCTATTATTAAAGATATATCGCATTTATTAAATACTGTATTTTTACTAAAAATTAGAATGTTCTCTCTTGCACACAAATTACTGCTAACGTGCTAGAAGATAAATTTTGCATCATTCTCATAGTTTTTTTTTATTTTTATTTTTTTTTTATCAAAATGCTTCAACTCAATCGTCCATTCCGAGTATTAGACCATTTAAACGCGTTGGACATCGGAGTGCGAGCGGCGCGGGATTAAATTCTTTGCGCGCAACCGGCGATCTTCTCACTATCTCGCCCCGTTCGTTATCCCCTGAAGCTAGATGACCGAAAAATGTTTGCGTGCAAAACACGTAGTGTTTCGGAACGGAAGAGATGGTATCGGAAGAGAAGCGGGAGAAAGAGAAAGAGAATTAAAGAAGTTAACGAAGCAACGCCCGCGTATTTCGAGATCGCGTCGCCGAAACAAAAAGAGAAATCCGGGGGGGGGGGAGGGGGAAGAGAGCGGCGAGGAGGGAGACGGGGAGGAAGAGAAAGAGGGAGAAAGCGTACAGATATATAAATTACTGTGCAAGTTACTCGTCGGTATTGCGAGCCACGCTTAATTATAAAACCGATAAATTCATCCCGCGGGACACGGGACAGACGTCTGGAATCCCGAGGTTGATAAACGAGCCCCTGATCCCCCGACCTTCTACCTTACACGAGCATCCACTAGCCGCCCTCCGCTAGCCCGCTAGTCCTCGTGCAGCAGTTCGCTTAAGTCGCGCCCCTTCGTTCATCCCGCCCCGTCTCTCGCACGCCGTACGCGCTTACGCCTCGATGGACTCGCGTCATTGAGTCCCGGGAATCTGGACGACCGTGTAATTAGATCCTTGGCCTCGGCAGACCTAACGATAATTACATTTACGTTACCTGCGAGGATACGCCGTCGCCGTCGCCGCCACCGCCGCCGTCACGATACTCGCCGAGCCGTCAAGGGACGCCTCTCGTGGGATCACGTGCGTAAACCATCTCGCATATTGTCCACTTCGAATCAAATTTTCATATCGAATTTGCACGTCCGTGATAATAACTTGTTAATTTCGAAAGCACCCTTGCGGGAGCGATTTGCTACGAATTGTTTGCGCGGTAATCCGTTTATTATCTTGACACAAATGTGTGCATTCTTTATGCTATACTGCCGGTCTTAAAGTATTACAGCAATTGAAAAATTAAATAACGTACACGTTGATCTAAAAATTATTTGTATTCCTGGAAATCAATATATGTATATCTGCTTGAAAAGTTCCATTTAAAAAATTTATCTTAAATGCTCGCCATATCTTAAATATGATAATTTTTTTTATAAAGAAACACATGCGATATAAATATGAACTTATATGTAAATCTAAACTGTGCCACATTAATATTCCTCTTTTCGAGGAATTACATTCCGGTTTATAACAACTTTCAATATTTGTCGGAATTGTTTCGAATAAAAGCCTCGTTATGTAAACAAAGGGAGACTTCGGACACTTCAGATCAGTCTGGTCGCCCTGAATCGCGTTAAACGCGAGGATCCCTCGCAGTTTTAATCGTCGTTAATCAAACGAAGGCGGATGGCAGGTATGGACGTAATATTCCATCGATTCTCAAGTACTTGCCCCACCGGTGAAAGGCGGACGCTCGCTCAATTTGGCGCGGTTCCAAAGCGGACAGATGTCCGTAATTCTCGGTTTGATAAACGAGCGCTTGATCCCAAGTTTCCTATAAAGCAGAAGGCGCCTTTTTGAGCGGGCGCCTCTAGGCGAGCTTCTCATACCTTGCTCTTATCGTGACGCATCCCCTACATCTTGTCCCATATATTTTACATCGTATTTTATTTTAAGGATAAGAATAACGACGCGAAAAGATGAATGCCTTAATAATATTGCAAGTATTTATACTTGAAGGGCGATCGGCGTAAACTTCTTTTACCGCTATATTCTAATAACAATATATCGCATTAATAGAGCTTATATAAAAATTACGTACTGTGACTAAATATTGCGAACACCCCGAATAACAAGAATTGATAATATATTCGTAACGCGCATTCATTGCCGAGGTAATAATGTAATAAAAAATATAACGACCGGTTGCTATACCTCGAATGATTGTACGCCACGACCATGAACGGGGACGATTTTATCCTCTACCCTTAACCGCTCTGACGATTATTGAAGCACTTAGATCGTTTGCTCCCCACCGAGATATTAATTCTCAAGGGGTTTAGTCAATTCCTTTTCTCGGGTACACGGAAAGAACGATTTTGTTGAAAGATCTAAAAATTTTGCTAAATATAGATCTGAAAATAATTTTTTGTTGAATCATCAAAATAATTTATTGGAATGTAAAAACTGATAAGCATTGCTATACAACGTTTTGATATTCTAGCAATCATTTTGACTTTTGCACAAAATTATTTTGATTATTGAACAAAAATTATTTTCAGATCTGGATTCAGCAAAATTGTTCTTTCCGTGTAGTCGCTTTCCAGAATCTCCATGGCTGGGTGGCCCACGACGGGGGGGGATGATTCGATCTGGCGGGTGTCGCTACAGTGACGGAGGCTCCTCGCACGTACATACACGTCGGACGGGAGTGTGGACATGGGTGTTGCCCGCGCATACACACACACATACACGTGCGCGCGCGCGTCTATACACGTATATAACGGGTACGGTGCAGCTAGCGTGGCCTTCTACCGAAGTTTGTGAACTATGAGTGAACCTATCGCAAGGACAAATTTCCTCATCTAACTTTCTCCGAGTAGATGAGATGATCGCTCAATGCCAGCGGCACCGACGCTACTATCTTCACTATAGCCCGGCTCCGTCCGCCCTCCCCACCGCCCGCGCCCTCCCGCGCACCTACTGGGAAAATTAATGACGGAATCTAAGAGTTTTCTATAGGCAACTTTTGCCGTCGGATCCTCCAGGGCCGTCGGGGTAGAACAAATTCACGAGGGTGAGACGAGGCGCGAGGAGAACGGCAGCACGACAATAGGTTTCGGCGGTGTTCGACGCCGGGGATGGACATCGCCGTTATCGTGTTTTCGTTCGACGGAGCTCTCGCGCGCTTAAATTGGCGGCGTGCTTCACGTGTGGCGAACGACGTGGCGGGTCTTTTGTCGATAAACGAGGCATCGCCTGAGGCGATAACGATGATTTATGCGCTAAATTCTTTTAGCGGTGCATTTGGTGTCCCGACTGAATGCATGGGATATTTAACAAACATTAAAAGATGAAAAAACTAAGAGTCGCATTCTCTTACGCACTTGACAATCATAAATTTAGAACGATTCATAGATAAAAGCAAATACAATTTTCCAATGAAAAGTGCTGCCTTGCAGAAAATTTTATATACGAACGGTATCCATTCAATCACATTGAGTGATATCATTTTGTCGCACCTAATGGACCTAACGAATCTTTAATGAACCCCTAATGAAACTTCAATGTCTCGGAACGCAAAATTGCTTTACGATGGCCAAGCTCATCACTCTCGAGAGGTGGTATTCGAGCCCTTCGATGACGCGTGATTTCCTCGCCCATTGATCGCTTCACCTTATTTATCTACCCGCCCGCGCCGCCGCGACGCGCGTCCCCATTACGAACTTTCCGTACGACATCGCGTTCCGCGCGCTCCACCACCATTGAAAAGTCTTATTCTCGCAGGAATTAACGAGTTTCTCGAAGAATCGCGCGGAATTACGTTGCCGCGCGTCGCGCCAGGCCCGCGACATCATCGCCGTCGTCGTCGTCGTCGTCGACGCCGGCGGGTGCATGCAATTCTGCAAGTTGGAATTGAATCTACCTCGAAGAGAAAGGGAGCAGATTCGATCCTCTCGCGGAAAATGCCTCGCGATGGCGCCGGGGAAATGGGGCTCTTGACGCGGCGAATGAAATTATTAAAACGTCAACGCCATGTATATCTGACGTTGAAAGCCGTTACCAGCGTCGCCAGGCGCGCGAGGGAGAAAATTAATACATACGCGTCATTTGGCTTACCTCTCCTTATTTGCACTCGCAACCCGCTACTACAATTTTCTTTCTCACAAATGTGGCCGTGAATGCCGCGCATTCAGTTCGGATCCATTTATACAACGTCAAAAAGAGAGATACCTAAGCTGTTTTCTACGTTCAGTAAGAACATATCACACTCATTAAAAAACTCTTTAACCATTTAAAGAGCGCGCGCGCGCGCACGCACGCACACACACACACACACACACACACAAACACACAAACACACACATATATATATTATATATATGTTTCAAATGGAAATTAAAGATTCCTTAATATTACTAATTTGTGTTTTGTTATTTTAACAACAAATTGTTATTTTCCTTGAAATTTCATTAGTCGCGTAAAAGTTTAACACTAATTCTCCCCCTTTAAGAATAAACAATATATTAATCACAATCTTTACTTATTGTCGCTATCTTTTGCGCGGTTCAATAATGGTGTCTTAATATCTCTAATACCGAGAGATATGAAATTTTTCGCCGAAAACACCGCGCATATTTCATACGTATGCATAACCGTGTACACGTGTATATATGCATAAAAACATAAGAAACTATAGAGAAATGTTAAATAATTGCATATCAATTGCTCCGATCTACTGGCCGCGAGCTGCGTACGAATGCAAGCGGGATTTTCCACTGGCATTTTTATTATTTCCTATTGCAATAATAATACCGGATAACTGCCGCAGCCGAGAGAAAATATGACCGTTGTCGAATCGTGAATATCGATACCGTACCGCGGCGGCTCGCCGAGCGCCGAATCGACCACGCAACAACTCTACTCCTTTACCTCCGCTTCCTTCCTCCGCCGGATACGAATCTCTCTCCACCTATACACTATCGAACAAGTACTCCGGGGTGCAGCGCTTGTATTATGCATTCACCCCTCCGCGGAGCCCCCACGAGCGTCGCAGTCTACCGTATACCTTAACATAATAAGGTCGTATTATGCAGTATATACAAAATTTCCAGTTTAAACGCGACCCACGTTTCGGGCCTTAACGTCTTGTTCGCGGACATTCCGAGTTCCGAAACTCCGTGTTCCGCAAAAGTTAAGCTGCGCTCCGAGACGATTTACTAAATCGACACAATATGCATTTCTCACAGAATGGCATGGAATATTAACTCTATAATGTCTGACATGCTATTATTCATTCGCGAACGTGAATCAATTAACTTTCTGTTCGATTAAACCGCTTCATTAAAAGTTACTACGGTAAAAATGGTTTTCCTCTGCTTTTACTCGAAATACAACTCCTTTTAAGCGAACAATATAATATAAATGCTAGGAAAAAAGAATGGAAAACTCAATTGGTTTGGGAAGATTAGAACGTTCCTAAAGCGATTTTTAAATAATGATTCTAGCTTCGCACAGAGTAACTTCTAACAATAAGTGTCAGACACAAAATAAAAAATGTTCCGATTGTAGATAAGAGAGAGGGTGGTTTATCGAGCATAAGGGCGCGTCCTTCCGGCGCGTGTATTCGATCGGAACATTTTTTATTTTGTGTCTGGCACTTAGGAATTGCTTTGTAAAAGTAGAAATAGACCAAATCATTTTTGGCGTATAGATAGAATTTTTTAAGTAGCTGAGAGGGTGGTTTATCGAGCATAAGGATACCTTCCGACGCGTGTATTTGATTGAACTATTTTGTATTTGTGGCGCTTATAAGTTACTCTGTGCGAAGCTGGAAATGAGACCAATCATTTTATAAAAAACCGCTCCAGGAACGTTCCAACTTTCAATCAACTGGAAAATTCAGCTTGTCTAATTTAAATATAATTTATGTAACGCTGCTGTATAATTTTGTGTAATAATACGATTTCAACAAAATAAATTTTAGAAATGTGTATTTTTTGCCGAGATATATAATATTAAATATTTAAAATTTGTTGTATATTATTTGGACAAATAATGAGAGATACACGCGTAAACATAATTTCCCGCAAATGAATATGTTTGATTTAATACTGGATTTTGTAAGGATTATCATGTCTAACTCTGCTAGACACGGTTATGCGTTTTAGCGAAGATCCGGTGGATGCCGGTAAATTTTTTATCGGCTCGTGAGTAATCCCAGAGGGCAATAAACGGTCTACATCGTTTTCTCGCTTCAACAATGCAAAGCGTTACAGAGCACGATGACTCCATATGGGACTCCTTTTTTGAATATTTTATATCATAGACATGCACGGGATATTCCCCGACAAGGTTCCTGCATTCGATAAAAAAGACACTTCGCCATCGAATATATTTGACGTCACAGAAACATCGGAGCGTGATGGAGCAGATCTAAAGACACACTGGGATTTTAAATAAATAAGTCGATGAGATTTTTATATATTATAGGATATTTGCCGTTTCGCAATGATGACATTTTGCGCATATCAGAAGTAGATCTTAGAAGGGAGAGGAAAATAAAAATTCATAATTGGAGGAAAAATAATTTTGCATACTATCGTAACGGCGAGAAAGTGTTGTTGTAACATAACACCAACGTTTGCTTTATTATTCCTCAATTGTATCGAACAATTCCGATTGTTTAGCGCGAGGTTGGTTTCAGACTCAGATATTAACGTGGAAAATGGAAAAGCAATGTTCCATTCAATTTCGTTTATAAGGTTTCACCCGAATGTCTATCCGAAATCACCGCGCGGTAGAACGTCACGGTGTAATCTACCATCGTTAAATCCAACACAACCGTCCCTCCGTCATTGTCTCCCGTTACACGGCCGCAAACGCGGGCGTTCTTCGACACCGAAATCTTCCGTGAATATTTCAGGAAAATTACCGCGCGTTCGTCGGGCGCTCGGGTTTCCAGCGATTATGTCGTATAATCCGCGGTGAGTGCGTTTGTCACGGCCGCCGCGGCGGTGGCGGCGGCAGTGGGCGGCGGCGGTGGCGGCGGTGGCGGTGGCGGAGACGGGTGTCGGGTGTCCCCGTGGGTGATATTCCCTGTTATCCGAAACACGAGGCTGTTATCCCACAGCACTTACCATACGTAAGCGCCGCGATGGCCGGAAGAACGAGACGGGGACGACTGGCGGATGGACCGCAGGGGGCAGGAGGGGAGGAGAAAGGGGGGAGGGACGGAAAGCCGGTCTCCGGATTACCACGGAGACATTAATCACCGCCGCGTCACCCAACCAGCGTGATCTCAGTGAATTTGCAATTAATTCGAAATTGCCGTCATCGTCGCACACGTAAAGGCGCGGTAGGTAGGTATACGCGGGGCCGCGCGCGTCGTTTACACCGTGCATACATATCGGGGACCGCTCGCGACGAGATACAGCCCCCCCCCCC
>NW_012026791.1:1318432-1326958 GCF_000956235.1 Wasmannia auropunctata | reverse complement strand
CCCCCCCCCCCCGTGTCTGTTCCGATGCGGACGCGTACGATCGCCGGTGATGAATGAGCCGCGGCACGGATTTCATTAATTAACGGAAGTGGCCGGAATTCGATGGTATGTACGTGGTGTGTGGACGCGTCATTCGACAAAGCGAACGCCGGCCGAGTGTATCGCAAAATTGGTATTTAGTAGTTAAGGGATATGTTCCCCGGACGAATATTGGATTGATCTGATTTTCGCGAGAATATAAGCAACAGCTTAATTGCAATGCTATTCCGTATTAGGGATCGAAAGTTTATGGCGATACAGATTCAGTTTCCATGTCAACGTCAGTTGATTTGGATCAGAGCGAGAACAACCACAATTTCAAATAAACTTCGAGTAAATTTCTGTTGTTAGTAGCAATTTAGATATGTAATTTTTTAAGATTTTACTTTTATTAAATAAAATAAATTACGTTAAAGTTTTAAGTATATTATATACGATAAATCATCAATTAATAATTGTTTATTTAATGAGGATACAACTTTTACCATAATTTTTTTGTTAAACGTAAAACCATATGTTGCATTTTAGTTATATAAATGTGCCGCATGATAGACACGACATGTGCACGTCTAATTGAAGAGAGTTCCCTGACAGATCATCAGACACGTCAACCACGATAAGACAAGGGCGACAGATCGTACCCTTCGTGAAGGGAGCGGCGCCTCGGACTCGAGGTAAGTTACAGTAATATCCTTTTTTCTTACGGAGAGTACGCCCCATCGAGTTCCCATCGGTCCCGAGAGACCGACGGTATTACAAGTAATTGTCGCCCTGGGGAGATCGCAGATCGACCCTATATCCACCCCTAGCTCCCAACCCGATCTCGGAGCGAGCTGGGACGAGGGTGCGGGAGGAAGCATGAGGAAGGAAAAATGAGTGGCGGAAGAAACAAAGGAAAGGAAAAATACGATACGTATAGGAAAACACGGCGGATGGAGGAAAACGTATAAGCGAGATAAAAATGGGAAAGAAAGTAACACGAGATATATGAAAAAAAAAAAAAAAAAAATCAAAGGTTCTGGAGAAGAAGAGAGAACAAGAGAGAGGAAGAAAGGAGCGAGGAGTGTCTGAAAGCGAGCCGAGAGAGTCAGAGAGAGAGAGAGAGAGAGAGAGAGAAAGAGACAGAGAGCAGGAAAGGGCAGTGCCGTGTACCAGCCTGCGACATCCCTCCACGGCCCTATCGCCATACCCCGATCTCAACTCGAGGGAGAAAAAAAGAAAGTAGCGCGGAACTTTCGCCTAACAAGTGGATGATTCACAAATCATCCCCGATTCGGCGTGACGCCACCCCTCGCCGATGGGAAACTTCATTTCAGTCTATATCCTTGCCTCAGAACGACCAATAACTCCCGTTTCGCTGCAGGCGACGGGGGTCTCGAGAAACAGTCGGAAAGGAAGGAAGGACGGACGGGGAAGAAATAAACGCATAATACTCGGATTCGACGTAGCGCGAATCGAGAACCTAATCGAGGGTGTTATCGCTCGAGGTTGCCTTCCGCCTCCGATGTTGCTTTGCGATCTCTTTTTTTTTTGCTCTCCTCGATGTCCTCACCTTCGTACCATTTTTCACTGCCGCGCGGCGTGACGTCTTCCGAGGGCAATCTTGCCGATGAAACATGTTAAAAGTGAAAAATAGCGTTTCCTTCCTGTTCGTGCTCGTCAACAATGAGCCGCCCGACGGACGAGCGATTCCGTCAACATTTCGCGACCGGTATACCAGAGGAATTATGCGCGAGCGGAGAGTGCCGAGGTCGCGATGCGCGATCGATTTCGTTCGCGGGGAGAACCACTCGATAGATGAAACCGTCGGATAACGCGGATAACAAAGTGTCGTGACTCATCGATCGAACTCGTCGGTCCAGATGAGCGGATTAGTTGGAACGCACATCGCGATATCCTACGAGAGATCTCATTCGATCACCGGATGCAGATATGCGAGAACCGAGCGGTATTCTGGGTGAGTCAGAATCACGACGGATATATGTAGCGTTCCCCTGGTAAAGGAAAAGTTTTTGTTTCCGACGACGATGGACCGATAAAACCGGATAACACTGTACCGTTTAATCGAGTCGCCGCTGAATGTGCCACGAGGCATCATATCTCAACGCGCATAAATGTGTTTGGACGGCATTTACTATGCTTTTAGCGGACAGCAAGAAATTTCCAGCATATATCAGAGCCTCGCGAAAGCACGTGCAACTTGCATCACCTATATGTCCGAGGGTTTATCGATAAATCTCTTTATAGACTTTCTTCTTCGAGATATAATGTTCTCAAGATATAATGCAAACGAAAAAAAAATCTAGTTCGAAAAATTTGTTAAAAGTTCCAAGAAATCGGAAAAAAAATTGATAAAGATATAGAATATTTAATATATCTGCAATAAAGAAATTCTATTTTTCTCAAGATAAATTTTAATTTAGAATACTTCGACGCGCTTCTATTCAATTAATAGTTTAACATTTATATACCACATTCAAGCAATTGAAAATTAATGAAACGTTCGCACAAACTCTTTAACGGGTAGCTATCTGCGCGAAATTAAGTGACCAATTTTCGTGCTGGTTCTCGTCCCGTTACGCACGCCGTCCTTCCATTCTTTCATCGTCTCCGGCCGTTTCCAGCAGCAAAACTCTTCCGTCGTGTCGAAAGTGAGCAGGAGATAAGGCGAAACGACGGCTCCGTGATCACGGAAATGGTGCGATTTCGCGGTTAACGAACCTACGGATAGGTCCACGAGATAACGGGTGAAAGTGGAGGGCTGGTGAACACACACACACACACACACACTCCCTTACGGGGATAAGATGGGTCGCCGTGCGGTATTCTCGCAATAAAGCGTCCACCGTAATGGTGCCAGACGTATGTTATACATCTACGAACGAAGTGGATGGACGTCTTCTCCTGCAACGATCGCGACGCGTTCCAACAACGCACCGGGATTCGTAGCGTGAACATATCGGGCCTTTTACGGACGCTCGTTCTGAAAATCCCCGGATTCAATGAATTTGCGATACGGGTTCCATCAACACGTACGGATGGCGACAAGAAAAGAGTTCGTCGGCGTCATTTTAAAGTAACTTTGCGACCAAATAATCGCGAGCCATAGTTGGTGTGGCCGTTTTACTTCTATATTTAATTTCTGTTTTTTTGTATGCTAATCTTATAACAATTCTATTAATTCACTTGGTGCTGATATAATACAAATAGTAGTTTCTCCAAAAATGTTACATATATCAGCACCAAGTGAATTAATAGAATTGTTATGAGATTAACATACAAAAAAATACAGAAATTAAATATAAAAGTAAAACGCTAATACTAAAAATTTTTAAAGCACTTATTGCCTCACGTGATATACTTATTATTCAGTATTTTTTTATTAAATCACTGCAAAAGTGATAAGAATCCATATCGTCTTTAACAATTAATTATGCAAAAGGTATGGCGGAAAAAAAGGATGATATGATAATATACAAATTGAACCTAATCGACAGAATTCGGTATGACAGTCACGTTCAATCAGATGGAACAACGGTTAGTTGTAGAACGGAGATTTCCTTGTCGTTTAACATATCCGATCCGAGGGAGAGCCGCGACTTTTCACGTTTTTCCCGCGTTTCTACCACGTCGCGAGGGGCTTTCGAGGGCGCGTTCGGTTTCCTTGGTGACCGAAGGGAGCGCAAAACCCGAACCGCACGGTGTGCACCGGCTCGCTCCGTCCCTTTCACGCCCAGGCCATCTGTTTGTATTTCATATTGATAGAGTATTGATACAGCCCTGCACACCGTCGTGCCTCGCCCCTCACGAGCCGTGCCCGAGCCCCTCTTAACCCTCGGCGAACACCCCCGGTAAACCACCGTGACGGGCCACCATCCCGCAGTGGAACGTAAACGAGGATACCGTGTGTTACCATTCCAGCCGGGGTCACGTGTTTACTTTGTTCCGCATTGTTGCGTCTCGTTAATGGCCGGCGGAAACGTTTTGCTCGAACACACGGGAGGAGATCCCCTCCCCTCCTCTACTTTAACATCCCTCGGCGACAGTAAACGGATGTACGAATTCGTGATTTCTTTCGTGAACCGAAGATGCAAAAGTGAAATATTCCGCCTGGATGACGAAAGAAATCTTTTGCGGAGAATGTTCTCCTTACTACGCGTTTGTAAATAGTTTGTAAATACGACGTAGACATATATATATATGTTGTACGTTAAAAAGGCCAAAGCTTTTGCTTCAAGCAAATATCGAAGCAAGACAAATAACGGTATTGAAATCGGTATTGAAATTGTATCTCCGTAGGCTTGAATACCTGATTGCATTGGAAACGTCTTCACCTAGATATACACATACATATTATATACGTACCGGGTATCCTATGAGGCTCTGCCATGAAAATTCTAGGTCCGCTATGCTCGCCGGCACAGGCACGACGAAATTCATCGCGTACGTGTTGACCACCCCCTCCCGCACATAGTACAACTCGGCATCGAGTCCTGAAAGCAGAATAGCGGAGTGTATCGATTGGACGATCAATTATGAAAAAGCTGTACCGTGCCGCCGGCAAAGTTTCCCTCCGCCTGCGCCCTGCCCTCGATGAATCGACCGATCGCGAACTACGGCACGTGCAGCCCTTCGTTATAAGTTGGGGGACATTGACCACGGTCGCGTCTTCTTTACGCGAAGTATCGCAGTTGCACGGAATTCATTTCCATGGAAACTTCAGGAGGCAGAAATTATTCTGCCTCCGTATAGTGAACTTCTCGTTTTCGACGGCACGCGAGTCGCGCAGGTACGGAATTATTGTCGAGAGCTTCCGACAATAGTATAGATAGAGTTATTACGTGATCTTTCCGGAATGCATTTTACGATATTTACGCTCGTAATGTTAATCTCTCTCTCTTTCTCTCTCTCTCTCTCTCTCTCTCTCTCTCTCTCTCTCCCTTTCTATCGATCTTATCGTCGCAGCGCGACTGTACATTTATATGTAATTCGTATTGGGATTGAGAAATTTAAAGATTAAAAGGAGGGAACGCGGAGAGCGAAATGTCTGTCACGAGAGCGCGCACGTCGACGCTGCACGATAGGTATCGGCGTGGTAGGATTGAGATCTAATACGACGATTATTATCGGTGCATATACGGCGAAATCGTATCTCGGGGAATATCTACCGCGAAATAACCACGGGGATTCCGCGGACGGATTTATAATACGGATCCGTCGATGCCAGCTACCTCCCCACCCCTCCACCGTTGCCTCGACGCACATCTCCTTTCTCAGTGGATCATGATCTGAAAATTCCTCTTGGGCACTCGCACGTATAGTCGCGCCTGCCATCCTTCTTCGGCACTCTTCCCCCCCCCCCTCCCTGTCGCCCCCAACCCGAAAAATCTCGTGATACATAAGGATCTGAATTTCCTCGGGCGATCGGATGCGTCATCCGTCTGCCTTCACGTATGACTACGCAATTCGATATCACGCTCGCGAACAAGCTCTGTCAGATATACCGTATACGTTATAAGGTATTATATATGTACCGCCGAGACGGCGTACATTCGACGTCGTGCGCCACGGCACAACCGTGGCCGCGTTCGCGCCGCGCGATAAGACCCCTTTAAAGAAGCGAGATATTCAGATCCGGAGCGCTGTACACTCGATGGGAGGGAGGCGCATAAAATGCGGTAAAAGAGAGGAAAAATGGAAAGAGCAGAAAAGGCGAAGAGGAAGAGTGGAGAGGACAGAATGTTTTACAAATCCGTATACGATAGCACGCGCTGTGAGCGAGAATACTCGTCGCGGGTTTGACGGAAGTTAGCACTGTTCAACAATTGAAAAGCTTCAACGCGCTCCGCGTGAACCGTTTATTCGCTATATTAACACGTCTTTTGCTTGAGCGCGATATTTGATATTTTTAAAATTGAAATATATAACTACTCTGCGACTGTCTCTATTTAAATGTAAATCGTTACGCAGTAACTTTCGTCGAGGGATATTTTTACTGTTATTTCTATACGGTACTGTTTTCAGACGTCCTTACATAACGCATTGTATACCGGAGCCAGGAAAGTTCTAACTGCAAGAGCAAATGGGAACCACTCTGACTCTAAATGGCCTGACTCTGCACAGAGTTCTACTACTGCTTTTGTGCTTTTAGTTCTTTGACAGTTGAAAGAGTCTATAACATTTAATTTCTTGATCACGTGTAATTTCTATTCGCTCTTTCGAAAAATATACTGAATATTATATAAAGTATTATATAATCGCAATATATAAAAATATTATTTTAATGATATTTCGGAATTAAAGACCAAATAATTTACCTGCAATTGCTAAACATTTATAATGCTTTATATTAAAAACATGTTTTTGTTATCATTGTTTTATCATTTTTTTAAATTATCTTCGTGCAGATTTATATAATTTATTCGCTGCAAAATAAGATCTTAATGAAACCGAAACATATATATTTTTACCTCAAAATTAGACGTTATACATGAAAAGAACGATTTTGTTGAAAGGTCTAAAAATTTTGCTGAAAAAACAGATCTGAAAATAATATTTTGTTGAATCATCAAAATAATTTGTTAGAATGTTAAAACTGATAAGCATTGCTATAAAACGTTTTGATATTCCAGCAATCGTTTTGACTTTCGCACAAAATTATTTTGATTATTGAACAAAAATTATTTTTAGATCTGGATTCAGCAAAATTGTTTTTCTTTCCGTGTATACAACTACTTTTACAAAATAAAACACAAGAAGTGGTAATATCTTTAATTTTTAAAACTCAAGTAATATGTATCTTATAAAATATATATCTCAAAAATCTTAATGGACTGTAGAATTTGTATTCTTGCGAGCAAACGCGTCGTGCAAGACGCGAACGCCTGTGATACGGTTTAGCGACAGCTTAGCGTTTCGTGAATATACGTATACATTGAAATGCTGGTAGTCGAAGTTTAAGGCGGCGTCGGACGCGAGGGTAAGCGTAGTAAGAAGATTAAGTAACTTTCTACTTCGTGCCCCGGGTCTTACGGAGGAAAGACTAACACCCGGCAGAGAAACTGATAATGACAGTCGGCCGTGTATTAAGCGAAACATCCGCGAAATCGAATTAATCCCACTGTACTCCATTTTATTATCAGACGTTAATCCCGGCTAAAGTGGAGAGTCGTGTCTGACTAAGTAAACGCGTTACCACTTGCACTTTAAGACGCCCCGCGCGAAGCTCGTCGCAAATGTCACTGCCTAATGGTATTACGTTACACGCTTATCCTCCACTTGTTCGTTCTTTCTTTTACCAAATGAAGATGCGTGTTCAATAGTAGTCGTCATATCTTAAGTTCTGCAAATTGCACGAGACAACAAGGCTATCTTTTACTCGTGCTAATTAGCTAAAGTACAATCTCCTAAAGCTAAAAGTTAAAGGTATATAATTGACTCTTGCGATTTATATTGAATTTTCGTTCCAAATTAAATGGCGCAATTAGAAGATTTTATATGGATGAAGATGTGCTCTTTCTATATAAATGCGGCACTCTCGGGACGCGCAGACTCGCGTTGATCTCTCAACGACATCGAAATTCTCACTTGATTCATCGTAAAAATGATGCGAACGTCTTCGTTCGCTAATGGGGACCCTTTTCATTACGAACGACCGATTAGCTCTCAGTTCCAGCCAATTAAGTCGCTCGCGCGTGAAAATGGACGCGCGCGGCCAGTCGGAAAATCGCGAATTTCCGATGGACGCGAATCTTTATTATCAACCTCCTTCCCCTCTCCTCTGTGTGTAACGCGTCGCGAGACGGCCGGGATGCAAAGTTGTCGGGGATATTTATACGTCGGTTTATCAGTCGCAGCTATCCGGGGCCGTGTACCCGCGGGAATGCCGCACACGTATAAAACGGAAACGGCGCGGCGTCGGAACGTTAGCCGGAGGAAGCGAGACGGCGAGCGAGGCACGAGCGTGCCGAGAAAGGCGAGCGTGCATCCTCTCTGTCGCGCGCGCGCGCGCGTCGTGGAGGAGAGCCTGTGAGAGTCTCCCGGTTGGCGCAGTGTTGGAAAGCCGGGAGAAAATATTTCACAAGAAGATAAATCTTAGACGATCCCACGAGGAACGAGCACGCGCAACTAACTCAGGTGGATTAAGTTCCGCGATATCGCCCGGGGGGTTCGAGTGGGCAACAAATGGACATAATCAGGTTGTACGCCGCGCGCCACGGCACCAGCCGGTTGCATTACGTTGCCGGGATTACGTGGGGACCGTGTATAGGCGACCCGCGTATATATATACCCTCCCCTCCGCACGACCTGCCGCCCGCACTGTAGATTTCATTTCACGCGGCATCCCGCATCTTCGTTTCGACGTAGGTACATTAAAGTTCGGGGCGGCGAAAAGTTAGCGGCGCGCGAGCGAACGTGTAATTGCGCCGCGCGGCTGTATACGCGCGCTTTCGTAGCCGTCATATATATATATATATATATATATAT
>NW_012026791.1:1316023-1318382 GCF_000956235.1 Wasmannia auropunctata | reverse complement strand
TAAGAGACAGTTTCTCTACAATGCTCAATGAAGCAATAACTACTGCAGTAATGATCGCTTTATTTAGCGATGTAGAAAAAAATGGTTCAGGATTTTTCGAGTTAATTTTTTACAAGGAATAACACTATGTAATTAGTGGTCGATATTTAAATTACATCCGATATATCTATTATAAAACACAAAAAATATACACATATTTTATAGTATTAATTAAAAAAGTGGGAAGAAATGAGAAAAAGAGCAAAAGAAGAAAAGAAGAAATAGATGAAGAGCAGGAAGGAATAGAGAAGAGTAAAGAAGAGAAGAAAGAGGGAGGAGGGGAAAGAAAAAGAAAGGGAGGGAGGGAGAAGAGAAGAAAGTGAAAATGAGACAACAAAAGAATATAATAATTATTTACATACACGTTTAAACGTATAATAAAATGAAGTGGAAGTTTGACAAGGATTTCCTTTAACTTTCCCATCCATCGGCCAAAATTTGCTGGATGAAAATATGTTTCTATAGTTTTCAAGAATTTTTCCAAATACATTTGTGTACTTGAACCGTTTCCCTATAAGCATATTTAATTAAGCACGCATTTTATATATACATACACTACATATGGATATATACGTACATGCATTGTACAACATGCTTTATGTATGTACACTATTGTTTATAAATGTATTTTTTAGTAAAAATCGTTAATAAAATTTAAGTCCAAAAAAATTTTTTTAATTTTAAAAAAATTCATACAAATTTGTTATAATTTAATATTAATTTAACATTATAATAAATATTTTTCTCTTTTGTTTTTCTGTAACCTTTTTAGTTAAAAAAAAAAACATTTTAGATAAAATTATTTACATAAAAAATTCGATGTTTGTGAAAAATCATCTTTTTTCGAAAAGTAGTCTTTTTTTAAAGCTTAGAAAGTTTAAAATGCTTATTTATTAAATTTTATCCAATAAATAATATTTCGTCAAGGCACAGCATTTCGAAATAAAATTAAAATATTTCAATATTTTTGCATTTTAAAGGAAAAAAATAAATCTTTTGATTTTATTTCAAAAGATTTATCTTTTTCCTTTAAAATGCATTTTTAAAAACTTCTATGATTTTTTCCGCCAAGGAAAGTTTACTTAAATTTTCGTGAAAAACGAGAAAATCTCAAGTGTTCTCAAACTTATAAACGGTAGTACATATTCATATATATATATATATGCATGTGTATTTTATCATCTGTATTTATATGTACATCTTACCAAAGTCGCTACTATCCACATAGTTATTGATGTCATTTCTATCTTGTGATTCGAAACGTTTTGCATTTGTTTATATGTTACTGGCAGATTTAAGAATCGTATAAATCTAGTAAACATAAAAGGAATATGCGGTTCCCAGTCAATATATCCAATGTTATAAGCCGCCAATCTTGCAATTAAACACATCATATAGTATTCCCATTGTGTACCATTGTGGCATACCTTCCACATGGTCATAAATTCATCAAACCATAACTGATATCCGATAGAATGGTGCTCAGGAGAGAGTTGCAACGGTAAAAAACACTCTAAAATCTGAAGGCTTGTACTCATTGTAAATCCATGATGAGGACAAAGCTTTGGTCTTAGTTCATCTAATATTTCTTGCGTAGCGTTCAACTGTTACAATAATGTTGCAAGATATAAAATTAGTTATATGCCAAATCTGGGAACGTTTCTTTTTCTTAAGAAAAGAATTATTCTTACAGGAAAATAGATCATTACACTATAGACCACATTATGTATTAAAGATTTCAACCACGAAAGATTACGATGTATTCCAATTGGATTGCGCCGTAAACAATGTGCCATAATCTCATATAAAGGTCTCCATGGAAGTTGTAATTCATCTGGACTAATTAATTTTTTTTTTCTGAAAAAAAAAAAAGATTACATCAATCTGAAGTAATATTGAATAAATTCTATTCCATAAGAAAACAACTTTTGTAGCAAGAAATCTGTTCATTTTTATTAGATTTTTACCACAATATTTTTCCATCTCAATGTTTCATATTGCTTGAAATGCATTGTAAATTAGTGACACGTCATGTCTCAATTATTGTTTCTGCCCAAAAAGTAAAGATCTATGTTCAGAGTCTTGCCTTTCTACCCAAATGGAGCTCGTTCTCTCATGGAATAGGTTTCCTAATCACAACTTACAATGTTAAAGTTATATACAAACTGTTTTTCTTTTTACTAACAAGAAAATTTAAACGGAAATGAACTCCTAAGTTTTAAAAAACATAATTGCGAAAAAGGAGTCAGCGTGATAAACAGTGCGCACATATATATATGGTTTTAAACCAGCAATATAATTTCAATTAGCAATATATTGT
>NW_012026791.1:1299454-1315973 GCF_000956235.1 Wasmannia auropunctata | reverse complement strand
TATATATATATACATACGTCTGCAGCTTAAATTGGCGCTGCACCTGTGGGGCGAACTCACGCTGTATCCGCGCGAAAGGATGAGAGCTAATAGTATGTTAAGGATGTTTTCTCCCCCGAGAAATGGAGTAGTCTATAGTTATTCAAAATATGTATACGGTCTTATTTTGATTTTAAACGAGAAAGTGAAGAGCGCGTTCTCCGCATTTTCCGAATTCTTGATATTAAAGATCTCTATAGCGCCTAGCTGAAAGCGCTCCTCGCGCGAAAAGAATTCCTTTCATTCTGTGTAAAGTCGCTTGAAAAATAAGACGTTACATTATTGCTTTCGCACACTTAATTCCGCCGGAGAGATATATTCATAGAGCTGTCACGTGTCGCATTTCTTGCACGGCAATCTTTCTCCAAGTTCTTTTACATATCTTCGAGAAGTGTACCTGCGTATAAAAAGTTTCCTATCTTACCGCGGGGGCATGGAAAACTCCGTGAGGCGGACTTGAACGATGTAGCGTGCAGACATGCGAGCGCGCGTGCAAATATCATTTATTTTATCTTTTATTACATAGTTTGTCCTTTCATATGATAAAATCGCGGTCGAATCCATCAAATCACGTGACGTATCTCCCGCATGCAACCCGCCGCGAGATCACGGCCGGGTCATAGGGCGATCTATCAATTTGCCGTCGAGACCACGGAAGGAAGAATTTAGGAAGAAGGGCTGCCGGGCGGCTCTCTCTCTCTCTCCTGTCTTATCCCGCGGGAGATGGCTCTCCGTCGGATGAGAGCACGGGAACATGGAAGATAGTTTATGGATCCTTCTTCAGAAGTGAAGCTTCATCTAGGGCTCCCTGCTTTGATGGCGCTAAGTAGAATATCGTGTTTGGCATACGAACGGCATACTATCCTGGATCATTAAAGCGGAATGCAATTTCACTTACTGTGTTACCTTCGGCTGTCTCTATAAGCAGAAATCCGTCTCTGAGGGGTTGCAGTTATTTTGTTGAAAATTTCGATCGTTAAATGCTTAATTGAGTGCGTGATTATTGGACAAACAATTCATTAATTTTTCCTCAATTGAACGCATTAGAAATACCGAAGATATTATTTGAAGTTGAATGCACGTGTGTATGCTTTGAGGTGGAAAGTCTCATTCCAGAAGCATGCCAGGAAAATTGAATTAGCATATAGGGATTGACGTTGTGTATCGCAGACTGATGCGACGCCAAATTGAATTTGAAATGAACGCGCGTGAGTAACTGCGTTTCGTACAATCCTCTGTCAATAACGTAAACGGTTTGCAAAGTTTAAATTTTAGAGATCACACGCAAAATAATACATACGGGGTATTCCACGCATAACTCGATGAGTTTTTAAATTTTTACGACAGATTCTCTGACGAATTTGGAATCGAGTTTTACTTAGCGAAAATATCGAAATCATAATTTGTCGCAATTTTTTAATTTCCAATATCAGATATTAGCTAAATTTCAACTCGAAATTCTATTAAAATGAAGTTCATTTTAAATTAAAGAATATGATTCCGTTGCTTATTTATGCCTCTAAAATTTAACTTTCGAGAAGCGCTTCTTTTTCAGTTATTCTAACGATCTCAATAATGTGTACGATATCTTCCAAATATAAGATAAAGATCTATAATTAAGAAACAAAAATATTTATAGCATTGAATAATTTTTAGAGTTTCGATGCGATTTAATATAAGCGCGGGAAATTTTATTTTCATGCGCTAATCGGATGATGTATATATACAGAAACAAAGCGAACTAATTTGTTTCGTGTTATCTTTTGTCCTCACTGTGAAACTAACAAGTCTAATTTATTAGCATGGTCCCATGTTTCTAGCATATGCTTCTGAGCCGTTCGCTTCTAAGTCGCGACAATCCATTAACATTGCACGCCGCGCAATTTGTATTCGCCTAACTGCCGGGCTAAGCGACGAGGAGCACGGATGTTCTTCAAGTGGGTATTCCAGAGGCGCGCAGAGGGGAAGACACACGCGAGGGTTCGATCAGGGTCAGGAGCCAAGGTAAACACATTAGGGATACAACATCCTGCAGGAAACACATCCTACGCCGATAGGGGGGGGAAAACTCCGCGTGCGTCGCATGGCTGACTACGCGACGGAAATTCGAACGTCTCGCGGATCGCCGGAGATGGAAAAAGTCGCGTAGGTCCGTATCCCCTGGAAACTAATCTCCTGCGCTCGGATCTTGTTTCCTCCCCTCCCCGATCGTCGTTTCCACCCGTTTACCCCCTTCGCCGAAGTAACGAGCGCGCTCCATTCCCATCCGAACGATATTGTGTCCACAAAAGAGCTTCGTGTTTCGGATACTTGTGACTCACCCCTCTTCGTTTAACTTCACTTCAGTTCTCTCTATCGCGGATTTTTTGGATGTGCGTTCTTTCGCTAAGCAATTGATTGCTCTATTTGTTGTAGCACAACTAACTGCACGTATACTTTAACGCAACGTCTTCTCTGATTTAATACATTTCAGTTAACAAATTTAAAAAAATATATATTTACTCATAAATTTATTGAAAAAAGTTGCGCGTGTACAAATGTTGCAACTCTGATGATCGAAAGAGTCGCTTAATCGATCGAGTTGGGGGATCGAACCGAGCGCAATGCGGCACCTCTTGAGGCACGACCTTGAGCAGTTTCCACGATTCATTTTATCTGAGTCATTTATCGCGAGATCCGCGCCTTACGAGAGCGTGTGCAGCGCATCGGCGCCGGATGGAATTCCGCAGGAGTCATTTATTGTTCCCGGAACGGGCGGGCGCGCGCGCGCGCGTAGACTACGCGGCGTCACGTCGACTAGTCGAATTTGCAATAAAGAAGATAGATGCGATGGAAGGAATATCGCCAGAAGCTAATCTTTTACTCTTCCACTTCGCTCGGTCTTCCTCCCTCATTCGTTATTCATTAGAGTCCACCTTGTTTCACCGGCAAAGCGATACGGTACGAGTTGCATTTCGCTGCGAGAGAACCCAACGACGTACGAGGGGTCGGAAGCATAAGTAACGCGAATTTACTTTTGTTGCCTCTCTCTCTCTCTCTCTTTCTCTCTCTCTCTCTCTTTTTTGCAGTAAAGACACGGAAATTTATATCTTCCCGTATCCTGCAAAATATATCCATACTATTTTGTTGGATTTTCACTAATAACCATCCATTCATGTGGCTTGCAGTCCCCACATTTTTCACGTATTATTTTTTTTCCCTTCCCTTGTAATAACGAAACTTATTTGATTTCAAGCGTGAAAAGGAGCGTGTATAGCCACTATGATATTTTAGCAACGCTTGACCAATTCTTAGGTGTCTATTTGTACACTTCGTGTCGGAACCGGGTAAAAGTGGACGCCGCGGAGAAGCGAGAAGCCGTTTGAGCGCGGGGTCGTTCGAGCAAGCTGGCGTCACTTTTCGCAAATTATCTCGACGAAAAGTCCAAACCAACTCCCGCCTCTCTCTCCCTCTCTCTCTGCCCGTGAGTTTTCTCTGAAAATTATCTACATTCGTTCAACGGGCACACACAGTCTCATCTCCTGAAAACCTTTCCCCATTTCTATCGCCGGCTTTCTCCCTCGCTCGGTTCGTTTCTAGTTTTCGACGTCTTGTCCGAGGTTTCGTCGGATAGCTGGCGTAAAAGAGCCGAGGGGCGAATGCCGTGGAAAATCAACGACGGAGTACCAGGAAGAAAGAGAGAGAGAGAGAGAGAGGAGGAAAAAAGGAGAAAAACGACAGAAAAACGGAAAGGGGAAAAAACAAGGAGTAACGGAAGAAAGACAAAGCGGAGGGAGCAAAAAGAAGTCGGATGAGTCTTTCGGGGCGGTTGTTCCTCGAAGTTGGCCGCGAAAGAGCGGCGCGTCCTCGTCTAGTTGAACGGGATGTTTGTCTTTAATTAAAATCAGTCGCAACTCGCCTGTTCCGCGAAAATTCGCCCGTTGCTTCTCCCCTATCGCACGCTCGGTTTGTCTCCCTCCCCGCCGACCGCTCACGTCGCTTTGTCGGACAGAATTCTTAATATTCAATTATATCCTCCCCCTCCCTCTCCTCCCCCTCTGTTTTTAATTAGTTGCGCATGGCCCCTCGGGCGCGATTGTCGGCGAATGGTAATCGTTCAAGCCAATAAATTTGTTGTTTCAGGTAGATTGAAACATTTATTAAATATTGATCCGGCGTCACGAGAGAACGAAGTGAATATTACACGATCTGTCCCCTCCTCTCCTGCGCCCCTACCTTTCCCTCCTTTCCCCTTTCTCTTCCGTTACTCAATTACTGAATTTCGTTAATTTCGGCAGCGGCGGCGGCGGCGATATTAGCGATAGCTAACGAATCAACGCTCGAGGTTAATGTCAACGGTTCGTAGGGCACGTAAGCAATATTTGGATTTCGCTCCAAAGTCCGTACGTCGTCGGTCGGTAAGCCTTTCCTATCCAATTGACGAGCTAGTGCAAATTTAACTTTCGTTCGTCGCAAATTTCTTGTGCAACGAGAGCCCCTCTTATCGAACCACCTTGCTATGTGCACTTTACGAGTGTTAGATCTGTTTGCGCAGCCACGTTAATTTACGTTACATTTATGTTAGCTATAGCTATGCCTGTTTCCGCGCTAATTTACATCGTTACATCGACGTTAACTGCCTAAAACAGGGAGAATAGAATTTGTCAATCTGTCAGTAACTATAGGCGAGAAGCAAAGAAAGTAATCGATTGAAAGTCTATGTTGACTTACTATAAAATTTTTCAGCCTGTTTCATTCAATCGCAAAAAGTTTTAAACTTTCGATTATAATATTGGAATATATGAAGAGATATCGGTAGAAGAAGTAAACGCGTGGACTTACTATTACCAAAGAACAACGAAAGGTGCAGCGGAAAAACTTGAAAAAGTTAGATCATCTGAAAACACCTCGCCATTTTTTTTATAACAAACTCGATAAAATTCTCCTCGTGTGTCATTCTTTTAATAATTTAACGTGGGTTCGCTGTGATAAAACCTTCCTGTTTCCTCGGCGACGGTAAATAGTTGCAGCTATAAACAAACGGAAGGTGGCTGCCGCCGTGAAAAACTGTGCTCGCGAGAGAGGCGACGATGGCAACCGAGGGATGAATGCGAAAAAGGGGCCACCGCACGATGCAAGCTTTCATTACATCGAGACTGCAGCTGTACGAGGGAGAAAGGAGGGGGAAGAGCCATTTTATTCACCTCTTTGTTGCGGAAGTATTTTAGCGCTAAACCAAGTTGAACGCTATTCACGAATTATTCGCTACACGGATTTTCTCCTGGAAAAAAAAGCGCATTCAATATAAACTGCACGATTGCAGGGGCGCTCGTGCATCGATTGTCATTGTTTGACAGTACGTGATGTATCCGTAGTGAAAGCCTGTAGCAGAATCGACACATTATTGAATGCAACCTGTATTTAATTGATTCAGATAACAGATTTTGCTAATCGAACAATAAAATATACGTATCGATTTTCAAAGGAAATCAAGAGACTGACACATATTAATCTCTAAAAAATCAAAAAAATTGATACGTAACAATATTCTTTATTTTAACTCCAGTTGAAAAGATAAGCTGTGTGAAATTGCCCCCCCCCCCCACTACTGAAAATTCAAAAACGACCATTACCACTCGATTGGTGATCGTTTGGTAATATTTGGTAGTCTATTCTTAATGATTCGTATAGTCAAAGTTGTAATAATAATATGAAAAAAAATATGTGCGCGTGAAGTTAGCCCCTCCTCTCACAAAATATGACTTTCCAGACTGCGTAAGTAATCATAACTGTAAACATTCGTTTGGTGTTTACTGACATTTGGTAGTCCATTCTCGATGATTGGTAGTCAAAGTTGTAAATAATAATAAATATATATTATTTACAATTTTGACTACCAGTCATCGAGAATGGACTACCAAATAATACCAAACGTCCGCCAATCGAGTGGTAATGATTGTTTTTGAATTTTCAGTAGAGGGGAGGGGGGTCAATTTCACACAGCTGAAAAGATACGTATTCTTTTCTTCTAAGACAAGATATTCGAAAAAAGAAATTTCCGGGAAAATATCAACGCGCGTAATTGTCTTTCGCTTTATTAATTGTCAAAAAGTGTGATTCGATCTAATGTGTTCCAATCTAATGAAATGAAACAGATGCCGCGACACGTGTGGCTATACTAAATCGATACGATACGTCGATATTGAAACCCGGTGACGACTCATTGGAACGGTCACTGTAACGAGGTGGACAATGACAAGGAGCAAAGAAATAATGGCGCGTTTGTTCAAATAAAGCGAACGCGCGAAGCGCGTAATTAGCGACAATTATCGGGAGGAGTAACGTCGATGAGATACAAACGCGCCGACAGTTCGTTAATGAACGTAATACATCAATTTAATCGAACATACATTAAGTGTTCCATTAAATTTTACAAACATTTGATGCTAGTAAACTCGATTTAATTGAGCTAAATTAGAATAGGGCGATACACACGGAAATTGTAGAATCTATGCCATTTTAGTAATTAGTTCTCAAAAGCAGCGCTTTTATACGTCAATTTAAGTGCATTAAATATTTTATTTTAATTTAATTTTTATATCAATTTCTCTCCTTTTTGTTCAATAATTCAAAAAAGAGAATTATCTCTCACAGTCTCAAAAATAATTGATCAACTTTCTGCCATCTATTTATTACTCGGCGACAATATCGCGGTGTCTAGGACGTATATCCTTCACTTCGTGCTTCATCAGTCACTACAACTATCTGATAACACGCCCGATTAATTAACGCATTCCTCTAAGTAGCGAGCAAATTAATAAACTAGATTGCTAATGCTATCCTGGCGTTATTGCGAAAGCAGTCAATCTCTCTAACTCGCCTACCATCAGACGTTTTATCAGCGATCGTTAATCGCCCTCGAGTGACGGTACTTCCTCTCCCGTGCTTTCCTTTCACGCCCTTTCCCCAACCCCCTCTGTCTCCCCTCTCCCGTCTGCTTCTCGGATGACGCTTCTCGGAATGCACATTCATTGCAGGATTTAACAGGACTGAAATTTGATTACTTTCCCTACGACATTCTACTTTACAATCGGCCGGCCATCTCCGCGAGTTTGCATAATTTCCAGGGAGGCACGCACGGAACATACAGAATGCTGATCTAAGTTCACAACCTATTTTCATCTGTAGATGTCTTTGAAAAATTGCGATTACTTCTCGATTAAAAAAAAATTTACGAAGATAATTGAAAACAGCGTGTTTTCATTGAACTGAGATTAAACGCTGTTTCTAAAAAATTTCTATAGACACCCGTTTTCGTGAAATAACATAGTTTTCCGACTGAAATGATAATAAATAACTGAACATTTCTGAACGTTCATGAATGTTTGCGGATTGATAGAACTCGCGGAAGGATATTCCAATTTTTTAAAAGAAAAGTTTGATCCCAAATCAATCAAAGAATCTTTTAAATAAATAAGATGAATCTGGAACTGAAGAATTAGCTTGCAAAAAATGGCTCTCAGCTCGCGAAGGCTATGAGAAGACAGAATTTTCGATCCTTTCTCGACCCCCCGTTCTTCACTTTCCTTTCTTGCGAAAAATGAAGGTCTGAAGAGAGGCGCAAGGAAAAAAATGAGGCGAGCGCGGTGCATACGCATAAAGCTTCCGCAGAAGTGGTTTTGTTCGTAGGATTGGTCGATCGCTACCGCAGCTTCTCAATTAACCATCGCTGATTAAGAACTTCGCCCGACTGTTCGTGCACGGGCGATAATTAGGCGCGCTCAGCTATCCGGAATTTTTAATTGGGGGAACATCCGACGGAAAAAAATTTCGCTCTTCTCCGGTGACTGGCCGAGGGCAGGGGGCTATAGAAAAAGAAAAGCGGAAGTTCCGACGCTGTCAGAGAATGCTAATTAAATCGCCGAATGGAACGTTCTCGCAATCGTATGAAAAAGTTTGCTTCGTCATCTCGTCGGCGATATTAATTTTGCGAATGAATTTCATTGTGTTGAAACACAGATCGCGATACTCTACGGAATCGCAATCATCGAGAGAATCGTTTCAAAGTCCCTGTCGCGGATAGTTTCTCTAATCTTCGAAACAAAAACGATTTCGTCAAACAAACAAAGTAATTGCGCAATTTATGTTAAATTACCAAATAAAATTACGAAATTGATGTTATTTGAATATTTTTTATAATCAACGTCGAAGCATCTATTATTGAGAATAGCAGCAATAACCGAGTTACATAGCCGACTTTTATAATTTGTTTCTTTATCTTTATTTCTATATGAAACAAAATTTAATATATAACCTACATCAAAGCGAGTTTGCGCCGCAATTATATACATCTAACACGAACGGCACACGGCACCGCGTGCGAAGTTGTCGATTGTTCGCGTTATGAAGTTTCAATCTAGCACCGCCATGTCGAATCGAAAATCGATTTCGATAATGTCCCCGATGCATTGACCTGACTCCTCGAACTAGCGTTCTCACTTTGTTAATAACGATAAATACCTTCTCGAACTGCGGAATTAACCAGGTAGTTTCAAACGAAGTTATATTATACGCGAGAGAGTCATTGCCATATATATTTACTCCTTTGGAAATATATGTATGAATATATTCCTAAATGCACTTTATATGCATGGTACACTCGACTTTTTCTTTTAAATAATCTGTAAATATTCACAGGATGCTAAAATATATTTACATGCTGCATCAAACTAAATTGAATAGCAACTTTTTAAAATTATCACATTTTTTAAAATAAAATTCAGAAAATACGTGTAATTCTTGTTTTTATAACAAGTTAAAATAAGGTATATTTAAAATGTAAAAAACTAACGTTGTTATATTCTGTGTTGTAATTTTAATGATCAAATTTTTTTATAAGTTTTAATTTGCTCAATCTCATTTCTCTCTCTCTCTCTCTCTCTCTCTCTCTCTCTCTCTCTCTCTCTCATATTAACTTTCATAAATGTAAATCTATTAAAAAAACAAAATTTCTAAATTTATTTGTATGAGAAAGTCGTTTTCACGAAGTCCACATTTTGTCGCTATCGATTTTAACGACACATTTTCCATTCTTGATATCTCATGATGTCTGGCGACTAATTGTCAATTAGGATAATTGATCACGATGGAATGCACGCTCATTAGAATGTGAACGCGTACGGCAACATTGTGGGCTCCAATCACACGCTGAATATTCATTCCGTGCACAATCGATATTAATTCTTCTAGTGCCTGTGGTTTTTATCAACATGCGCATTACGATTTGCGGAATAAACGAATAACGTGTACGTACATAAATGCGCAATAAATTACTGAAATGCAGATAAATGATCCTCGCATAACGTTAAAATTCAAAATCGTGATCCGCGAGTTTATCGGAGAGCCCGATACGCCCGAGTTTTCAGTGACTTGCATCTCGCACAATTGTTATTCGTTTTATTTCACAATCTTTAATTTTTTTTTAATGCAGCTGCCCTCTACTAGATGGAATGGATCCTGTAATGCACATACATATGGAGTAAAGAGAACGCGCCGCGAAGATTTTACCTTTGCATATTTAACAGCTCCGTTTAAATCACCACCCCAATAAAACATCGAAAAGCCGACCGACATTACGATATCGTTTGATTTACAAGTGGAGCGAACGATATTATCTACACGGCGACCGAGGGATACGCGAAAAGAATAAAACGCCGAGGGGATCGGACATCGCGCGACGAGGAGGAGGAGGGGACCAGATCGGAAGAGCACACGGTGTAAAAAATGTTCGGGAATCACGAGCAATTTCCGTTTCGGTCGCGGCGGAACGGCTATCGCACCTGCAGGAAGATTTCATGCGGCGATAGGTTTCGACAGGTACCGCAGGTACACGCGATATATGCGGAAAGCGGTGCCAGACGGGGGGCGCGTCCCGACGATTTTCTGCGCATTTTCATTTGCGCTTGCCATGGAAAGACTCTCGCGCTGTGCATTTTCCCTCCGCCTTTACTTCTCGCCGCTCTCTCGCTTTGATTTCTCCGCCTCTCTTCGCGCTCTATAACGAGTATAATCTAACGAGCAACTGCACGCGCGCGTTCGTATGTACGAAGCGAATTTCGCGCGTCGCGGCAATTCCGCGAAATTATCACGACGCGAAATCATCGATATTCGGAATCGAACGGCCGATTCGTTTCGAGAAAAGGAGATGATTTGGAAAACACATGCGACACGATGTACAGTACGTATACATGTATATTCCGGCGCTTCGCTTCGCAAATTTGTTCCTGTCGAAATGCTCGTGTACCGCGTCATCCGATTAAATGAAGGAATTAAATGACGCCAAATTTATGGTATGGGCGGCGCATGACAGCGATATACAGCGTCACGCTTTTTGTTACATTATCGATCCCATCAATCCACGTGTACACGTCCGATTTGTACCTATAACGATGTCAACGCTTAACGTCATACAGCGACATGTGTGCGCGCATATAGAGCGTAAAAGCGTGTTCTTTATTTTTCGAATTGCATCCTTGTTTTAGGTGCATCCATCGCGCCGCGCGCGCGAGCACCGCGATGGAAATATTTAAAAATACTCTAACGCGCTCTGAAAAGTAAATAAAAAAAATATATAAATACTAAAAGGTTTCGCGGTAAATAAGTAAATTATAATGTACGACGCAGAAGAAAATATAAATTTGAATACATTCCGCGATTTAGGGAGATATAAAAGTAAAGTATATCAAGTATTCAGAAATTTTCGAAAACGAAAAATCCGCTATAATTAAATAGGTACGACGTATCAAAAGCACGTGTATTTTTTTTTTATCAGATGCATTTTCACCGGCTTGAAATAACATTTCATCGCTCGCGTTACGTGTGCAAGGCTCGAATACACATAACGAGTTTAATGTTTGCCAATTAATACGAACGGATTTGACCCTAGCTGCACGTACAAATATGTTTAACCATGTATATGCGCGGATATCGACGTATGGGCGAAGCGGTGCACTAATGTGCAAGTGCCAGGGCGTATACACGTGTAGCCAACACCTCTATACCTATACTATTTGCGCTGTCCCTACGAATATCCTATGAGACCACTTCGTACGTGATGCGTGCACGGTGCATTTGACACGTACCATACGTCACGTACGAAACGATGAGTTCTCGAATCAATAGAAGTCTTTCAAGCACCCGACGGAAAAAAAAAAGATTAATAGCTGCGGCGCAGATGGATGGATAGAAAATAGAAATATACGACAGAGTAAAAAGCATACAATCATTTATCTAGTACTTGAATGAAAAAAAAAATGTAAAAGTGCGACGAGAGCTAAAAAAAATACCAGTTCTAAATGTAGATTTACTTTACGTGAACATTTTTGCAAGAATTACGTTTTTCGTTGCAGCATTCCGTTTGCTCGCCGCTTAGGTGTCGTGACAATTATATGATTCCATTTCTAAAATAAGATTCCGTCTCGAAATTAATTAATAAAATCTGCTGGTTAGTCGTTTATTTACACACTTTAAAACGAGAATGGTTGGTTTCAATACTGTATTCTTTCGTTCTTAGACATTCTATCAACTTACCCCTAGAAAATCAATATATGCTAGACATATATACATAACACACCTGTAAAGTAAATATGTACATATGTATATATAATGTAACGTGTATATAAAGTATAAAACGTAAAATGCAATATGCTTTGGCTATACATCAATGGCGCGTCGGTGGATGAATTTTCGCCGGCGCATCTTCGCGCGTTTGCGTAAATCACACGTGTCCGCCCCGGTGCACGAGCGAGATGCGTGTAAATATGTACGAAATCGTGGATATGGAGGAACGCGCATATCGCGAACGTCGGCGTTTGCGTTTACGGTCATATCAATTTCCTGTGTAAGCCGCGGCCAGCCCCTGGACAGCGCGGCGCGGCGCGGCGGTTGGCGCGCTCGTGAATCGGATTGCAAATCAGCTGCATACTTGTTAGCCGACAAATTAACTGTGTGATGTATATGCGGCGTTTACACCCGACATCAAATAAACCACGCGTATGTAGAAAGCATGCCCGTTTCTCGAGGAACGATTGCATTTCATAAAAAAAAACTCGAGAATCACACGTGACACACAATCGTGCACTTGAAACCTCGGCGAAAGTTATTTGCGACAAAGTTAATTATGGTGGCGAACGTACTCTAATATGCAGCGATTCTCACAATTTGCAATTAAATCTAACTTTCAGCGATTCCTTATTTCTTTATTTTTTTTTTTTCGAGTCGTTCTTTATATATACTATACATATATTATAGAAATGATACTAACTGCATTTCTGTCAAGAGTTAAAGTAATGCTTAATTCTGCTTTGTTTTCTCTACTTGAAAATTGAAGCGCAATTGATTTCTATCCTTTCACGTCAAGTTCTCCGTAATTGAGAGAAGAAAGAAAATCTTTCACCGTGGAGACGCCAGGCACATCCATCCTCATCGTCGACGTGCTTATCAGCTCAAACCCTTCCCCAATTTGTCGCGCTTACGAAAGACGGAAACGCGACGGCGTAAACGCCGTCAATTACAGGAAAGACGTATTAATTAATCTATTATCGTTGGATCAAGGGCTTTGCAGTAACGCGCGGCTAAAGAGACACGGTCTGCTCCTACGTGCGAACGCACACGGCGGCGAGCGCACCCGGGCTCGTTGCACGTTCAATCGCGGATCGCGCGAGTATGCGTGAATGCGAGCGCACGGGGTAGGTTCGCTCGCGCGGCTATAAACCATGGGCGGTTTACGTTATCGTATGGTCGGATCTACCCGACGGCAAACTACTGCAATTTAGGCTAACGCCGCTCCTCGGCCTTGCCACCAGCCAGCGCCCGCTCGAGGAAATTGATACGGTCGGACACTGCTTTCGCGTATGTGTGACATTACATATATAATATAAAAAAAAGAGAGAGAAGTTTTCGAGGAGGAAATTGGGAAATATAAATAGAAAATAAATCACAGCCTTCGCTATTCTGTTTTATCCAGAAAATCACGTAACGGCCTTATTCTTGCAATTAGATATTATTTTTATATATGTGTATTTTGCTCTCATTTGTCCTTAAGTATTTATTATATTATAGCCAAGTATAATTTAGGAAGACGTGGGTGTATATGATGTATAAATGTATGCGAGTATCCGCAGTGTATTGAGCCGAGTGGTCCGTGGATTCGCTAAGCCCAAATGACTGTGCGAATCGATCATCCCTGGGGTTGACTGATAATAAAAATATAGTTACTCGTGTAAAACAAGAAAAAAGTGATGGCAAAAAAAATAGTGTAATATTTCTATTAAATAGTGTGATAAATAAATAAATCTGAAAAAAATTACGCGACGTCAGACAACATGCATCTAATAGGAGAATTTGTAGCGAATTGCTCGTGACCAGTAACTAGATAAAACCAGAATGAGGGAAACCAGAAGCGAAAGGAATTGTTCTAGAGTGGAAGCAATTTGTTCAACGGGCGGGAAAATTGAACGTCCTAATTCCTTCAAGTTTGAATGTTGAAATCGCATAAAGAAATTGGATTTATCATACATGGAATATATTCGTTTCTCACATTACGTTATTGCTCTGCGCACGTGATTAATTTTTTTTTTATATCTTTTGCATCAGAAACGTGATTGCACACATACACCATAAATTTTTTTTTCAATAATATATTTTCAAATAAATAAAAGCAATATTTCAAGTTCAATAAAAATTCACATAAAACCACATTAACGTGTATAGTCGGTAAAATACAAAATAGTAAATTGAAGCACCAGCGTGAAAATGGTGAATTAACGTTTTAAAAAAATGTTTATGGGTATAAAAAAATCGTGCAAGGTACTTCATGAATGCACGCGATAATCTTTCCGCGTAATACTTTTTTTTTTAATGGGTGTTCTTGCGGAATAATCGATTTTCTCGTGTCGTTTCCAGCGACGCGACTGGAGCCTGGGGAATCGACAAGGGTCGTTTCACGAGCTAGTCCGATAGTCGACGGCAATGAACACGTTGTCGGTTGTTTGTCGGAGCGTTTCGTGGTCCAGACAGGACAAACATACGGAGACGATTGCAACGGGAGTGCATAGTGTATAGTGTGTGTGTGTGTGTATGTGTGTGTGTATGTATGCGCGTTCGAGAGTAAATTAAAAATCAATTCTAGAACAGGGACGATTCCGAAGTCCCTGCTTATTGCGCGCAGCGTACGATTCCCGAAATCTGTATACGCAAGACAGATTGCACGATGTGCGAACATCCACCTGCCACGGTCCGATAAACCTAAAAATCTGCTAATATTTCGATCAATCTGAATTTAAAAAGGATTGCCTGCATTTTTATGTAAATCCAGGGCATCTCCTACTATTAATCATATACTCTTGTCTCTCGATTTATAAACTTGTTATTTATTTAATTTTTCTTGTCGCGTACAAATGAACGCAAGAAATTAAGATTTATCACCCGACATGGAAGCCGACGTAAAAGAAAGCACGCCGGAAATATATGTATGCTATTTAGATAAAATTATACCGCCTCCACGGATAACGCAGTCGAGGTGGAAAACTCGATACTCGGCGTCGCTGAAGCCGTGAGACCAGTTGACTAGCGCGAAGCAATTTCGGTAGTAAATCCAGGTTGCTGAGAGACAACTCCATTCGAGGAATAAGGATATTACTTCAAAGCGCAAGCTCATCCCGCGCCTTTCATCACACGGTGAGAAATCCCCTGCCCAATCAGAGCAAACCCCGTGTAAACGTTCCGAACTCGACGGCGGAAGTAAATGCTGAATCCGCACGGAGGTGTCAGGTAATAGTCGACTCGTATCTTCGTCCTCGCAAAGGCAGGGACGTGTGCGCGCGGAGATGGCGGTGGGTATTTTCTCTCCTTCGCTCCCACCCCTATATACGTAACACACTACCTTCAACCGCCTTCCTTTCGTGCGCGCACACACACACACACTCACGTTGCCTTTCTTTCTCTCTGTCCTCCGTCAGCCTTCCTCCCTTTATCCTTACTCCCCGCGCCTTTTTTCCCCCCTCCCCCTCTCTTCCTTTTTTGGTGCTTGCAAGAGAGGAGATGCCTTTCCAACGGAACGAAGTTTTCCGGGGAAGTAAAGTCATTTCGCTCGTGCAATCTAAGTTAAGTGACTTTCGAGAGCCCCGGCGACGAAACTTGCCCCACCGCTTACCTCCTCTCAGAAGCAACCCTTTCACTTTCCCATCGTCCCTCCCGCTCGCCACCCCCATCGGCGGAATCCGAAATGTGACGAAGATTACCTTGTATCTGGAGATTCGCGGCCGCTCGGGGCACTTGAAAAAATGGAGTCGTTTAAGGAATACAACCACCGTTCTTTTTGCTTTGTATACAAATTTGCTCAAGGTTACGTAAACTATAAGATTGGACAATTAATTAATTTTAATCAACTATGGCTGTTTCGTTTTTATAACTTCCAATAAAATTATATGATTCGTAACATGAATTAGTAATAATTGCATAGAATAAAAGATTGTGTTCATTTCAAACAAAATTAAATAATATTTATACATGCATAATTAAAAAAAAAGTAGCTATTAAAAGATGAGAGAGAGAGAGAGAGAAATATAATAATATTGTACAAATTTTTCTGAAAGAAAAATTACGCTAAGGAATATATCAATAAAATTAATAAAAGACAGATTTAGATGCGAATTTATCACTTCTTCGTATCATAATATCAAACTTTATATAAATTTATATACTCAACTTGTCTCAAATGTTAAAAACTGTCTCTTCTCTAATTTTAATCTGTCCTCTTATAGCTTCTTCTCTTATATCTTCTACTATCTCTTCTTAGTTTATCTCAGATATACGCTTACACCGCTCACGTAATTCCAGTGCAATTTTAATTATATATTCATCGAAGGTGGGTCGAAGTTAAGGAGAAACCGAATTAATTCGAGCCATCGATATATTATAAGACTTGAATTTACCGTATTTCCTATATGTATTTACCGCGTCGATACTGCACCACCTCGATATTGCACCGCTTCCCGTACTCTTACTTCCAGAGAATAAATGCAATTATTTATCGCCAAATGGACTGCGCCAGATACTAACCAAATTAGAAAAAAAAATTCGTTAAACCTCGCCGACCCGCGCTTTCAGTTCGCGAGCGAATTCGCCTCTGTATAACGTGTATCTCTTTTCCCCCCTTTTTTTTTTGCACATTCGTCGGTGCGCCATATTTCGCGATTAACGTGAAATGTACAAAAGTGCCGTAGCGCAATCTATATACCGCTGCAGCACACACGCGTCCAGCGGAACGTGTCGGTCCCGCTCTGCCATTCGGAGTGTCGCGACCGCCGGGATTGCCTCGATTTTCGAAGAGTCACGAGCCGCCGGCCGCTCGTAAATACGGCCGATTCCACTTTTTTTTCCTCCGGCCCTCCGATCAATCCGTCCTAGCCGACCGTCCTCATCGCGCCGTCCTCCGAACCCC
>NW_012026791.1:1294830-1299413 GCF_000956235.1 Wasmannia auropunctata | reverse complement strand
CCCACCCCCCCCCCGATCGACCGACGTCGAGTGGAGAACGCGCGAACTGGTCCACACGGTGCAGCGCGGTGCCACCGCCCGCGCGGATATGAATCACGGGGCCGTAAAGTGATATCGAATGGAACGGAGACTTTCTCTCCGTAGCGTGCGCGCGCGCGTGAGCGCGAGCCTCGGCCCCGGCGACCATTATAAAACGAGTGGCTCGTGCCGCAAATTGCTGAAATGACACTCCGCCACGCTCCCGCCATAAGCGTTTCCCGACGTTAATTCGCTCTTTCGCCGGCCGTTCCGCGATTTCGCCGCCGCGCGCTCGCGATGCCACAAAGCGCGCAATCACCCTCCCCCCCTCCCACCCCCACCCCACTGCCGATACCGCACGCACGACCCTGAAGTTTTTCTACCCGCGCGTTCGTTAAAACCGTGTCCCGAGACGAGTCTCGCGAAAGAGGGTTTTTTTTTTCCCCTCGCGACGCGTTACAATCGCGTTAATTGCGCTGTACGCGGGATGCGGAACGATGCAAACGCTAAAGAGACGGAATTAGATAAGGTACAAGGGATAACACAATCACAAATGGCTCGCAATTATAAACGTAAAAGCGGAAAGAGAATATTCCGATCCTAATTAACATTATTACGCTTACGTTATACGCATATATGCACCTTTGTTTGCTCCAAGATAAAGAAAGGATATGTACAGTCTCTGGTTTGTAGTCTTCTAATTAATTAAGGGATCCCGATTCAAACAAAAAGTTATGTAATTTTTGCACAATGAAAATGTAAAATTATAGTATTCTATTTTATTAGTAGCGTCTCGTGCATGCTAATTTTAAGAAAAATCTGATTTTTTTTTTATCGTCGTATTAAAACTAATCCTCTCAACTTTGTCGCCGCGTCGCTGCTTATCTTCCCTTTTTCTATTTATATCATATATTTAAAGTAAGATCATTCTTCATTTAAAGTGATTTTTATCGTTAGTTGTGCGACTTCTTCACGCACGAGTTGTCGTCGGTGCGACAACACAGTAATCGCCCGGTCTCGCGCAGATTCTCTCTGTATGCACCTTTTTTTCGCGCGCCCGCCGGCTTTCGTTTACTTTCAGAAAATACCGCGCCCAACGCGCAATTGTAATGGGACCTGTTAACGAGCCGCGGGGGAGGAAATTTTCATGTTTACCGCCACGCGAAAATGTAAGCGAGAGTTTAGATTGAATGGAAAAAAGTAACGCCGATCGAGCGTTTTAACGCTTTTGCAACTAACGCTCGTGCGCGAGTTAGAAACGGCACGGTCGCAAGAAGAGAATAGATCGTTCCATTGGATAAATCAGGTATAATTAAGTCTTTAGTCGACGTTGGATAAATTTATTTGCAAATTTACTTTGTAATAAATTTTAAATAATTTCCATTTGTACACGTAAACTTGAGTAGCAAAGATTTTTTTTACAAAGTCATTTTTTATTTATTTATTAATTAAAAAACTAGATGACGCTTCAATTTTACATCGATTACACTCGAATAGAATGCATAAAATTTTTGATTACACATATTTAAAGTTTCGAGTCATATATTTCAATTTTAATGTTTGAAAATTCAAACAAAACTACTAAATCTATATTCGTTCCAACAGGAAATTTATATTGAAACATTTCACATTGTTTCACGGACACAATTGAATGGACACCAGTATGAGTCAAGTACGCGAATAAAATATACAGTTAATGCAGACATTTTTCTTTTTTCCCGTACGTATACATTCAGATACATTTCGTACAGATTTATATAAAATAAAATACATTCTTCCGGCATACTTAATTCGCTCTATAGCTGGTGACCATCCATTTAATTCCTCTCGCCTGCACGCCTATTTCCTTTATGTCAACATCGAGTAGAGGAGCCCTACATACCTAAAAGCTTCATGACCTGAGCGCGGCTGATGAACAGATTGAAATAGCCGTCGCTGCAGCCGATCAGAACAAGAAGGATGAAGATCTTGCGACGCAGGAGATCGCAGGGACCACCACACCACCGCATTGTCTTACATACTCCGTACGTGCCACACGCACCTGCCTAGGCCAGTTTTAGTTAGTTTCAACTTCAACACCGCGTCGTCGGGAATCGCAGGGGAATCCTATCGTTCCCTTTGGCACCGACCGCTCGCACGTGGTTCCTGCATCCACGGACGTGCCCTGCCATTTCCCGCGTCAGCCCGCGCCGAATATACCCAAAGAGTCTCTCGATTCCTACGCTCGGAAAAATTCAAGTGCGCTTCGTAATCATCGTCAAGGAACTATTGCGAGAAAAATTTTGCGTCCATCCCGATAGCGTGTAGAACAGAGAAAAGCGAATTTCAACAGTCGCCAGCGTTATTTCGATGTTTACTTCGTGTGCACGTGCTGTGTCATAAGTCGTTCGTGATCGAGCGCGTTCGCGATCGACGAGAGCGGCGAGACGATCACATGGCACTGCGGGCTGCGCGAGGACGAGACTAGGGGTGGGCGTCCTGAGAGAGGGGGGTCTCCGCAAGGGGTGGTAGACGACGTCGCCGTCGACGACGTCGGTACTCGACTGAGCGCCGAGCGACTGAACGAACGTCCGAACGCCGTCGTTTTCGACGACGAGTCCGGTCGGCGCTTGCGCCTATTGCGGGCGCCGATCCGCCTATATATCGGCCGACGGAACACGGGTATTATGCGCGTATACGTGTGACGGATTGCTAGAAAAACAGTGCGTATACGTGCGTGCGTACGCATCGCGAATCCCCGGGTGTGTAAGGTGTAAGTTACGTCGCCGAAAATAGACAGCCAGGATAAACATCGCGGGAAATGACGGGGGCGGGAGGGAGGGAAGGGCCGGCAGGGGCTGTGAAAATAGCGAGGGAATATGCATCGTCGCGGATCGCGACAAAAAAACTATCCGCTCGCGCGCTTTTTTTTTTTTCGCCCCTCAACAGTTTATCCCGGTTTTGCGCTACTGCCCGGGAATATTGCCTCTGATTGAAAAATCGCGCAAAGGTGCGCCGGGGATATTTGACGGGGGGAGGGAGGGGAGAGAGGATATCGAGAGGATGCTCGAGCGATTATCGGACATATATCCGCGTGATCGCCGATAACGTTTGAGATCAAAAGCAATACTAGCAGCAGTAATCACTTGATATAGCTTTTGCTAGACGGCGTTACACTGTAATTAGCAAATATTTGCGGCCGCCGAGTACGTCCTCATAGTTGGAAATAGGCCAACCGCGATGATATCTCCATGGAAACGCTTCCACCAAGGACCTTGCGCATTTTACAATATGCTCGCCTTTGTCATATACCCTCGTCATTTATGAATTTTCAGGGATGTGGCGCTATATAGCGCATGGCAGAATGAACAATAAATCTTTTACGCAAACACCGCGACTATTTTAAATATGCATAATATTTTTGCGCGAATAGCAGAATAGACGCTTTATTTCATAACGATCGCCTACACGCAACATCCGCGTCTATTGTATTTCAACTGAATTAATTTTGTATATTAAATATAATTGACGAATTATTTTGATTTTGGATAATTGATTATTTAAATCTATATTTAATTATATTACAGATAATTATACTGGAAAACACCTGTTTTGCGGCAACGAGCGTTACATCAGGGTATAAAAATAAAATATGAAAACAGAAAGCAGAATTTCAGTTTTAAGCTGATACGCGTTTGTGAGGGCATAATTTATTCACACGAGGATTGTATAATGGAGAAAAATAAAAATCAGCAATCCATTTTATATTAATACCCGGCGCGTACCTAACGCATGAGGAAAAAATTGGGAATAGAGCGAACAAACATTTTCGCGACGTGAAATAAATCGGATTTACGATATAATTTCGAAATAATACCGGAAACCTTTGTCGCGCGCAATTCTATCGAACTCGTTATTGACGTGACGACAACACACAGGGTACCGATTAACGGCCGCGACTCGACGCAACGACGAAATTGACGTTCGGCGTCCAATAACATCAAAAACTTTTCAATCCACTTGGAGTCATGAAATTCCACCGTAATGGTCCCCACCCCCCCCCCCCCCCACCGCTCCCCTGCTCGCCCACATGCTCGCGCGTTCGTGTCCCCTGGCCTCGTCAGAACGCAATAGCGTTCCCCTGACGAGCTTTAGCCCGACACACGAAAGCGCGGAGTCAACGTAACGGCGAAAGAAATAATTTCGAACGACCCTGGGCCCCATCGCGTCTCGTCGCGTCGCGTCGGTCCAGATCATCGTCAATTCCTCGTGCAGCGATCCTGGGAGGGAAACGTCGCGTCGTCGGAGGTATAAGGTAGGTATCGGCGCGCGATCGACGCCGCTCGCTCGCTCGCTCGCTCGCTCGCGTTCGCTCGCTTTCGTTCCCCCGAAAGCGTTAGAATTTAATTAAATCGGTCCCCGGCTACCCCTGTCGTGTCGCAGAGAGTCCACTTTCTCTCCACCCTCTGGCGAGTCCCGGACAGTTCGCGCAGCCTCGGATTCACAATTTGATCTTCGTAGAGTTTAACTTCCAGTGAGCGGACCATTCTCTGTCCGCCCTTCCATCCTCATTCCCACCTCCCCCC
>NW_012026791.1:1287951-1294810 GCF_000956235.1 Wasmannia auropunctata | reverse complement strand
CTCCCGACCCCTTCGCGATGCTCGACAAAACGGCGCTTTAATTATACCGCGGGATTAATTAACTCTCCGTCGAACTTGGCGGAACACACCCGCGGGACTCTCGCCCGAGCCGATCGCAAATAATTAAAGACCGTTTTTCGTTCGTTCCTTCGCTCCTTTCTCTCCTTCGTGGAACCGCGCTTCCCCCGAAGCTCACACGCAAACAGATGCTTCGCGAAGTTCGCGGAGCGATCTAATATTGACGGGCTCGTCTCTCGACGCGTCGACGTTGACGTTGTTCGATGTACAAATGGAATATCTTTAGCTACGACCTCAAAAAAAAAAACGTACGTAACACGCGATGCTATCGCAAACTGCACAACACGATCAACGAAAAGCATCGTAGTTTATATACGAATTCTGGTTTTATATTTAAAGAAATCGAAAGCACAGAGAGAATATGCCCCAAATATATGTTCCAAATTTCACATTTAATTATATCATCTCTAACTGTGTCCTATTTCTCTATTTTTACTTTTTTTTTACCAATAATTCAATAAGCTTTAATAAAATTTCTAAAGACGTGTAACATAAAAATATATACTTTTACTTCTAGTTTCGACCACGACATTTTTAAATGTGATATTTCTTCGTTTCTTTTTTTACGAATCGCATATTTGATGTAATTTCAGCTCATCGTTGAAAAATGCATTCTACCTGATTACAAAAGTAATTTTACCGGGGAGAAATGCGAATCGACTCCTGAGGATATAGTTTGAGCTTCCGCGCGCAGAATCACGCGAGCGTGTAGCGTGTGTATGTGCGTGTATAAATTGGACGGCACACGAACTCGCAATCTACACACATAGGAAAGTTACACGAATATACCTAAAGCTAAGAGTGGATCTAGCCGAATCCATTAAATATTTGAGCGAACGAAAGAGGCTAGGGAAGCAAGCCCGTGGAGGAAGTCTCCCCTCGGCTCTTAAGACCCATATAGTAGCCCAACTCTCTCTGTATTAATATTTACATTTATATTTCTTCCTCGTCGTCCCTCTTATTTCAACTTAATGCCGCCGGGGATTTCCAGCGTTCCAGACTGAATTATTATGATTTTCACAATTCAACACATTTCGAGCAACTATATTTTGGATTGCACGCTTTCTGATATAAGCGGTATACGACACCTTTGCGTGTCACATCGATTCATTCACTATTTTACTGATTGTGATAATTAATTCTAGCTTACAAGCCTTCGTAAAAAATAAATTTTGAATTGCATTTTTTGTAACTTTCTCTATTATTTTATTCTACATCTACATCAGTTCTTAACTAATCTCTCACATTACCACGCATTTAAAAAAAACTCACAGATCTATAGCTAACATAAAATTAAATTTCTGTTTAAATTATATATATAATTTTAAGAAACCAATTTTGTCAATAATTAATAACATATAGTTTGATCATTACTAATCTGATATAATTATTATCTCATATTACTTGATAATTAGATCTGATAATTAACAATATTAGATAATTAATAATGTTATCTCAATCATTATGTCAATAACTTTCGGAGAGTTAAATAAACACTCCATCAAATTCCTGATTAAATCAAGACAAACTAAATATGTGTAACATCCGCAAATGTTTGATTGCCGTGGTTGATCGACTACACATTGACCGTACTCTTACCTTTAATCAAAATAAAATAAAAGATACTTCTACTGGGGGAAAGGTCGTGGTATGTATACAAATAATATAAAATATATATGAGTTATTTAATTTAATATGATCAATAACAAATTATTCAAAAATATTCGAAATACGTATAATGATACGTAAAATTTACGATTTTTGTTACAGATATACGACTGTAACCGATATGTTCATAAATGACGATTAATTATGCGACAGGTAATTATTAATTATTCGTTTACAAACGTGGAGTTTATTAAGCGTTAAATAATACGAGCAATCGCGGATAAAAAAGTCGTTAATTAATTTATTAATTTGTGTCTCTGAATCGCGGAAAATGAGTATACTGACTGCGTGTTATGGGTTTTACGAGATCACAAGAAACGACGGAGCGGCTACACACACGGGTGCCTGTCAGTTCGATGGTCGGGACGAGAATGATAACGAGGTGACCTTTTCGTAAACACGGCGTGGTATACGACGCGACGTACTGCGTAACGAACACGAATGCCGCGTGCCAACCGTCTCTCTGGTGACCAATAACACCTAATACGAATAATATTTAACGTATTATTTAAACATAATACACGTTATAGAATGAATATTTGCCGGCTATTCTGTTGCTTACATTTCAATGAACGGATCACTATCGCACATTTAGCGCTTTATTTTGTGAACCCGTTAGCGTAAAACGATTTTGTGGATTATTGCTTAAAACAACTGATTCCATTCAATTCAGAATTTTATAATGGATATATTGTAACCTGCATCGTCTGAATGAATACGCAATTTTTATTAATACGTGTATAAATGCTTAATGATAAATTCTGCAATATACTGATAATAAATTTTACACCCAAATTGTTTTTAATCTTTCCTTTGAACGGAAATTTTATTTAAATACGCGATTTAAAAGAAATTATTGAATTTAATGTATATTTTTTAATGATAAAATTTATCTTTATTTTGATAAAGAAAGTGTTTACGTATCAGCGTCTATCAAATTTTATCCTACACAAAGCAAAAAATTTGAAGAAAGAAAATAATAGCTGAATAAGTACTAATATAACTTTTATTTTTTAATTGCAAGCTGGAGATAAATTTTATCCTTTAAATTTAAAATTTTTTTCAAACAGAACGATTAATTAATTAAATAATTTAATGACAATTCTTATAAAAATGAAAGATTAAATAACTTTGATGCAATATTTAAAGTTTTATTATTTAAGAAAATTTTCTTCTTTGACTTTGCTCTTCCACTATCTTTTAAAATAAATTCAACATAAATGTGTTGCATAATTAATTTTTATATATAAAACATAAGAACATGTTTAAACTTGATATAATTTAAATGTTCAATTATAAATTATAAATTTCACACAGTTTGGAATATTTTACGTTAATTTATTAATATTAAATATACTATCAATATTTTACTGTGAGATAACACTTTGAGGATCTTAAAATATAATTTAAAATATTTTATATATATTACCAATACAACACACATTATTATGCTGCAGTACCTTATAGGTTACGTACGGTGAAAAATGCTGCACCGCGCAAACAAACGATTACTTTCGTGTAATGAGGATGGATTTATGAAATGCTCACCTCGCAATTACTTCGTTACCCGATCCCTAGCCTCCTCTCCCTCGTGCTCCTCCTCTCTCGTTTCGCCGTAGCCGCTTCTCCGTCGGATTCTCCGTGGGGCGCATCATCTGCTCGCGAGAAAACACGTTGTAGTTACAATTAAATCCGCCAAATCACTCGAACGCGACGATCGAGACGCGCGCGGCACTTGCTGCACAATGCTCATCTCGAGTCGTTAATCGCACGCGACGCACGCTGAATTACATTGCGACGGCGGAAAAGTATATGGAAACCGCACGAAACTGTACGGCAGTCCGACACCCGCGCGCGACGACTCGCAAACGAAGCGTGGACGTTCGCGTCTAAGACGGCAGAGGGGAGCCGCCGCGCGCGGCCAACTTCACGCGGCAGGAGTGACGCGGTGGCGACGCTACACCTGTTGCTCCCAACAGCGCCTCGCGCTCATGCATTTTTCGCATTTCGAACAATAAATAATATATCGCTCGCTTATCATGATACGCGATTAATGTTTTGCATTATGACGCAAGCTAAATATATAAATTGCAATCGCAGATAGATATCGCGACACGCTGCAGGCGACATTCGATAAACACGATACGTCGCGCTTTGTCGACTGTTCGATTACGCGATAGATTTTTCGGCCGAGCGAGTCGCGCGTTCTGATAAATCGTCAATGCACAAGCGCCAAATTTATTCTGCACTATAATATTGCAATATTATGTGCCTTAATAAGATATATCGGGTTGATGTATGCGTTACTTACAGTTAAACGCGTCGCGACGCCTGCACTCGTGCCGGAGACGATCCGTCGCGCGTCCGCGGCGTTGCGGAAATGACGACCGGAAACGTTCGAAGGTGCCGCTAACCTCAATCTGATTTCGCGCGCGCGATACGACGCAAGTCAAATATAAATGTTTCAATAAAAAGTAAAAAGTCATGATTAAAACAACTGAAAACGTGCGTTTGATAATACTTAATATTGTACGTGTAATAAACATTGTATTTATATGTAATAAACATTGAATTTCGAAAATACATTTTGTAAAACTGATATAGTTAATATAGTTAATAAATAAATAAATCATGTTCTTCGACATATGGCATATTAATTTCATTTGATTCTGCGACATGTGCATTTATACATGTTTTCAATTTAATACTTTTTATACAAATTACAAATTTCTGTACGAAAAACTGAAAGATTGCCCCGAGCTTCTCGTTCTCGCTTTTATCGCTTTGAATCGCTTAAATTCCTTGGGAGACACAATATAAGGATTCTTTACGAAACAGTCAGAACTTTTGCCAATCACGCACATTTAACGTTACATCTGAATTTATTTAGGTAATTAAGGCAGAAAAATCGCGAATTGATCGCACACCGATTATCGACTTTAAATCTATGTAATTACAAAATATAAAGTTTTAGTGATTTAATTCATAATCGGGATAGCGAGCGATGCGTGGCGAATGATTGAACATGATGAATAATAATTATTGCAGGTAATTGTTGTATTGATAGATACTTACACTTGACATTAATTACGGCTTTATCGATAACGGCAGTCCTCAGAAATCGATTCATGGCATCAGCGGCGATCCCTGATCGAGGCTCACGATATCCCGGATCTCCGCAGGGATTACTGATCCGCACAGTCATTTGGGCTTAACGAACCCACAGATCCCGAGCTCAATACCACTCCGCTCGGGCACCACACACGTACACTTACACATTGCATAGCTACATACATTTAAATACGGTTTTGCGAGACGGTAATGCGCCAGTAAAGCTTCAATATCTTTTACTCACAAATTGTTGCTCCGAAGGAGTTATCATCTCATTTCGCATGAAATCTAACATCTGTTTGAAGAGCGAAACCGGCCTCATTCGATTGAGAAAGTAATTTATGTAATTTCAGGCGACACTCTCGTCCCATTGTAGGTACGCCCGACGGTCGGAATGCGCGTGTCCAATGTGTTTACGATGGAATAATATTTGGCCACTTAATTGCCCTCCTCCCGCCGCCCCGACGATAATTTGACGGCGTTTGACGTTCGGTCGATTAATATTTAGCGAGCATTTTAACGAGAGAGAATTGAATTTCGCATACATAATTAAATTAATAACTCGCGGCCCTCCCGAAGTTTGCCGTCACGCCGCGCGACGACCGCGTATGTACCTATGTATGTATGCCCCCGGATGTTACCCGCGGTCTCGTGTGATTTTCCTATCGATTGTTGCGAAATCATATTCCCGCTAGATTTGTTTTTTTAGCATGCGTTTATTTCGCGCCGTTGCGAATATCGAGATGTTCGCAGGGTTCGCGCGCGCGCGAGTTTTAGTAGAACGTGATCGTCGAATGTGTTTATTTGCGGTAGGAATATACCTGTACGTGGATTTATAAACAGTATTCCCCCAGCAGCACTTTCCACTATTACTGAAAATTAAGCCGTTACATTAAAATAATCCGGTATTCTGCGAATTTTGCGGAGCACGACGTGCATTAAAAATATAAATAAATTAATTAATACATTCCGCATATTACGTTATTATTTAAAATTTATTAAATGTATATTAATATATAATTTTAACAAATTAATTTTGTCACGTACGCGAAGCTTAAAATCCTTTCTTCTCACTGGCCTCGACTCAAATTAGAGATTTAATCTAGATATTCCCGAGCATATATAATTACGTTTACAGAAATATAATTACATTTGTGGTAAGCGAAAGATTGCATATGTGCTGAGCTACACACTTATAGGTTAAAAAGCAAATATGTGCACTGGCGGACGGTAATTAACTGCAGTTGAATCCTGTTTGCGGATGTCGATGTGTACTCGCCGACAGATAATCCGCTTGTATTTGTCTCATTTTCCCTCCCTCATCGCCCCCCTCAAGCGACGGCGAAGACGAAAGTGGCGGGAACAAGAATCGCGAGATTACTTTCGTTCCTTTTCACGTACCGATGATTCCGTAACTCTCTCAGAGTCGCGAAGCGGACTCTTCTCCGGGAGAAGAGAGAGAGAGAAAGAGATCGGTGATAAATACCTTAGAGCGCTCGACGCGAATGACAGAACGTTCCGGTTGCGAATCGAAGGCGCGAGCCGTCCTGAGCCTTTCACGTTAATGGTCGTCCGCAGATGAAGCGCGCCGTTTGTAATCATCGGGATTGGTTAATCAGAAGATTGGTTTAATTCATACCGATGTATATACGCGCGAGAGAGGAATTACCTCTTCGCAGAATTTACTTCTACAGGTGGGCGCACAGGTACCGCAATCTATTTAATGTTGGAGGAAGAGCGGTCGCTCGAGAAAGTGTGGTCCCCTTATTTAAATTGGCGGAAGATTTACGTCAGTAGTGAAGGCAGGTCAATTGTATAAGTTTTTTGTTTAAAATTAGGAGAGGGCAGTCAGATAGATGTTAATCTTTAAGGGGTTACACCACCTTGACCGCCTAAAAATCAATCGGTAACTTTGGGAATTTTTTTTAGGAAAACAATAAAAGTAACAAAAAATTCGTTTTAAGGTTTTAATATTACAAGTCTTTAGAAGTAAAAATATTTT
>NW_012026791.1:1286562-1287901 GCF_000956235.1 Wasmannia auropunctata | reverse complement strand
TAAACAGACTCTTCGATGTCAGTGGTATCTCTAAATGAATTTCGTACAATATCTTTTGTCTCACTCAAACATATGAAATGTCCTTATCTAACTTATTGAAGTGCCATCTGTTGCAAAATCTAGCACTTACTGCCAGACGCAATTTTTGCTGTCTTTGGCTTAGCTAAACGTGCAAATTACCACAAATTGCAGTTGGAACGATAAACCTTTTTCTACGCTTTCAATCGTAGCTCAAAAGGTCTTGTATTATTTGTTCCTGTAATCCGAATGGGGCGAGCTACTTATTTTGTACGTATGAGCTACAGAACTTTTATACCAATGACATGTGTACGTCAGGTGATAGGTTAAGATTGCTGTACGACCCGAAAAAAAGGTAATTTTTTAATTTTTTGTTGTTTTTACTACAAAAAAATAGCTCGCCCGATTACATTTTATGTCTATTTCAATCCTGTAAAAGCGATTTTAATTCCATTCAGTATTTTCGAAGTTACCGTTTCAACTGCAATTGTCGGTAATTTTTACCTTCCAGCATCGCCTTAACGAGCGCTCGCATACGCTCGTACCGGCAACCGGAAATGGTACGGCACACAACGCAATCGGAATTCCGTCTACGCAGAATTACATCTGATCGACTGATAGACGAGAACGCGATCGAAACGATACGATACTATAATACAATAAAGAATCTCCCTTGGTACGACGCGGATACCGATACCATACAAAGACAAGCGCGACGAGTAACCTCGATAATAGGTTCGCAAGACGGACAAACGTACGGAGACGAAAAACGAATAGGGAATTACTTGAGTCGATACGCAACGAAATCGCACGCACTGACACAGTACACGACGATGGTAGGTCGCGAACTCGTGCACGAAGGCTTTGCGGCCCACTCGCGGTGAAGATCTCCGGGTGACTCGATACACGGCACCTTTGGCAGCTCACGGCAAAAGCCCACCGGAATCCTCGCACTTGAGGACGAACGCTAATTCGAAAACTCTACGAAGTATACTTCGCCAAAAGGGCGTGCGCGACAAGACTCAAACGCGAAAATGGCGTTTTCGTCCGCAGAGTGCGATTGGAATCCTCGATCGGCCCGTGGCTTCACAGCGCTTGAACACAGAGGGTCACCTCACCGGCACGATCTCCTTTTCGATGTCCTTGGCAAAGTTCTCCGGGCCAGCAGCTCTTCGTCTTTCTGTCAGTTTCGTTTGCTCGATTAACCTCTCGCCCACTAGACCGTTCGCTCGCTCGAAACGCTCGCAAAAGCGGCGTAGATCGCGTTCGATACGCGATCGATGCCTGCATCCCCGGGGGTGCGCAACATAGCGGCGCACAC
>NW_012026791.1:1151106-1286512 GCF_000956235.1 Wasmannia auropunctata | reverse complement strand
ATTTTTTGGCCGAAAATGACATTTTTTTTTTTAAAATGTTCGCAATTTTTATAAAAAATCTATATTTTAAAATATCTGTATGTACTTCTGTAGTGCATATTATATAGTTTTTAAAAAAATTTGGTTTTTTGCTCCAGGTTCAATCGAATGGCATATCCCCGCAACGCCGATTTGACAGTGGCTACAAAAACGACGTTTAATAAAATGGCTTCAGCGTCGTCATTTATTAAAAAAATAAATGAAAAAATTATTTTTTACTTCTAAAGACATGTATTATTAAAGCCTTAAAACGAATTTTGTATTACTTTTATTGTTTTCCTGAATAAAATTCCCAAAGTTACCTATGATTTTTAGGCGGTCAAGGTGGTGTAACCCCTTAACTTACTAATAGCTCGATAGAGAATTAGGTATAAGTGAAGCAAACCAAATCTTTTCCTCTCCGAAATTGTCGAAAGTTGAAATTACGATAATATCACGGAAAAATTGCTATGGATGTTACAACAATGTTTGGAATCTCTATGTTTGGAAAAGAAATGCATGTGAATTTAAGTTATATTGATGTTACATGGCATACATCTGTTAAGGTATGCTCATCAGTACGGTTGTCACAACCATAGTGCTTAAGATAAATAAAATTCGATTAGAATATCTTCATATATGTGGTTGCCTCAACCGAAGCATACTATTTGTTGTGCAGACCATATTATTGTTATCTCTTTAATGTAGTCTGCACAACAAATAGCATAATTGAGATATATATATATATATATATATATATATATATATATATATGATATAGTCGCACGTCAAAACACTAAGGCTGAAAGTTCAATTAACTATATAAGTCACTTCCAAAGTATTTTAGTTCCTATAACCCTTTTAAATTGATGGGCAGAAATTATCACAATTATTATGTTGTTGCAATAGTAATTTTTTTCCGTGATATAATAGGCAGAGAAAATAATTAACAACATATTTGACGCCTTTGCTAATATATCTTTTTTACTGTCTTATTTCGATGTCTTAAGAAGCTTGAATTATGTTTATGAATTTTGGCAATTCTAGCAAACAAATAAAATAATAATTTATAAACACATCTGTGAAATAAATTCGCTTTTATGGTTTATTATTTATCTTTTTTGAACTTGTCTGTGAGACGCCTGTAATTTTATGAATAGCACTTGCTTCGAGAAAGGCAGGAAAGAAAGGTAATTTACTGCTTGACTTGTCTCGCTAGCGGGTCCGTGTAAATTCGCCGCAAACGCCGCTGTTGCGGCGAATCGTAAAAACGAATGCGCTGCGCAATGCACGTCCAATGATTTATTCGTCTCGTCCGCCTATCGTTTCGTTTATCCGGGCCACGCCACAGTCCGCCGCCGTGCCGTAGCGTCGTTTATTCGTAATCGAGACGGGTCCTCGTTCGGTCGAGAGAGAGTAATGTGGCTGGCGGAGCGACGGATTTACTAGCGACGCGGTGAGCTATCGGCGACAGTAAACGGAAGGACATCGCGTAAGGGCAAGGGTGAAGGAGGGGAGGAAGAGCGTGTGTGTATACACACGACGACGACGGTTTAAGAACACGCGAGTGGAGACAGTCGAGCTTCTTTTACTACTTCCTGTTTCCTCGGCGAGCCCTAACTCCTGGCGCGCCGAGAAAAACCGACGATACCCGGGATACCCGGGTGGCAGCCAGACAAATTTCAAGCGAGCCAAAGAGCTCGTAAAAGATCGTTCCCCCTGTCCGCGCGACCCCTACCCACTATCGAGTCGCTGAGGGTGAACCGCGATCCACGCCAGTCACGACGGATTTCGCATCCGGGGGTGGCGGTCTATGACGCGTTTCGGCCAATCCTGCACTTCCTTCGAAAAGAATGATCCTAGATCCCGCGGACGTAGTGAATAGTTGTAAATTGCTGTTTGCGAGACCGAACGGACGGAATGCATAATTTTTGGCCGATTGCCATCTCCGCGCGCGTTCCGCCTAGTTTCTGTTGCTTCGCTCGAAGAGGAATCTCGCGTGAGGATTTGATGGCATGCGATATTGGAAATGTTTCGCGATAAAACATGCACATGAACTGATGACATCGGAAATATCGAGTCGAGTTTCTATATACGAACTGTCGCTCGCTAATATAAAAGAAAAAGGAAGGGAGGACGGAAGAAAAGTTGCATAAGGGATATAGGAAATATTGGAAAATTAAGCGTCTGTGAAGTAAGCACGACATTTTGTTCATTTTTAGAAAACAATAACAGTTCCAGTGGTACTTTCCATAGTTCCATTGTCCCTGATAAATTTAAAAAATGTTCGGTATTTTCAATACCAAAAAATAAAAAATGATGTGCCAACTTCACTGCTAGTTTCGAGATTAAAGTTCTCGCAGCTACTTCAGCATAATCGAATGAGACTTGCGTAGAGAAATTACCTCCTTCTTACTCACTAATCAATCGCGTAAATTCCGATTTTTTCCTCCAGCCGTTTTGAAAAAAACAATGGATGCGCTTATGGCTTTGAGATTAAAAATCTCGCAGCTACTTTAGTACAATCGAATGGGGCTTATATAAAAATTATCGGCTATATTTGCTAACTAACTGTTGCTGGAACGTGAAGCTAGCACTTCATGTTTCAATTTTTATTTTATTTTTGGTATTAAAAATGCGAAACATTTTTTAATGTTTATCAGGCACGGTAGAACTATATAGATAGTACTACTAAAACTTTTATTGTTTTTTTAAATAATATTAAAACGTCGCGCGTCGTGCTAACTTCACAGATACGAAAATTGATAGATATTTGAAATTTGTGAGGTAACATATTTCAAATATTTCCACTTACATTCGTAATTATTTATCATTCATTATCGTACGAATAATTTGATTGATGCTAAAACACATATCTTCGGTTTCTACTTGCATCTTTGAATTTCGTCTATACTTTACGCAAGGTCCACGTAACCCCATCTTTATTTCCTCTCTCTCTCTCTCTCTCTCTCTCTCTCTCTCTCTTTCTTTCTCATCTTTATTATCCTATTCCCGGTGCCAACGAAGTTTAAATGGACTTCGTCCTATAGTCCAATAGCTACCCAGCCAGCTTCAAGCTAATAAACTATAAATTCTTGCCGTTTCTGGTCGCGATATTTTGTTAACCCAAAGAGTCGATTCTCTGTCGCGACTCCCACGACAGTAAGGGGCGTTTCCTTGGTCACCCGGAATGGAGAGATATAAATATTTCGACTGCGCTTTATATGTTCGTATATACCGTTATTAAACTCAATTCACCCTGCTTACGATCGCCGATATTTCCTGCGAATAATCCCAGCGATTTATCTTTCCGTGCTTAATGTGCTGTTTGTATGTAAGTGAATGATACGCTAGGGCTCTCCGCGAGAGAGCTACTTTAATTGAACAATAAAACCGAAAAAGTAATTTTCCAAGCGCTCGTTATCGTTATTACACGCCGGCGAAATCTATCGTATTTCTGTTGGTTAGCCGATTAAATTGCCTTAGCGATCATAACGCGGAAAATTGGCGGAACGCGACGGTGTCGACGGCGAGGTGCCGAATCGTTCCAAACAGATTTTAATGCAATTGTTTGCCGAGTATGAGCGGTGCCGGAAGAAAATAAGCCGACGTCTTTAGCGGAAGTCACGTAGGCAGGCTTACGGTGCAAACAGCTTCCCAACGGTTGGTTCTATTAAATTAATGCTGTAAAATCGCTCCGTTTTCCCTCGAAACAGCACACGTCGATGAGCTTTAACGCGATGAGATGCAAAATATTGAACGGATACAAAATACATTTAGTAGGCGAGTTTATCGTATCAATATCAAGCTTAGAAGGGAGCGAACTCGATTTCAAAAATATATGTGCAAGAATTCCAGTATGACTGGAATGCTTGCGGGCGAAATATTGATACCCGCGGGCGTAAAGAATTAATTGAATAAATTTATTCACGATCCAGCAAGCTCGCTCTCTGCATCGCGACTTTTTACTGTCTTTTCCTCCACTCGCATTTTAAACACAACACAAAGCTGTAGAAAAACTCGCGCTCTTTTAAATCTTACAATTTTACATATGGATGTATATATTAGAAAAAATATTTAAAAAAAACGAAATATTACATTTGTGCTATTACAAACCTGATGTTATTTTTATCAACTATATATACGCAATAAGACAGTTTCTAAGACTTTGTAGTCCGTTCTATCGAAAGAAGCGAAAGCGTAAACTTTGCAGAGGTAGGTTCCTTGGAGAGCCAACGTTCCGTGTGAAACACGCTGGTCTTTAATAAATAATTCTTTCATCAAGCGTATTTCGCTCGTCCGGTCTTGGCCGCGAGGAACGGCGCACTCTTTCTCTCTCTCTCTCTCTCTCTCTTTCTTTTTCCACTGTGAATTCAGGAGGATACGAAAAATGGCAGCTCTCTCTCCTCTCTCTCAATGTTACATAAGAACATCTAATTCCGGCCTCCGGCCGCTTCAGCCTCGCTGCACCAATTACTTGCGCCCATCGCCTCCGAATTTGCTCGCCTTTGCCGAAGGGCATTCGAGCGGTCCTGGCCATCAAAGAAGGCACTCTCCGGCTGTAATCTAAGCGGCGCAATTCTGCGCAATTATCGTGAGCCCCGCGCGGGAACAAAGTACGAAATCGTATTTCGGCCTTCGGACCAATGTGGTGCACGTTGATAACGCCCTATATACTACCCTATCCCGAGCAGACACATGTACTTAAGCTTATACAGCGATTTTGTCTGCGTCTCTGCCGGAGTGTGCATCGCGTATACGTATATATATATATGTATATATATATGTGTATACATGTATGGCTCGCTTTCTCTGCGCGCGCTCCAGCAGCGTGGCACGACGACACACAGCGAGTGTGAACACGACATCGATCCTGAGAGAAGGTTTCGAATTTCAGAGGGTAGCTCTCGGTGATTAGATTGAAGGTTTCCATCGATCGCACGCTTTAACGCTCATTTTGTAAACTTTCGATGAAAGAGAAAATGCCTTTGATGTACAAGCATTAATGTCAAACGAAATATTTCTGAAAGCTTTAATTCCATGGAATATATTCTTTTGTCACAAAAAATGTTTTAAAAATGTGCGTGTGGGTGTATATATATATATATATATATGCACGGAGAGTAGTGCACAGTAAAATTTGCCTAAATACTATATTATCCCATAATTAACATGATTTGCAGGGTAAATTAAAAAAAAATTCTCTCCGTGTACATATACACATAAATTCACATATACATATATATTTGTAAGTTGCAAATATATATCCATACATCATACAAGACATTGTTATTCTTCAAAATAATTGTCATTGTAACGAAATTAGATTTTTTTACAAAAACATTTGAAATTTTTTGGAAATAATTAATATAACAAAAAGATATAAAAAAAACAGAGATACAAAACTATCAAATTATATTTAGATAATTACTTTAATTTCTATTACGTTTACATTTTTTGTATATATATTAGGTTGTAATATATCATATAATAATAATAATACCGAATCGTGTCTATAGCATATTGTCGAATCCTTTTTCTCGAGGGATCACCACCCTTATCTTTCGGGCAGCATTTCAGTCGAACTGAGCGCCCTTCCTTAAGTACACAATCGGGGGAAAAAGCCCTACGCGAGCTCTACGCGAATTATTATATTAATAGAATTAATGAATTTATTACGTTCATATAGTTCTAATGTATCGTGTCTACATTGTTACAATATTCGAGAGATTTTGGAATAGTAATATTCAATAATCTCTCCTGTAAATTACGAGCATTCGAGGATACATGAACGGTTTTTAATTAAATTATCATTGTTTAATCATTGATATATTTCTATGTCCCAGTGGCCTCCCCCAGATCGTTTCGTTAAGGACTAAGTAGTAGGATCTTAACTGCTGGACCATGACCGATTGAATCTTTCTCGATGCTTTGGTCAACTTCTCTCTCTTCTTCTCTTGCCTCTCACCCCTCTCTCTCTCTCTCTCTCTTTCGTTTCTCGTATAGCAACCGATAATGGACTTTTAATGCGTTCGATTTGCGAGTCGCCGTAGCAGGGATCCCATCTCGTTCTTCTCGGAGCATAATTTCCATAAAATTTCCTGCTCTCCGCCTCGACGCAGAGGGCAGAAAGGAAGAACGACGACCGGGTGGATTTATCCGTCGGACGAGATATCGATGGTTAAATGTCAATAATTCGGATACGCGGAGCACCGCGGTCAGTGTATTTTATAAAAGAAAAACGAGAAAGTTTCTCGGTACACAGAATTCCGGGTGCAATTACATGAGCAATGTTTGTGTCGAAAATTACATCTTTTATCTGCGTTTGCGTACCAAATTGCCACACGTGGAATGGAGGCGAAATGAAGAAGGGCGGTTTTATATCCGCAAGACGACCGGAATTTTATTTTTTTATTTTTTTTTAGAACAAAAACCATTATACTGTGCCACTGGCAGTCTGAAATTTCATTTAACTCTTTTACCTCTCTCGCCTGTATTTATACTGTATACAATGTATACAGGGTGGTCGAAAGTGATAATCCATCCTTTTAACACGGTTAATTTTGATTCTGTTTAATATACACGATGATATCCAAAGAGAATCGCGTTTAATGCTAAATCTATACGATGAGAATTGGCATCTGCATCTTTTGTTCTCGTTTGCAATGCACGTATTATTAATTACGTAAATGTTACGTTTCTTTGTGTTCTCGGGGGAAATTATTCGGCGATAAATTTGTCGCGCTTCTGTTCAACGGTGAATCCATTCAATGTTTTGATCCAGCAATAGCCGGAGTTGCGAGTTATCACACGGACTGCGCACTACGTTCATTCGTGTATTCTATCGAGTTATGTCTCGGTATATCGATCGAGCCGGCAGCGCCAATGGTACCGTGGTATCTCTTTGTCCCATTGAACCGTGGTAACTTCGGCGTGTTCCCGCGTAGAAATCGGACAGGAATCCACCGCTGGTAGTTGTCGGCGCGGCTGGACGCATTGAAAAATGCAAAAACCTCGCCAAACTTGCCACGTATCAACGTTCATCTGGGTTAACCGGGAATTTTCCGCGAGTTTTCTACTCATCGTACCCGATAGAACTGACTCAGTCCCTTTAAAGGGCTTAAGCTTCCGTTTCCGACGAAGCAAACGTATATCGAAAAGTTTCATAAAAATTGCAGTCTCGATAGTTTCAGATCGTGATTTATTCTTTAGAGTCGCACAAAGTTTCAAATCTTTGAAACTTTAAATCCTTGATGTGTCATAAATCGTACTGTTTAAATTTCTATTATTTAACACAACTGAGTTTGTTATTAACTATCATTATTATGTAAAATTTAATTAAGTTATACCTTAGGATTACATTAAATTATAATTGTTATGATTATAAAATAATTTAGAATAATGAGAAATAAATATTTTTTAAACAGCAATTGTAAATGGCAGTGATATTGTCACAAAGGAAAAACGAAATTAGAGCAAAAGTGGAATTTTTAGTCATAAAAACAAATCCTATTTGGCTAACTTTTAATAAAATAAATTAAATAGCAATAGATATCTCAGATTGAATTTGAATAACTATTACGGTAAGATCCACTTTAAATTCGTGTCAGAATTTAGAATGGAATTCTAGATATCTCATTTAATGAATAATAAAATATTCGATAAAATATAATCGAGTAAAAGACATGTTGAAAAAATTGGAATATATATATCTGCATAATATAGTATATATATATATATGTCGAAATAACACGACATAATTATAAATAAAAGTCTCTCCTGAAATATGACGTGAATTATAAGTCACATATAAAGCGAGCTTTAAGCTGTCGAAAAGTTTTTGGATCAAACGGAGCTATTCTTCTTCTTCGATGACATTAACGAATTTAGAAGCGAAATGTGATAATTTTTTTGTCGAAATTAGTTTGAAATATTAGATATGTACTGTGGTGTAAATATGTTTTGTAATATTTCATAGCATGTCAACGGATTACGGTGAGATATATTATTCTATTTTCTTCTTCCACGTCCTTTTTTAAGATTTTATGTATAAAATTCTTCTATTGATATAAAATGTTTTTAAACAAATATTATGTGAACAACAAATTATTCACCTTAATTCCCAAACAGCAAAAATATTTGAAATATATCATAGCGAAATCCTAAAGATATTACGTATCCCGAATATGTATCTCCAGGATATCCCTACAATATATTTTAGACACTTTTGCTATGTGAGTTGCTTTGCCGTTTTAATGTCTGCTAAGATCATATTCCACATCATTTATTTAATAAAAAGCTTGTTAATAACTATTAATTCTTAATTTTTATTGTCAACGTATTGATATTTTATACTAATCTTTTATCCATCTATATTAACTGACAGTAACAGTGCTAAATTAATTGTCTTGTCATCGCAAAGGTCTGATTAGACGCCGTCTCATTCTCTCCCTTTTTCTTCCTCCCTCTCTCTCTCTCTCTTTCTCTCTTGTATCCGCGAGTGATAAAATTAGCATGAACTCACGTACGCTTACGTACCTGCAGTTAAAGATTAACGGGCCATGAATGAATACGAGAAATGGAGCGTGAATGGGACGTTTGAAACGCGACGCTTCTGGTTGCGTTTTCGCGGAGCACCGTTGTCTGGACCGGCGCGGCGGCGCCATGGAAAACGTATATCGTATAATGAGACGATAACGATTATACACTACGACGCGAAACGAGTGGCGGAACCTTCCGGGTGTGTTCTATCTGTTAAGGCGCGACGTTTCTCATTATCGCGAGCTTTAATGCACTCTCCACGTCCAGTCGCGCGAGGCCGATAAATAATAGAGCAAATGCTCAAGCACTTAACGATCGTCGAAACGAGTGGAAACGTTGTGTTACCGCTATATCTTTCCGCGCACTTTGTAGCACTTACGCGAAAAATTATGCAAATTTGTATGCAGATATTTTAGATCTCGTATTATATAATTATCGAAAAGAGAAGAAAGAAATATTAAATGAGAAACGTGAAGCGAGGATAATTTTTTTATCACCCAAATTAATTCGCGAGGGAACCTTCGGAACATGCAACGTATAACATGCAAAAATCGTTGATTATCGCCTGTCTTGACGCGAGATCCAATTTTCGCGTCACGCGAGACGGCTATTACGCGCGAAATGACCCCTCTCAATTAATTCCATAGATGAAGTTGTATCTCGCGCGCGTGCACGAGCCCCCGGAATCGGGGGCGCCTGAGTGCAAATAGTAATGCACGACCGCACTCCCGAAATGGCACCAACATCGACGTCGATCGACTATACGCGTTACACGGGGCATGATTCACTTACAGCACCTCGGCGAACTACACTTAACGCGCATCATCGTCTATGATCCCTTTAATGCGGGGGAGGGGAGGAGGGTGGGAGGGAGGGTGCCCCGCGGGTGAGTAACGACGTGGATAAGCTGGCGGGTAGTCTATAGATGAGCTGCGGGGGAGCAGGACGAGAGACGCCGGGGGGTTGTCTCTCTCTCTCTGTGCTTTAATAAGACGCGCACCACCCACGTCGAACGGTGCCGAAACTTTGGATCGACTTTGATTAGAGCATCCTGCTAATGACAGGGGATCGAGCGGCGTTTAATCTAATATTCGTAACTGTCCGGGCCAGCTCGGTCGGGAACGGGAATATCACCTCCCCGCGCACCTCCCTCCTCTCCGGGGGCGTTCGCCAAATCTATTCGCGATCGCGTCCCGCGCTGATCCTTCGATGCCCTTTCACCTCATCTCCCGTCGACAGACAGGATATTAGAAACGTTCCGACGCGTTTCCATCCCCGCGCTAGCTGTCGCTTAGCGATACGGAGGGGTGAAGGCTCGTTTCTTCCGAAACACACGTTGACGCGTTCAGGTTCGCATTACGCCACCGATTATCTTACATAACTCTTGTAACATCTTATACCTGAACGTACGTCAAACATAAAATTTGTAATGTTACTCCCGTCTTCCAATCATTAACGATAGCCGTAATTTAGGATCAGCCGAGATTTACTTAACAGCGTACGCAAAATCGTCACATGAATCGGCAAGGAATTGCCACAATTGTAAATCGAGAGCTTGTAAACGTGTCGCAAACGTGTCACTTTAGCGTAGACTATAAGGCGGATGTACGCACTTATACCGTGGGAATTCGAATCGATCGTGACGAGAGCCTAGAGAGTTCTCTCCCAGGAAACTCAAGCTCACCTGCTGCAAGCTCGTTTCGCGAAAGTAGCTCGTGAACGGATCGTGTGAACTAGCAACGTATCCACTGAACTGTAACAGTTATCCAAAATGCACGTACGGTGAAGATCACCCGACGATTAAATTTTAGGTTTATTATCCTCATCGCGGTACGAGCCGCGATTACGAACTATGGGCGTATAGGTATTAATCGAAAATGCAAATTCCTTGAAAGCTTTGCAATCCAAAGTAAAAATCGTTACCACATGAATTGACTTATAAAATGAATAATTTCGCCTCTCGATATAGTAATAGATTGAATAAAATTAAACATTTTAATATATTTTGGAACGTACATATTACGTACAATATATACATACGTATTTTGAAAAGTAATCCATTATTTTATGATCTTTAATTATTAATGATTATTTTAAATAATAATTAATATTTTTTTAAACAGATGTGCGAAATTGAATTCTGCGATAACTTTAATAATATTTTCGTCGGAATTGTGGTGAAAATTTTATTATTATGAATTAAATATCGTAAATTTTCAAATATCCGTAATCTACGCAGGTTTTACAAAATAATAAAAGATTTACTTTCCGGTGATTCCTCTGAGGGAAGAAAGCCAAATATATGATAATACCGCAGAGACACTTCTATCACCATAGCACTAATAACGAAAAATATCGAGAGCTACACCGCCATCGAAATAAAATTTTATGGGCGGTTTTATCGAGGCGTTATTGACTTGGGTATAAGAATACGGACGAGCATGATTTTACGATACGAGTTCTCCCTATTAGCTGCTTTATTTCACTTCGTCCAAGTCGTCTCCGGCGGACGCATTTTATGTACGCAAACTGTAAATCTTTATCGATACACAAAGATCGACAATCAAGTCTCAGGGGCATAAAACACGTGTATAACATGTGCTATATAAAAGTTTCTTCCAAATTATGCATTCACCCTCATTCGAGGCTGTGTTGCATTTTCGGATTTTACGAGAAAGCGTTAATTTAAAATGATTTTATTTGAAATTTATTGAGAATTTTTCCATAGATATAAAAGTATTACTTTTTTGTATAAAATTCTATACAGTAAACTTTATAATTTCCAAAATTATGCTGAAAACATGCGCTCTTGCAATGAAAAAAAAATGTAGCGTATGTGGCTCTTCGATTTAAAAACCAACGATAAGAGTAAAAGGATATTTCTTCGTAACGATAGCACGTATAGCGTCCATTCCCAACATTATTTCGAATTGCGGCGAATATTTTTAAATGCCCCTCCGGCCGCAGACACCTGCAATCAAAGGGGGAGGGAGGGGAGAAACAGGATCAAAGGACTCGTACTGAATTTCAGAACGACCGAGTGAGCACCCTCGGGCCGCGTAATCCGTCGGGTCCTTTACACATTGGCCGCCAGGAAGTCATTTCCCGCGCGAGCGTCACCTTAATTGGTGAAAGCTTTGAGAGAAAGACAGATAGAGAGAGAGAGAGAGAGAGAGAGAGAGAGAGAGAGAGAGAGAGAGAGAGAGAAAGAGTGAAAGGGGAGAAAAAGCGCATCGAGCAGCAAATGAGGAACCGAAGAGACTGCGGCGGCGTTGGGTGAGGAGCGAATTCTAAAAAGAATCGTAGACCTCGGTGATAAATTCATCCGCTGTACCAGTCTGCTTCGTGCTTGTCTTCCACGGAAACGCGTATTCGCCGGTAATTACATGAAATTTTGTTCCCTTTGATCGCGGCCGAGATATTGCACCCCTCTGCAGGAGAGAACCGCGCTGAAGACTCCCTCGTCGCCCGCCGTCGTATTTGAGATAAAGTAAAACAGCGTGGAGATGCGTTAATTGCGAAGTTTAAGATATTCAAAACAAATTTTTAGATATTTTTTTTAAGTTTTGCATTAATTAATTAATTAGAGGCGCGGCTGATCGCGGGAAAAAGGTTTGTACTTGGCGATCATAGCTTTACGTTCCTTCGCGTATCTCTTCACTTTTCGATATTCCTTAGCTAAATCGTACAGACTGTTTTCGGATTCCAATCTCTTGGATAAATTCTCTTGGAATCTGCATCTGGAGGTAAAATAATTGTTGCGTCTCACGATTCAGTTTGGAAACTACATTATTTTCTTACCTCAGCATATCGCTTATCCATTCATGCGATTCCACCGTGTAAGATGCTACTTCTTTATTAAAATTCAGAATTGTACCTAATTCTATCCTGCGAACAAATAAAATGAAGATAATTAACGAGAGATCAAAATCAACTTATACGTGCACAAGATGATAAAACTTCTTGAAACTATATGTCAATTAAGATAATCGCGAACCTGACGCTCTTCTTTCTAGCGGAAAATCGTAAACTGATGTTCCTTCGATCGATGATTCGCAAGCCAAGGAATTTATTTAGTTTCATACAAATTATTTTTATGTGATAGATGTCTTCCTTAGGAAAATCTTGATCAACATTCGATCTAAAGACATTAATTATGTATTAATTACAATTATCCTTAAAACGACGTATATAATTTATAATTTTTATATTTGGTTCTCTGAAGCGTTAATTTTCAACACACAAAATAATATATAATTCATATATAAAACATTATTTTAAGTAGGACATTATTCCTGAATGAGAGAGAGAGAGAGATATGCTTAACGAAATATACGATTGCTGTAATTTATTTCCAAGACGGTAGGATGTGTGCGTAATTAGAATGCTTTGTTTGGATAGAATTCGCTCTACTTTTTTGCTTGACATACTTGCTCCCGACCTCTTCTTGTCGTTCCACGACAACAGGTTTCTGCACCTCGGCGACCTTCTTTTCCTTATTTCTCAGGCTGGACTGAGGTGATACCGGTGTCTTAACATTTCCGGAACTGCGAAGCCAATCAAACGTAATCGGAACGTGATGCGTGTGAACATCGTTGCTCTATATACGTACACTCTTTAAGTCTCTTTGAAATCTCACCTTTCCATCGATCTACCAGTCGGAAGGAAAAATTCCATTTGCGGCCAATCGGTTGAATTTTCCTACGGTTTGAAAAATCACGAATTTACATTACTTCATGCAATTTATCGGTAAACAATAACAGGTATCATTTAAAATACTAAAATTTGCATAAATACATCTCCATTGTCTGCGCTCTTTCTGCGCTTATTCTCTTTATAAACAATTTGTTTAACCGTCAAAGTAAATTTATCCTATTTATAATAAAGTTTATTTTATTTAAAATAAAGTTATTCTATTTATATAAGCTTTACAGCTTTAAGAGTTGTTTTTACATATTTCCAATTCGTAATCCGTAATCCGTTGGAGAAGTTAAAGTAGATGAAAGGTTTTGGCTCCATTCGCTCATTCATGATTGATCGAAAATCTATATTAAAGGAAGTGTGGGGAAAAAACTCTGATAAACATCGTTCGCGCGCGCACACGCACACACACATACACACACGCACGCACAGTGCACACACCGTGTACACGGTCTCGAGCATCGACTCCCTCGGATTCGCGTTCCAGGCCCAAACGAAAGGCAGACCGGCTGGATTGTCCGTAAAAATTCCTCCGATCTGGTTGTAGGACAGCCTGCAGAAGTAATTGGAGTTCTGAATTGGCGAGCGAGAGAGCTACCTCGACAGTAATTAAACATTCTTTGTAAATTCTTTTTCCGGGACGTACCTCGCAGCGCCGTCCACGTCGAAAACAACGCCGTGTCCCATGGTGTCGAATATCGCCAAGATCTGCGACTCCCTCTCGATCGCCAATGCGTCTTTGCCTCCTGGCGTGAACACAGTATACATATCGTCTTGAAATTGATAGCAGCGATTTTTTTAAGCCCGTCCAAAAGCCGGTCTCTTTCAGACCGATCGGTATTTACGAGCGCGATCGTCGCGAATCGAATGACAGTAAGATTGCATGAAATTTGTGAAAATATTCGATAAGTAAAAAAAAGAACTGAATATACTCTATATAAATCGCGTTATGTAAACTAAGTCAATTACATTTCCGATTTTCCGGTCTGTAGACCCTGACGGCCAATACGCCGTTGGGATAAAACAACTCGCCAGAACCATCGGGATGGAATCTCGAAAACGGCGTTAATCCGTCGTCGTAATATTCCGTGCCTCTGCGCCGGTATTTTTTGAACCTAACGTTCAAACAAATTACTACTACATCGTTTACCGATTAATTACACAATATCGCATATAGCTCTTGTTATACAGTAAATTAAAATGCATGCTTTGTTTGTGATGCCGTCCCATTAACCTCGTCCGTCGGCCTAATTGTTTACTCGTTAGTAACTAATCATGTGCAAAGTTGGCTATAACATAATTTATTCAGCCCGCTGTTTAGCTTGCTACTTAGTCCGCTTACTTCTAAACTGCTTTAATTGAGCACGCGATCTATTAATTTACCTCAACGATAATCGCTAAAGTAAAATAATCTGTCTTTAATAGATTTAATTGTTTATTAAGATAATGTCTCTACGCTCTTCTGTGCCATCCTGTAACGTCGATAAGCATAAACTTCGGTGATCCCGCAGTGAGCAAATTACAGGCTTTATAACTGCGTTTGAGGCACGCCATTCGTACGTTTTATACTCGTCATTTTTATTTTCGCGTCTGGATATCACCTACCAATCGGGCTTCGCCGGTCTGGCTTCATATCGCACGATCTTCCTCATGATTTTGGTAACCGGCAATCGGGTCCAGCCGAGCTCCACAAAGTGCACGTTCGATAATTGGTACTCGATCGGATTTGAAGGGTCTATGCGAAACAGGAATTTTCCTATAATCGAAGTAACGAGACACGATCGCGTTGCATTGCTCCGCGCAATGCACGTAATGATAACACGATTCGCAATAGCACGAGAGACGAGTGCTCTGTGGAAGCGATCTCAATTAACTCTAAGCGGAGCGTTTGCGTATACCAAATGTATCGAATCTAAAACCTTGTTCTTATCTCTCCGTGAGATAATACACCCTTTTTTTTCGTTATCAGTGTTGTATTTTACACGAGTGTACACACACTTACTAGCTGCCCATTTTCTCGCCTCCTCGCTTCCTCCGTCGGTTGACGACGCATCTTTGCGCTTTCTGTTGCTCGCAGGAAGCCCTCCCTCTTCATTAAGGGTAGACCGTCCCTTTTTCGCGTCACCAGCCGAATCCAACGTTCTCTTACTTCCTGGCCCTTTATTCTTACTTAGAAGCGGCGTATCTGCTCCCTCATCCTTATCCTTCTCTTCTTTCTTCCAATCTCCACGAGCAACTGGGTTTTCCTCGTTTTCGTGTCGATCGCGTCGACCATGCTCATCCCGCGCGAGCCCTTTGGCCGGCTTCCTCGATATCTCCATCGTGCCGCTCTTCTCCACGACTCGATCCAATCGGTCGATCTTCTCCGCGCCGCTATCGGACAATCGCGTCTCGCGTTCTTCCCCGCGGCGTTGTTGATAAGGATTCTTCCCGGGATTTCTACGCCCGTCGCCGCCGCTTTTCTCTTCCTCCTCCTCCTCCTCCTCCTCCTCCTTCTCCTCCTCCTCCTCCTCCTCCTCCTCCTCCTCCTCCTCCTCCTCCTCCTCTGTCATCGCGTTCTCCGTATCTCTGCTTCCTCCTCTTTTTTTAGCCACGATCTGCGATCTGTTCGTTTCTTCTTGCACATCACGTTGAGCCGAGCGGCGGCGATCTTGCCGGTTCTTATCTTCGACCTCGCCGAGTTCGCGCTGATGCGGATTATTGTCACGTTTCCCGCGTATTCTTTCTGCCACCGTGTCGGTATTTCTTGTACCGCCGTCCCTACGTGCTCCACCTGCCGACGTTTCGGTTTTTCCGCGCCCAAGTGAACGACTACTTCCGTTCGCTTCCGATAGATCTTCGTCGACGGTTCCGTCACGGCGATTAGTTTCGATGCCCGATCCGATCGACCGCCCGATTCTTTTCGAGTCGGCTTCTCTTGAAGCGTCTGGAACGTTGCGTTGACGCTTGCCGTACGCTTTCGAAGTGCTCGGGTTTGTCTTCATCCAGCTGCCAATGTGATTCTTGCGATTCTCGAATATCGTGCTTGTGTCATCCCGATTGTCGGCAATTAATCGTAGCTCTGTATCGTTGTTGTGGATTCCTGCAGGGTCCCTGTTTTGCGGAGTACTCCTACTGGAAAAATTAACTTCGCATCCGGCGTCAGTGGAAACGGCAGAGTCCAATTTGGACGTAACCTGCGAGAAGATGGCAAGTAAATCAAAATCGCGAGTAAATTTGTTGATAAAATATATAGTTCAGTCGAAGGAATTACATATGGCGCGTGCAATGAAAGCCATTCCTTTGACGGTCGATCAAGATATTCGGCTTCAGCGCAACAATATTTTTTCTGAAATAATTAAATTGTATACGGAAGTGAAAATCGCTCCTGCTTTTTTGAGGAGGATACGCAAAGCTATTAAATCTTTTTGCGTTTATTTCGTTAAGGTATTTATGTTAATAACTCGTATTTTATACCGCGTATCGCCGAGTCTCGTCGTTGATATTGCTGTCGCAGAATTTGCAGATTTTTAAATGGGATTCGTGGGATCGTGTTTCCCATGGTCTTTCTCCCCATTCGCGAATAAAATTACTCACGAGATTTAGGAGAGTCTTTGTCTGAATATGCGCCGGCGGTTCTGCAATATTACAAGATACTTTATGCAATGCGAAAAGCATCGTGCGAAAAATGCTATCTCTCGTGAATTAGCGGGTGCGGCAATAAAAATAACTAAAGAGATAGCTGCTTGCGTAAATCGCAGCGCTTATATATAATTTATGAGGTAGCGAAATAATTCTATCCCAACGTGATATTGCATTTGCAAGATTTACTCAGCGTATAAAATTGGTACTTGCTTAATTATTTAAATCTGAAACAATTTGCGATAAGCAGACATTTACGTTTGTGTTTATGGTCCATCGCAAATCATTTTTATGTGAGTAAATGCTAATTTATAACGAAAATTAATCTCTTCAGGTACAAAATTAAGAACAATTGTGTACTTTTAAAACTTCGCGGTATTTCGTTTTTTGTTTGAATAGTACTTTTAAGCACTTGGTCGCAGCACATCATGTTCTCTATTTCTTCGTTTATTAACACGAATAACGTCTGAAATTTCTTGGACGTTTGGGTGTGTGGTAAGCCAGTTAGTGCAAATAAAACTGATTCAACCTGGGCTGAATAATTTTTTGCCGACAATAATTTTGTAAGATACTTCGTTAAGGTCTCAACCTGGAAAATTTTTAACAGTTGCACATTATAAATAGATATAGATGTTCCTGTTTTTATTTATTTCTTTATTTAATTAACATTTTGTTTGTCATATTTATTCGGATTATGTCCTCTGACTGTGAAATATTCGTCGATTTACGACAGCATACATTATGAAAAACATTTGTGAATAAACCTGATCGTTTAATTCTCCATTTGAATCGGTTTTTATGAATACCTGTCATGTTCAATGAATATCTGACGCCGTCATTTCTCATTCTACCATATCTATCGTTATTTTATTATTTGTAAATTTTAATACTTGCAACGATATCTTTTTGCAGTGAATAAAATTATATTGAGTATGATTAAATCTGGAATAAGGCAATGAGTAAAAATTAATTTGAAAGTTATTATTTATCATATTATTTAGTCTCAAAAATCCAAGACCAGCATTATCGGCAATTAAGTTTTATTTGTTTAATATTTGATACTTTTCATGTTATTCACAAGTATTTTTCACAAGTGCTCCCTTCTGATGTTTTATTTAAACGTACAAGTTATTAAATTACGTGTTTTAATATCATATAAGCGATCAGTTTAAACATTCTGTTAGATAACAGATTGCATCGCTTGTGAACAATTTTGATATTTGCACAATAACAATTATTTCATGTTTAAGTATACTTTAAATACGAGAATTGATTGCAGTCATTGCATAATTGGGAAATGTTTTATCCACCATACATCACATGCGCAAGTGGATATGTGATAGAGCGATAGTAATTTAATTATCTTGTATTTCGCCTTTAAAAAGTCAAAATGACTTTATGACTTTTACATATTATATTATATATACTTTTTAAATAATATATGTGCTATGTTAAAAGAAAATTATTAAAGTAATAATTACTTCGTTATTGTGCAAAGGAATCCCTAATGTCATCGTATTTTTCCCAACTTCTATTGAAGGTGTTGACGTTCAGCAAGTCTCGTTACAATAGATCGTCTCTCACGTTAGTTTTGAATTTTATATGAGGTCAGCTAGAATTTCACCGCAACGCGTGGGTGATTACGGGCTTCATGGCGAATCTTTCTGGCGAATCAGTCTGCCGTTATACCATTTGTTTCGCCGATACCAATCTTGGTCGTAAATCGTCGGCTCCTCGTGACACTTTTTATCGATAAAGCAAGCCTCCGCGGACAGGCGACAACTGACATTCGTTACACGAAGTGAGATAACCGCGTTTGTTTCAATTTTCGCGATAACCCGCAGCCACCTTTAATGTTTACAGTGCCATTTGCAACGCCAATAAAGTATACAGGCTGTTTTAAATTAGATTAAAAAAAAAAAGCTAATGGCATGACAGTTTAGAAACCTGCTTCTTCGAACAAGCAAGAATAATATTGACGCACTTACGTAAGCGTCTTTCGTTTTATTTGTATTATTGAAGCTATACAGGAAATAGAACATACGTGTATATTTTATATGTGCATATAAAGTACTGATTAGCGCAAGTGGAAAGTCCTTTTTATCAATCACCCTGATTGCCGGGAAGAATAAGAGAATAGGGTGCTAGCGTTCGCGTTGGTGTGCCTGAAACTTTTTTATGACGCCAGATATAATTTATTGGCCACTCCAAACAAGTCCCCGCACTTTTATATGCGAGCGCGCTCCTACGAAACTGCAATATTCATTTGAATACGACCGAAAAAGGGAAGGGAAAACGGCGAGAGAAATAGCATTGCTGAAATCAACATATCCTACGCGCTTTCGTGTACAGTTTCGTGCGCGTAAAATAAAAGTTTATATGGAAGCTATATGTGCGTGCGTGCGATTGCTTACGAGGAAGAGAACGTAATAAAAACTTCATCTGTACACCTATTGTAAAAAAAATTGCGGTGTGATAAAAATTACTAAAATATCTTAGAGCGGAAGCGTAACAGCGAATGAAGATTAAAGATTAAAGCGAATTTTCAATTACGAATTAATTTTCCAGGGTATGACGAAGCTGTTGAGAAAAGTATGTATGTGTCCGTTTTTCTGCTAAATTAAATAATTAGATAATATGCAAATATTCTTCCGTCGTGCATCTACTTGCCGTAAAAGTAATTATGCAAAGTAAATGTAATTAACGACGTGTATATAGTGCGGCTTACGTATTTTCCCCGAGTCACGAGAACGCGTTAACGCATGAAAAATAACACTCGTTTGCGATATATAACGCGATCGGTGCACTCGACCGCCGATTATCCTGATATTTATGAGCCTTCGTACGAAATCGAATTTCCACATTTTGAACGACATAAATTTCCGGAATACGAAATCGCGCTACCGTACAGTACGTGTAAGAATAATCATATACTTCAAACGATCTCCGCGCGCATGGCGTTGTTACAGAACGGGAAAGGTTCACGTAGAATTTTTACGAGCCCCCGGAACCATCTCGATGGTCTTCCGTCCCACGGGGGTCGTACATGTGCCGGCGCATATATATACTCTAGATTAATATAATATCGCGAGGCGCAATGTTAATATCGTCACGTGAGTGCAGCAGCAGCAGCAGCAGTAGCGACGGCGGCGGCGGCGGCGGTATGCGTCATATGAGGAGGGCCTCCTTGTCCTTTGCAATAACCGTGAGAGCTAGGTAACGAAGCGTGCTTATTCTAACACGCGGTATGCGTGGAGTAGCGTTCTCTGCAATAGTAGAGAAATTTAAATACCGCGTTTCCCCCCTCCGGCAACTTTAAGGGCGTCTGTGCCGCGCATTCGAGGAAAGAGTCTGAATTTCGACGGATATATCATGGCACACGTGCGTGCGAGAACGCTTGGAGAATTCGTGGATGGCCATCAGCAGCCGTGAATGGCATCTGAGTTGGCAAATTCGCGATAAATACACTCGAATACACTGAAAGCACTCGAGTCATTTTCATGCAATCTTGACGTCCTCAGGAAAATCCTGGACGTTAAATAAATTCCAGAAACTCTAGATTTTTAATCCCATACAGTTATTTTTTAAATGAATTTCTCGACATTTTGAATTGCTGTAAATTAATTATTAATAAAAATACAATGAGCAAACTTGACAATAATTTAGTTAAAATTATATGGGGAAAATGCTATGCGTTTGTATTAATAATGCTCCGCCGAATACATCCGCATGTACAGCGAATGAACGGGCTGGCAGTTTTATATACGGATTGAACGGGCGGTCACATAAAAATTACAGGCTTGGTGGACTCCAGCCGAATTCATGCTCGCAAATATTACGGAATAACGGATGAGAGTTAAATATCTGTTCGAGCGTTTTATTCATTTTTAGATTCAGATTTTAGATTTAAATCATGAATTTGCTTCATCAACTACCGCTCAATCGCGTCTTTCGAAATTATCGATTGAAAAGTGCAAAAAATATCTCGCTTTTCGTAGAATGTAGAACGCGTATTAAATTTACATTTTAATTATAATTATTTTAAGGTCGACCTAGTAATTTTTGTAACATTCTTATCTAGCTCTGTATGACGCGATTGCCCGTTATAGTGTTGTCGACACGGTACTTAAATAATTCAAAGTGTACCCTAACGTGCGGGGTGGATGGGTAATCGATAAGAGTTACGTAAATACATCGTTGGATTGGGTAAGTTTACGTTAGCCCTTGCGTTGCAACGGTTGCGTGCAGTTCTCTCTAATTGCGTACGAATCTGATTTTCATCAAATATCGACACTGATGGGTTTGCGCGATTGATGGGTATATACAGAATTAATGAGCGTGAATTGCGCTATCGAGCGACGCATATTACATATTCGAGTAGAGAAATTATCGAGGGGGGGGGGGCGAGGGAGGGTAACACGATTAACTTTACGTTTTCGAATGATGAGGTTTAGCTAGAAAAATTATTTGATATTTTCCGACGACATAAGCGCAATCGTGAATAAACGCCGTGCTCTACTAAAATTATATATTTATCTACTAAAATTATCTACTAAAATTACAGCATTTTAATCCTGAAGTATAATAATTTTTGGATTTTAGAATGAATTTTTATAATTTAGATCGAAAGAGCTGCAAGTACGTTTGATTTCATGAGAAATAAAATAATAGAAAATTAAGAAAAATAACAATGAAATATGATAAGAAGTCAATTATAAACCTGCACGAGAGTTAATATCCGCGATTAACTGTAGACTTTAACGAGGAAGATTACGTATTTTTTTCGTAACAATGTCGCACTGGCGCGAGCGAGGGCGATTCACTTAAAATTCTTGCACGAACATTAAGTCTTATTACATTACTCTCGGAGAAAGAGAGAGAGAGAGAGAGAGAGAGAGAGAGAGAGAGAGGGAGTCCAGGTTGTGGTCCGTGTATATTTTTTTTCTCTTCTTTTTTTTCATGTTTTTTCTTATCCATCTCGACTCAATTAGCGCGGCTCTTCTTTTCAAAGTCCGCGGAAATTACAAAGCGCCTCACCGTCGCTTTATCACCCATTCGCAATTATTTCTCACGAGGGAACTGGCACGGCCGGCTCTCGTCACGATGCCTAAGGGACATAATTCCCCGGGGCGCTCGCCCGAAGTTCGCGGTCGACGAAAAATAATATAAAGTACTCTAGAATTAATTAATTATTTTTATCCACGTCGTTTTAATCCGCGCATAAGGAAAAGATGTGCAGATGATCAAGAAAAAGGGAGATACGCAGATTTATATAAATAAAAATGATCATGTAATTAAAATAATTCTCAAACAATTAATTGTAACGAATGTTGTTGTTTGTGGATACATTTTTCGCGCTGGTATAATAATGTATACAACACATTTCGCGCATTGTATGTGTGATCTCATACGTTTCACATATTTGTGTATGTATCGGTATGTATGAACGTATTTCTCTGTTCGTGTATGCATTTATATGTTGTGTGTGTGTGTGTGTTTGTATGTGTGTGTGTGTGTGTGTGTGTGTGTGCTTAAAACACATACGTAAAACATATTCCCAAATTCCGGGAATATTCCTCGATGGATATCTTAAGTACTAAGCGAAGTAAAGTAAAGAAAGGGTAATGTCGTACAATTTTGATCAATAAATTAAGTTAGATCGATCAGGATGTAGTTAGAAGAAGGATAGAGAGGGAGAGACAATAAATAGAGTCTTCTCGTTGTATCTTAAGCGGCTCAGCGAGCGTTCCTCGTTTTCCCGGGGGAGAGGGAAGGGGGCGACGATCCCTCGCCCTAAATTAAACTTTCAGAGGACGAGCGTTTATGTTTCGATGACTCTGCAGCCCAATTTCGGGACAAACATGTTTGTCCGGGAAGCGCTCGGTGAACCGCTTGAGATTTAAGAACGCGAAATAACGGTACCACCGAGGCAACACCGCCGCCGACGTCGGCGTATGACGTCGAGCGTCGCGACGCGGGTCGCCCGGCTCGCGCGCGCGCGCGCGCGGAAGCCGCCGCAGCAGCAGCACCGCCGCGGCACGCGACGAGCGCGCGATGAGGTACAACGAAGGCGATAAGAAGAAACACTTTCGTTTTTTTTTTTTTTAGAAGTATACGATGCGTGGTATAAATAATAGCGCGTAACACACACACGGTGATCGGAGAGACGCGAGACCTGAAAGCGGGTCCTGAAGGGCCGTCTTGACTATCCGCGCGGCTTATTTACAATGCCCTCCTTAGAGACTACTTCTGGCGATTGCGCGATCGATCTCTCGCTCCCTGATACCGAGCTGCCATCGGGCAAGACCGTCGAGTAATCGTCGAGACGTGGAAATTACGTTGATTGCTACGCGGTGACGCCGCGGTGATCACGAAGCGTCAACGGAGATCGACTCGCGATAAATCATTCGGTATTCATGGTGGCGCGCGCGCGCTCCAACGATCGCGATGATTGGTATAGAAAAACCTGATCCCAACCGCGAAACGATCGGTAGAACACGCGTCAGGTGGCTCCTCTCTTTTCCCGTTTACCTTTCCTCTCCCCTCCGTTCCGCTACTTCCTCGTCAAATCGTGCTTCCGGGGCCTCTTCTATACTTACACGCTCTCTACTCGAAGTTCCCCCTCGTTCAATCGAACTGCACGCCCTCTCAATATCGATTTCGAGTCGTTCCCTCCCGATTCGACGAGCGCGGATTAACGCGACTAGACGCGAAGCTACCGGCTACCTTCGACGGAAGAGGAGAGAGAGAGAGGAGAGAAACGCGGTTGCAACTTTCGACGAGGAGAATCTCCGACGTGTGGTGACGTGTCTTGAGTTTCGGATATGAAAATAGCCGGTCCCGAAGCATTGCCCGTCGTCGTCGTCGAGGTCGACGATCCTCCGAAAGGGGGGGGATCTCTTCCTTCTCTCCTGCGGCGAAGTTTATTATTATTATTTTTTTTTTTTGATTTTGCGCACCGTACACGCCTCTTCAGTTGGCGACTTTCACGAACTCCGGATTCGGCACGCTGCAGTTCTCGGTCGCGTACACCGGATGAACGAAGCTGCTCCCGCCTATCGCGGCGTTCTTGCGGTCCACGGCGCGCACCCTGACGAAGAGGAAGGCCGCGACGAGGGATGCCACCACGACGACCAGCAGCAGCATCACCAGGCCGCCCACGAAACCCGGCAGGCTCATGCAGATCGTCTCCGGGTCGGTGGACGCGCTCGAGTTCTGTATGACCACGGTGGTGTCGTTGCTGGAGTTCGTCGTGCCCAGCGCGAAGTTGACGTCGCCCGGCGCTACCACCTGGATGACCCTCGAGGTGTTCACGTCCGTCATCTCCTGCGCCGCTCGTTTGTACACGTGGGTGGAGAACAGGGTCACCGTGTGATAGATATTCTGAAAATCGAGGGTAACCGTTGTAATATCGGAGAATTCGCGTCGTAGTAGGATACCGAACGGTACCGTAGAACGCGTCATTGATAATGTATTCGCGACGAGCTACATCGCTGGTGAATTGAGAAAGAAAGATGAGCAGCTTACGCTATGACGACTCGGCAAATATCACTTGCCTCGGAAAATAATCGTGTATATTCTTTAAAAGCACCTCTCTCACATCTTATTTTCAAAGTCCTTCGTGTCACTTGGATCATTTACTATATATTTACTATTTGTAGCGATCGTGGCGCAGAGAGTTGTGCGATTCCTTCCTGTGCCGAAAACTCGAGTTTAAATTCGACCAAGAAATGGGATTTTTATTCGATTGCTACCTTTCGTGGAAGGCACTCGGAACCCACTGAGAGTATATTCATATTATATGTATAAGAGTATCATATGAAAATCGCTCTTATTAGAACTCGCTGTGATTTGATTAACTACAGTTTTATTTAATAATGACCGACGATTCAATTTTAGTTTCAGATTGATTTACGCGACGGTTTGTACTGGCAAGTTTGACTTTCGTTTCTGTCAGCTTGCGCAACTTTGTTGATATCACTTTTTTTTGCTTTAAATCTCTCCCTTTTCAAGAATCCTTGATACATACGGCGATTTTTCCGCATTTACATGCGCATGCATTTATGCTCCTTCTTTGTTACATTTATTTACTACTTAATACTTAAGCCGTTTTAGTTATTTCGACTAAATTATTAGTTGTATTAATTTATATGTGTGTAATGAATTTTATCATTCATATGCCGGTCACAAATACCTTTGATATCAATCGCATTATGATACTAATTTTTTTTCTATTCATGCTATTTTACAGCGATCGTGGCGCAGAGTTGTGCGTCTTCTTTTTATCCTGAAGACTTAAATTCAAATCAATTTAAATCTGACCAGAAACATCGGATTTTTATTCGATCGCTCGGAAGGCAATGACAAACCACCGAGAGTATATCGCGGCATTGCTGCGATAGTGTCATATCTCGAAAAATGACAATTTTGAGTTATTTATTGGAAAAGATGGATTTTGACGTGTACTTTTATCTGATGATGAAAAAATCAAAATTGTCAATTTTCGAGATATGACACTATCGCAGCAATGCCGCGATATATCTTGCCATGAAAATGGCTTCTAATTAGGCCATTTAAAACCAACGTTAAAATTGTAGGCCTCGTACATCTGTGTAAATTGTAAATAGCGCACAGAAATACATTGAGGGGTCATCACGATACTCGTGTCGGGTTAACTAAGAAGAAGACTATATGTATAATATATTGGTAGAAAGTAGAGATTGGAACACTTACGCTATCGTCATCTTCGAGGTCATGCGGCTCGTCGTGCCTTCGCCTCCTAGCGCCTCTGAGCTCAGCCGGGAAACCTTCAACCGACCTCGGTCGACCTCCGAGGATGGCTAGGTTACCTCCTTCGAGCTCCTCTGTGCCGGCGGTTCCTTTTCGCTTCACAGTCTGGTACGCCGCCGGATGGCCGGGCAGAGGAGGCGGAGGGAGGTGGATATTATCCTGGGGACTTTGGGGTGAGCTGCTCGCCGTAGCGTCACCCGGCGTCGAGCTGGGCGAAGAGGACGAGGTCTGCGCCTGCGGTGCCGGAACCACGTCCGGATTCGGCTCGCTGCGGCCAAAAATTAATTTATATTTCATGTTTTGCAACAATTCTCTCATATTCCTACACTGTCTCTTATAATGAACATATTCTCCGAGCGTCAGAGAAATTATTCAGAAAATAATCTCAATGAAAAAGACGCGGTCGAAGAGAGTCTTCAAAAGTTACGACACGATGCATTTACATTACGCGCCGTTCATATACTTAATACGCAAATTGAAAAAGTTTCATTCTAGCAGCCATACTTGATGCAAAGCTTGCCAAGAGGATAAATGGGGCGGTTGAAAGATGCAGTTTTCTCAATAAAAGATGAAGTTATAAAGAAATTTTGAAAATATCTTGAATCACATACATCTTTAAATAACGATTCCCTTATACTACTCCCGAACATATTATTCTCTGCCCTCTCGCAGATATTCAGAAGATGTTCAGAAAATATTTTAATGAAAGATGCGTGAAAGTTAGCTATATACAAGAAATTCTGAGAATATCTTGAATTATATATCTTCAAGTAAGACAAAATATCCTCTTCAGAGAAGTATTATAATTTCCCAGCAAGGAAATCTTAATGGAATCCGGCGAATTTCCTTTTGCGCGAGACGGTAAAGATTTTAATGAACGCTTCATAGAAAAGCTTTCTTCAATAATAACACGTTAATGCGCTCGTTTGCTCTCTTACCTGTACGCTCCGGCCGGTCCGCTGGGATGTCGCGGATCGGGATAAGCCGGCGGTACGCCGTATTCGGGCACAGGCGGGGCACCGTACTCCGAAGAAAGACCTTGCGAGACCGGTGCGCCATATTCGTGAGAAATGCCGCCGGCAGGTGCGCCGTACTCGAGACCAGGATGTCCACACTTGGGCTCGGGGCAATTGTACCGGCAGACTTGAATCACGCACTGGAAGTGGACGTTCATGCTGTCGGGGAATTTGAAGGCCTGGAAGTAGGCGAAGCTAACGACGGACGCGCTCGGGCCGAAGTTCTTAATCTTCTGGAACCTGCAACGGAAGAAATGTGTGTTTCGTATCTTTCTCGTTTTGAAAAAAAAATATATATAAGCGATATAAAATATCTAGGACTCACCTGGACATGATCTTCGGCCTGACCACGCAACCATACTGATCGACCAACTGAATCGGCGCCCTCTTACCATCGTGAGCGACGCAGTTTCTCACAAGCATGTCGAACTTGTTCTCGTCGTCCTTGATAGCGAGTACCATCGTCATGGTCTGACCGATCTTGACGATGCCGGACACCTCGCTGGCCCACGGCCCCTTGCCGACCTGTATCTGCATCCAACACTGCAGGTTGTCGCCGAGGAAGTTGGCGGTGACGGCGTGTAGCATGTCGACCTGGAACGGCCTGAAGGTGACGGCCTTCTCGTAGAAGTCGTACCAAGTGCAGCGCAGCTTCCTCGCCTGGTCCCACACCTCCTGCACGTACGGATCGTACTGCACGATGATCGTGTTCTCCACGTAGCTGCCGGACGGCGTCGGGGCGCCGTAGGCGGCCACGTTGTGGTTCGCCGACGAGCTCATGCCGCACGAGTTGAGGAAGATCTCGAAGGTCGCGCTCAGGTGGCCGGTGCCGGGTTTCAAGTGGACGCAGTGCGGATCCGAGTAGAAGCCCTTGCTGAAGATCATACCGTAGAACGGCCGATCGAACTCGATGTTCACCCGCATGTGCGTCTTCTCGCACTGCACCTGCAGATGCTTGATCTGCGGGGTGTCGGGCGACGCCAGCGGCCAATTTTCCTCGTGGGCGATCGGCGGGCCATACTGAGCCGGGGCACCGTAGACAGATCTGTGCTCCAGAGGCAACGCGCTGCTATCTACCAACGGCGCTTCACTTCGCACACCCTAACAACAGAAATAAACATCTCTCAAAAATTGTATATGGATGTAAGTATAATGTAAGTAAATGTAGACAAAACCGGGCTGGATATAAGTATTGAAGTGCGAGAGCGATACGATCGATCACAAAACGTGAACATCGATCGAAGTAGCGTTTATATCTTCTTGCCAAACTTTACATTAAGATGCAAGAACAGTTGCTTGAATGAAACTTTTTCGATTTGCGCGTTAAGTGTAACGAATAGCGTAACGTGAATGCAATGTGTCGCAACTCTAAAGGCTCTTCGGCTGTACCGCAACAACCGGGCGACGATTTACATGGAACGCGAGTGCCCTTTTCGAGACCCTGCACGTACGCGTGTCGAAACCGTCCCGCGGTTCTTATAACGGAGATTCCGCTGAAGTTTTTAACCGAGTCGCGCAACCAACGCGTGAACGTGACAAAAAGCAACGACTCGCCGTTCTCTCTTAACGTCGTCTCGACTCCTTTCTTTCGACAACGCCCCGCGAAGCGGCATACTTCTCTGCCGGACACACTTCTTTCTGGAATTACAATAAATGACGCGAGTACATTTCTCTTTTACACGTCCCTCTCGCGCCGTCATAGTCTTACTTCGTCATGCAGAAGCGGGACGTGTATTAAAAATTCCGCGACTGTCGCCAGTGTTGCAGTCTTTCACGCATTGCCAATCGAGCGCGATTTACAGCGCTCGAAATTCCATAGAATCTCGAGAAGGGAATCGCGTCCTTTAGAAAAGCTCTTCCGAATTTTACCTTGAAGCTCGCTACCGCAAGTCGAAAGGACGCACAAAATGAAATAGATCCTTCGCATTTTTCTTTTTGCTTTCTCCTTTTTACTATTTATTATTTCCTTGCAGGATAATCATAATGCTAAAGATAAATTCTACAGCAAAGATAAATTCTAATAAGATTTTTAATTTATAAATTAAAAGTTTATTTTAAGGTATTTCTTTACGTATATAAATTAGCTTGAGACTTACTAAGTAATATGTTTATGCTAGATCATAAAATAGGACAAGTTGTACAATTTATAATATCTTAATTTTATTTTACCACGTTCGTCGCGCGGTGTTAATTCTTCCACTGTATGTTCTACAAAATAATCTTTTTATCAAGAGCACGCTGCGACCCCGACATGCTGATTTAGTTTATTCCGCGTGGAATATGAATCGTTGCCGACGCCTTTGTGCCGGCGCAAATACCGTGTGTTAATAATGCTTGAGAATATGCTGACAAAAAAAAAACGTGACCGAAAACCCGTGTACTGTTAGCCAAAGGAACACTCGTCGAGAGGAATCGAATGCGGGCTCGCGTTCAGAAGGTCGGAGCCGCGCCGACTCCCTCGGGCAATTTTGTATTCTGATTTGGCCAGAATTGCAGGACGGTAATTACGCGAATCTGCGTACCGAGACCAAAATGTCTTCACTTCCGTCGGGAGATCGTTCTAATACGATTTTACCCGTAGCAGCGCGTCTATCATATCCTCCCATGCTTTCCCCAATTTGACACGCAAGTCTAAACACATTGCTTCGTCATTAACTTAATATCTCCGTGTTAGCATCGGGCGCAGCTCACATTTGATTCCGCGGCACGAATCACGTACGGACGCGAGTAACGTTCGAAGTAAACGTACAATTAACATAAAGACAATGATTGTAAATTCGTAAATGGGTCTCATTGACAGATGTAATTCGCGTGCTAACGAGGTATCGTGTTTTGTTGTGCCTGCACAACAAGAAAATGTAGAATCGCACGGGAAATTACAGTACATTCAGGGATAACTGTATTAAAATTAGATCTCGTCATATTGCCAATTGCGATAATTTCCATTATGAGGTAATTACGGAGACCAAACGTTCGCGTTTTACGCATACGTGATCATAAACTGGGTCACATAAATCTTATAACTGATACAGTCATTAATTACTAAATAGCGCACCATTGATTTGTATCTATTAATTTACTAATATAAATTAATTGATTATTAATTTATATAATAATAATTATGCATTAAACATATTATAATAATTAATTAGGAAATTATTGATGTAAATTAATTCATATTAATAATTTCTCATCTACGTATCTATACGTTTCTTGGAAATCGTAAGCCCTGACAGTTTTTAATCATTTCTGAAATGGACAATTGCCGAGCTTTTACAATTGTTTTAAGGCAATATACTTTTAAGACCTCGCTATAAAATTGTTTTGGGGCGTCCAATCTCGAAATGGAGAAATTCAATCTTCGCCGTATCTTTTATACTCGTCTCGATAATACGGTCATGACTTCCCGGAAAAACCGAGGCAGTTATCCGCGTACCGTAATTTGGAGAGCGCTGATAGTCCAGGGAGGGAAGCGAAACGGGAGGCATCGCGTCGTGCGTTAATCGTCGGACGGTACCGGTCGTGACAGCCGGATGACAGTGGCGATTCACAATCACCGGCGGTACGCGGTTTGTAAGCTGGGCAGGTCGCACGGCGTACGCATACCTGTCCGCTTTCTTGTTCTACTTGCACCTGCGCCTGATCAGGTTCACGGACTTTCTGGATAGAAAAGTACGGGCGCGGAACCGGTCGTCGGTGTGTGTATAATCGAAATCACGATCCGCTACGATCGTACGAAGTAAGCGCGTGGTTTCCTCTCCTTCTGCCGGTCCGCCGAATTTCCAGCACGAACGTGTCTTAATCATGCAGCATAGGTCGGGACGAGCCAATTAGTCCGTGAATCTCTTCACGAATAACATGTCCGCTTGCCACCTCCGTTATTATTACACATATTCGTATTTTATCGAATTTTTATTCTCTTTTCACTTTATTACGCTTTCTTTTGTCACTCTATTAATCTTCTCGAGTACATAAATGGGTTAGAAATACAATTACGAATTTCACGAATCGTGAAACGCGATGCTTCTACATTTACCGAAAAATAACTTTCACGAGAAATCGTTAACCTTAATACCAAACCCAGTTTTCATGATAAATCATTAATCTTGAGACGAAATGTCTTTACGTTGGCTTGCGTGTATATATAAGCGCGTTCACGCTTTAAAACAACCTATATTTCAATGAATGGTATCGCGACAATTTAGCGCGATACATAAAGAGCTTCCCTTATTGAAGTTATTCACCTTAATTTTAAATAAATCTTAAGTGTCGATCCACAATAAGGACTTAAAGCCTTACGCCGTAAGATATCGACCAATTACAATCGATTATTCTTCTCATATTCGACTACGATTGGTCTATTTCTTACTGCTTAAGGCTTAAAATCCTTATCGTGGACCGACACTAATAAGTAAGAAATTTTCAATTTTATTTCATTATAAAAGTTAAAATTAAAAAAAGAGAGATAGAAATATAAATATTTCGAAATATAATTATTTCTGAATCACAATCTGAACATCACGATTTTATGTAGCTTCAATGACAACTCGAGAACTTGGCTTAAACTCATCTTCCTTTTTCTTAAACGAGACGCGCCACGGTCGAAGGACATGCCGTCGTCGCAGCAAAAAACAGAAGACAGATTTCACTTTTCCATTGTCATCCGCCAGACGACAAATTATTCGCAATTGGACAACGTACTTTCACCGAATCGCGTGTGCAGAACGTAGCGTCTTAATTGTCACGGATGTAACGGCCCGGCGTTCGTCCGCGCCGACGAGCATTTCAGAGGTTCCGCTTTAATCGCGCGCATTTTGCACAATAGCGCTATTGGCTGTGCCGTTTAATAGGTGTTGAGTGCTACGGCGGACACTAGTGTCCGATATTTTACGCCGACGGTATATTTTTATCTCCTGCACGTTGCATGCACGAAAGAGCCCGCTAACATCAACTTTCGACACGAAAAAGTTAGACGCTTTTCTTTTAAAATCGGCCATTGATTTCATACTTTTTATTAATATATGTATATTATTGCATATCCGAAAATTATACTTATTATATACATCTTGATTTTAATATTTTCTTAATCCGCCGATAAAGTACAGATACGTATAATATTTTAAAGATACCAAAGCAAAAGGTGCGATCAGTGCGTGATGGCGAAGATCGGAACGATCGTCATTCCTGCTCAGAAGATATTACAATGAAAAATTGATCCGCGGGCGGTACGCGCATACTTGCAAATTCGGTGACTTTCTCTCGTTTAGAAAGCATGGCATTTCTGCGGGTCCACGTAGTGTGCACTTAACGCGGTCCGGTATCAAAAGTAAGATAACGAATTTTCACGCGGAGAAACTTAAAAGAGTCGAAACACACAGCGAGCGATGTCTCTCTTCGCCTGTATATGGTGGCGAAAAAGTAGGCCGGGTCAGTCAACGTGGACGTATGTACGTCGGTACCTACATGTCGCATACGTTTCGATAAGGCTATTACGCGAACCGCTCGGCGCCGGGCATTATTGAAGTGTCGTGAGGCAACTCGCGAAAAACATCGGCGTCGTCGACTCCGGCGCGAAATGTGACGTAACCGCGTTTTCCGTTCGGTTCGTCGCGTAACGACCCGTCGATCGCGCGCATTTGCGAAAAACAAGATCTAATTGCACCGCCGAGCATAATAAATTCTACGAAGCGAATTTCCCGTTAATCGTTGACTTAGTTGCGAATCAGTACCAAAAAATTGAGCGTTAATAAATAATTATATATGTAAGTATGTAGCAGCGGTGCGTATCGATAATATAAAACTGGAACGATCGCGCCAGTGGCTTAGAATAGTAGAAGGTAAAATGTGATATATATATATGGCACGCTTATCTTTACCCAAGTAAAATGAAAGACATTGATCGCTCTAGTTCAAGGTGCTAATATTATCTGTTTTAACAGTCGGCGATTTATAAGTCCGCCAGACTGCGGAATTACTTTTATACGGATCATTCCTCGCGCTCTCAATTGTGTTAAATCGAGAATTTACTTTCGTTGAAGAAAATCGTGTCAAAAATTGAAAAGAGAATTAAGGCAATCAGGAAAACAAGGATATTCCCGGGGAATTGAAGATAATAATAATGTCGCGACCGTATTCTTCATCTGATCCATTTTTACGGTACGACAACGGTATTTTATTGCAGAAACGAAAGGTATATTAGAGTGAGATAAATTCCAACGCGCGCGTTTACACGGATTTAACTTACAGATTAGCCGCTTTAGGTAATCCTGAAACCTAAATCGTCAACGCACTCTTTCGAGGTATCGCGAGCGCGGGAAGACGATGTTGAATCGCGCGATCTAATTAAGAGCGCGGGCGATTAATGCCGCGCGGCGATACGCGCGCGCGGCGGCACAAAAGCGCGCGTGCGAACCAGGCTGAGAACCGCGTGCGGGCGTGCACTTTCGCGGGATAAAACTCGTCGGCCGGGATTTTAATTAAAGAGGAACACCGCCGTGCTGTGCCGCCCGGCACTATGAAACGGCGATGCATCAAGTGCGCGAAACGTCACGGCCGCGCGGCGCGGCGAATTCGGCGTCGCGCGGCGACGACGGACGGCGGCGAGCAATCACGCAACTCCTGTGCGCTAACTTTTATCCACGGGGTTAATCCCCCTCCCTTCCCCGCCCCGTCCCTCCCCCCGGCAACGTTCGTTCGCGTGTCGATGACTCTCTTCGCGTGATTAAAATTTCATTCCGTACAGATGCTGATTAAATTTAATCCTAGGCGAAACTCCGTGGGATAATGCGGCGCTGTAAAATGGTATATAGATTGGATGTGTTCGTGGGTCTTATGGCCAAAGGAGTATCCGTAATTACATAATTATGAAATATTTATTTCTGTAATCTTCCAATTTTTATACGCGTCGACGACAAAAAAAATAAGAATTCTTTCCCGCGGTACATATAAAAGGTAGTATATGCTTATAAAATTCTCGAAACGCAAATTTTAACGGGAATAATACACGGTCCGTATGCAAACACGGCATTATTTATTTTTAATTTCAACTTTTTCAATATAATCCTATTAAAATTGCACTGTTTATTGCAATTCCTTTGGTGCCTTTATTAAAAGGCTCGCTATCAAAAAAATATTTTATATTAACATTTGTTCAATTCCCGGATACAAACGATAAATTTGAGGTGGAGTGCTTTAGTGCAAGGGCTCCGCGTTGCTGCTGCGTTCATAAAAAGGCAATCAAATTGCTTCAGGGGGAAGCAGAAATTAAAGAAAAATTAATTGAGGCAAGCAAACTAGCGTGCAATTAAAATCTGCTCTCGAATAAAAAAGACTGTTTTATGATTTAAGCATTTCGTTATCAAAGTCTTTGAAGCTGTACGATCGTTTGTGGAGATTATAAGGTTATAAAGGAGTAAAATACATAGTACAGTATAAATGATAATATTAATATGTCAATGATAGGATTTTAAGAAATTCATCAGGCCTGTTTTTAATAACCGTTATTAATAATCGTTAGCTGCTACATAGCGTTATAAAAGAGTATTTTATATTTAAGTAGAAATCGAAAAAAGATAATATGTATATTTTTATAACAATTGGATCTAGATTTAAAAATCCAGAGATCCGTGACGAAAACTCGTTAGATAAACAATAGATATAAGTATTTCATAAATAGGAAGCGACAGAAATTAAAACTCTATCTCTGCTGTTCTATTTTTCACAGTATTTTTAGAAATGCAAATGGCAGTATCCGCGGAGAATCTTTCTTCTCGAAAAAACTGACAGCATGAACCTTCTCAGGCTCGTTCATTCTCAAAGAACGTGGAAAATCCCAGACGAATAGAACGTAATTAAAATTACATAGTCCGTATGCAAAGCGGTACCTCGCGATTATATAGAATCGTCATCGATGGTCGACTTGAAACGACATGGGAAAGACCGGTAACGATTTCAAATTACAAGATCGCTAAGCCGGCTGCCGGAACGAGTGCAATGGGAAGCGCTCTGTGGTCGTCCACAAGATTGCACGTTGTTAAGAATCACAAATACAGGGAACGCTTCATTCTCATTCATTACGACTTGTCAATGGCGGTCTGACAACGTCTAAGAAAACATTCAATGCTAAATCACGCATATTAGCTCCTTAAAAGGCGGAACAATCACTTCCTCCTATTATTTTTATTCCACTTTTTTCAAACCACATAGATATATTTTATCTATTTTTATTACATCTCTGCAGAACGCAAAAACATTGCGTATTAAGAATACACGATTTTTTATTCATTTTATTTCATTTTTATTTACCGCATCTTTGCAGGAAACGATAAATAAGCAGCGCTACAACCATATGCTTGTATTAGTTTTTAGACGTTCGCAATATGATTTAACTCATCTATTTTGGATTTGCTCTCTATCTCTATCTCTATCTCTATCTCGTATATTAGAGGAAATAAAAACTTTTTGAAAGAAACACAATGATCAAAAATATTCGCGACTTCAAAAGATCAGTCGCGCGGACTGTAGCCGATCATTTGATACAAAACTTGTACCCATTACCGTGTTATTTGGAATGAAGGTAGGAAGAGGGATAAATAGAGATACAGCGAGAAAGAGAACAAGAGAGAGCGAAAGAGAGGGAGAGAGACGAGGGAGATGATTGAGGAAGAAAAAAGCGTGAGAAACGGAGGAGAGGTAGGAGGACGAAGGAGGTATAAGCTGGCGAACGATGAAGAGAGAGAGAGAGAGAAAGAAGAAGTGAAGATAGCGGGAAACAGAAGAAGAGAGAGTACCGTCTAGAGAGTATAGTTGAAAGAGGGCATTGCGTCCGGCGCAGTGACCTACTATCTTCGGTTCGACGGCTCGGCTATGTAGTCAGCGGTTAGAGTGTGTAGTGTATATACACACGGAGAGGAGAGCACGCACGACAGGGGTATAACAGGTACACGGAGGCGTAAATGTGGATGCGCGCCGGCCGCGTATTTCCTCCTACTTTATCTTCCGCCGTCCGTGTGTATACGACGGCTGCATTCGGCGTTATTATATCGGCGTATTCCCGCTGTCACGCTGCCGCGCGGAGAGGAAACACGTAAATTATAGCGTGTATATGCGTGTGTACACCCTCCCGCGGCGCGCGCCCGACGCGGCTCACCGCCTTCGCTGATGCGCTCGCTCGTTTCTTCGATAAATCTCGAAATATCGAAGCCAATTACAAATTGGACGGCCGCGGGTACGCGCTAGTTTCTACGCGACTCTCATTTGATTTTCTCACCGTGTTTTCTCCCATCAGTTATTATGTTAAACGTCGTTACGCTCAACGTCTCTCCCTCTTTACGGTCGTCTTGTTGTCGAGAACGGCCGCATATAATGCAGGTAAATAATACAAGCAAACGAAACTGGCACGGAGATTTGATCACGAAATGAATTGAATAGTCGAATGCAGACATTTTTTTTTACCTTTTAAAAAATAGTACATGTCATGTTAGCGCGAAACTTGTCAGACGTTCTTTAGTCAATCATTTATTTTTATCATATAGACACTAACATGAATTGTCACGATTAACTATTAAAGTAACGCTGTGCTAATACGTTCTGTAAAATCGATTCTTTATTCAGGAGGAGCACATAAAAAGGAACTTCTATAAAAACACAAAACGTAGTAAGAGAATCCATATAAAAATAGAACAGTATTTAAAGAATATTAGTCCGAAAATTAAATCGCCTCTCTGCATTTCTCTTTTCATTTATATTGCCCTTCTAACAAATGCAATTTGCGTGAAAATAATATAAAAATGCACGATGTAATTATTACGAGTAAAACTGCCCTATCGATGATGCCCCCTCAAAAACAATTAACTCTGCAGTTCTCACGCGAAGAAGTGAATTTCCCACACGCGAATGAAGAACAAACATCAGATGATCATCAGATTCGTTAACGAACAACGTCCCCGCGAGCGTATCCGTATTTACCGACTATACGACGCGGTCAAGCCGCTTCATTCAGACTTTTGCCTCGGAAAGCATCGGCGGCGTCGCGGGCTATATATGTGGCACATGGCAGAGCCCGCGGCTACGGTGATTCCTCTTAAGCATTAACTTAACGTCGTGTTGATTCTCGGCCAGCGGCACGTGCACACGTCGCATAGCGGTCCCGGAGATACGCCGAACATCAATGAAGTATCACTTTTTGCCGGCGACCGGATGAATTTTTTAACGGTTACATCAGTTTTTTAACGGTCGTCGAAAACGTCGAACCGCCTCGTCAAGTGCGTCTTCAAAATTTCCTCGCGTTACTTCTGAGACTCCTTGATCGCAAATTAGCGAATCTCTGTATGCGTGGGACGATGTCCTCTAAACGCTAAAGTAGATTCGAGGATTTGGGAACGCTCGATCGGCGAAACCGGGATCCAAGCGGAGTTTTCAATAAGAAGAAGAAGCGCGCCCCGCGCGATTAAATATTCGCGAGTTCTTTCAGCTTGAGACGTATATCTCCGTGTGAGGAGAGTCGATATTACCCGGAAAATAAATAATCGCGTAAAAATTCCTGTGATTGTTGACTATATCAGCAAAATTTATTACATTATCGATGATGTACGATGCTCCCGCTTGACAGATTTAATCAATATTGAGAGCGTACGATGCCGGCCGACGTTGTTGCAGGCTGTAATTACGGAATGCGCTGGATATACCGCGCGCGTCGCGCCGGTAATTCTATTTCTAAACTAAATGCATAAAATTCGCAAAACGTAAAGATACAATGTACACACACTACAGGTGCGTAAATAACTTCAACCATTTTACGCGGCGCAGCATAACGGTTACTGTATTAACGACCTGTCTGTCACTTCGAAGAAGGGGCAGGGGAGGGGCGAGAGGAGAGAGAGAGAGAAAGAGAGAATATTCGCTCTAACTGCGAGTAGTAATCTTCGTTGTTCAACTGAGAATTATTGCGCAGTGAAATTACAATGTCGATCGTCGTGGCATGCAAATTTACCGTGGGCGTATTATGAAACGGACGTATCGCGCGCGACGCACAGGGGGCCGAATGCGGTATATGTATAACCGGTCTCTCGCTGAATTAGAAAATTGACAGTGTGTTCCGCCAGATTGATTCGTTTGATTTATTAGCGGGATAAATTCAATATCAGGCACTATTACGTCAACTTATTTATTTATTTAGAAGAAAAGGAAGATGATTAAATGAATAAATTAAAGGCAAGTAAATCATTAACAATTGTCAAAAATTTGAAAGCTCATTTTCTTCTTTTTTGATGAAAAGATAAGCAAACTCGCGAAATTTTTAAGATTTAGGGAGATATTACTTCATGCCCACTACTTATTCACAATTGTTGTTAATATACAGAAAAGTGATTTAATTCTATGATTAATTTTTGAGAAAGTGACTTCACTCACGGCCAATAGTAAGGGCAGCGATAAGAGAAAGGCCGTCTTCCGTATATTCCGCCACGTCCTCTCCATCATGTGCGTGTCCTCTCTGTAATAAAAAGATAAAAACCTGAAAAATTGATAGATATATTGTCGTGAGACTCGCGTAATCTGTCGGTCCGAAAGAGATAAATTTTCAAATGATGTTTGATCGTCGACCAAACATGAGTTTACAGTGATACGACGTACTTTTTTTTGTTAAAATAGGAAATCTAATGACATGCGCATATAGATAACATCGTTAGATAAGAACTTGATAACCGTGAATTAAGAATGCAAAAGCAACGACGCAATCGTAACAACGATATAATCGCTAATTTTATCGCCAACCGGACGCGCATATACACACTTGTTTACAGCACGAAGAACGTTACGCAATAAACATTTAATTCACATCTGAGAACGCAGAACTCGCGATCGCGAAGCGCTTCCGAAATCTATTTAACCCTAAAAACAAATCTACACTCGTGCAAACACCGCGCGAAAGGTCCACCACACACATTCTATAGGCTTTACGATCTCTTAAAATGTTTAAGAGTCACGTTGTATGCAACAATTGTAAGCATTTTGCAAGATTTACGATACATTAGCACAGTCCGTAACAAATTAATTTTATTTCACGAAAACGATCTCGACGTTCACATTGCATTGCTCGTCTCGTTGTTCGTCGAAATTTGAATTAACATCCCGTAAATTCACGCGTAAGAATTCGCGGAAAGTACTCGACAGTGTACCGGATAAACTCGTCTGGATAATATCCCTCCCGAACGTACGAAAGCACGCGCGGAACTATAACGACAGCTCCCTGCGGAATGCGGAACGCAGAGAACCAGTCTTGCGGAAGAAGGACATTAATCGATGCACCTCGTTGCGTGTTCTTCCGGTTCCTCGGACGCCTCGTTCTCTCTCTCTCTCTCTCTCTCTCTCTCTCTCTCTCTCTCTCTCTCTCTCTCTCTCTCTCTCTCTCTCTCTTTCTCTCTGTCAAAGAAACCCGCGATCACTCGTGGACGATTCCCCCCGTGAAAATCACCTGCTTTTTTCCCCCTTTTAACGAACCTACGAATGCACCGACCGCAACGGGAAGGCTCCAACACACAACTCGCGTCAGTCGGTCCTCATCGGACCCGCTACGCGCTTTTTGCTTCCCTCCGAGTCCTTTCGTGGTTTTTCCTTTTTTTTTCTTCTTCTCTTTTTACTTCTTGCCGTCGTGCTCTCGTGTGCGACCGCAAGGATTCGACGGGCCCAGAGGTGATTTTCCTGGCCGACGGGGACCGACTGAAGGTGCGAGCCACACTCGTCTCGGCCACGAGCCACGTCCCAGTGACCTACTGAAGATCTCGATCGCGCTCGTCCATCGCCCCTCTCGCCCTCCCTCACGAGCACGACGTAAGGCCCAAACAGGCCCGCCGTCGACGGCATTGCTCCCACCATTGCACCCGATCGCTCCTGCTTTTTTTTCGCTCGCGTTCCTCCCTCCCTCTCTCTCTCTCTCTCTCTTCCCAAGAGCGGTAGGGATCTCGCCGCTGCACAGGTGAAAGACACGCGCAGGACGAGATATCCGCGTCACGCGTCTCGACTGAAGTTTTCATTTAAAAAAAAAAGAAAAAGAGCTTTTCAATGAAAAGGTTAAAATTAGAAATGCCGTAACGAGAAAGTGACGTGAAGTGACGCTCGCTGCAACCACGCTTCCACTCCGAATATCGCAATAACGAGTTCTCGCGGCAACGCGCAACTTCCGTATGTATATAAACCGTAACCGGAGCGCGAAGATTACGCGTGAAATTTTGGAGCATCCACGCCGCGAAGGGGACTCCAAATTCTGACGCAAACGTCCGACGCGGAATCACCGACGTTCCTCGGCGTCGCAGTAGGAGATCGAAAATTTCCTCATCATTTTTTTTTCAAGATAGCGGAATCTCGGGACGCGAATCGTTCGTCGCGACGGGGAGCGAAGTAAATCGCGGAAGAGATGGGGAGGAGAGGAAGACGAAGCTGCTCGCCTGGGATACTCGAGGCTCGTGACTCGAATAACACGGTATCGCGCGGCGCACGTCGCGAGAGATCCCGATGGAAACCAGAAACGGTGCCTTCGCACGCCGCGTACCGCCGAGCGCCAAACTGGCTCCAATTTCAAAAAATCGCGAAAGTCTCCTCCCCCCCTCCCCCCCGGTTGAAACCGGGACGCTTCTCCGCTTTGAGAATTGAGTCACGGCGCACGCAGACGATTGCTGATCTTTCCTAAGTCCAATTTCGCGAATCGTCTTTCCGGACGGCCGTGTCATATATCCCGGCATTGGGAGCAATGCACAAGATTTCGTAATACTCGCGCGGAATACGGAAGCGCGACACTTTGCGCGCCGCGCGCTTTGTCGCGACTATCCCTCGAGAAGCGGATTTTCCCCCTGTAAAGGCTTTTCATTCATCTCGATTCGCCGCGCGATTTGCGGAATATCCACCATCGCGCGATCTCTCGACACATCATCTTCAATCGCCGAAAGATGCGACCCCCGCATTGAATGGACGATCGAACGCGAAAGCAGGCTGATCGTCGACAAATAACCGATTGTTTATGCGAATATACCCTTCGGATATGTGCGTGCGCGCGTCGTCTCGCGGACACTCGCGTTCGCTCACTTCGCATTGTTTGGCGCTTTCGTTTTCATTTCTCGAAATCCTTCGCGCGAGAGCATCGCGCGCGTTCGCCTGCGCATTTGCGTAATGCCACGACCGATAAGAACGGGACTCGAAAGCTAACCGACAGCAATGGGTCTGACCTAGATTTCTCACCCGCATGGGTGCTAACTCGTCCATCCGGAAATGGCTTATGGTAGCCGGCGGTATACGTCGAGGGATAACGATACGGTAGATAATACGCGAAAGTGCGAGTGAACGCGTTCTCTTTCGCGTAAAAGCTTCTTCTTTTTTTTTTCTTCTTTCTCTCAACGTTTGATTTCCCGAGCGCGAAGATTACGGTGCGGCGCGAATATTTCCGGTAGGCAGATCCCCTCGTGTGTTTTTATCCTATATATCTGGACAGTTCTTTCGAGGCTCCGCTTATTAAAAAAGTATTTCTTTTATTCTGTAAGTGTGCAACTTGCGACACTTCATATTAAATTTAAAAAAATGTCGTATTAAATTTCTAAGTAATAACGCGCTAAACGGTGTATTACCGAGTAGACTAACGTTGCCAGAGAGGTATAATGTTGTATTGGCGTAACTCCATATTTTTCAATGCGAGATCATTAGAATTATGGAAGATAGAATGTACAGTCTCCATTGACATCGTTTGACGTTGAATCGTGTTTCACAAGTACCTATAGTTTCACTCGAAAGATTAAATCGGTATTCAACAATTTCTTGGGTGGCGAGGGTTGTTCCTTCACTTTGTTCTCTTTCAGCTGGTAGAGCGAACTACCTTCATTCGAACTTTTCACTCCGATTTTTTTTCCCCCTCCCCCTCCCTCCTTTTTAGCCATTCGGTTGATCTTTTATCTCCGCCAGAGCGTCCCTTATACGCATTCGACTGGACGTGTCGTGAGTAACTGTACCGAAATACATCATATTAAAATCTCCGTGGAAAGTGTCGACGAGATACGCCACGAAACATTCGAGAAAAGAAAGAAAAAAAAATAGAGGATCCACAAACGGTTTCCAGCCAGTCACTGTGAAGCGTCGTTTTGCTTCCTCGGCCATTCAGTCTGGATGACTCCGTCCGTTGTGCTATCACGAGCTCGTGCAAGTTTAGTCGCTGCCCCCGCGAAATCTCCGTCGTCCGCTCGCGGACAATAGTTACCCCGTCAGGCTCCTTGCATCGCGCACGATTCAGGCCAAATTCGATCAACCAATTATATTCTTCTACTTGAATTTCCTCGACTGAAAAGTTCAATCAGGGACGCGACATTTCAGAGTCGACCGAACTAGCCCGGATATTTATGTAATTATCAGCGAGTATTTTTGCAGCCTTAATCCCTAAATGATTAACGACGATCACTTGACACGGGGCGCTTCATTCCGAAGATGTTGCTTTCTCGGGAAAATTATTCTCCATTTCTAATGATAATGCAACATCCACGCGCGTCGTTCACTTGTCCAAAAAAAAAAAACAATATTTGTACATATATTCAATTATTAAAAACAATTTTGATATTCAATTTTTTTAAGAATGTTTCTTCGATAATCAAGATTATTTTAAAAGGAACAGACTCTTCATATTTTCCACGTGTACAATTCTCGTAATCGGATATCATATATTTCTAACAATATATCAGAAGAAAGTCGGGCGTGATTATCATGGGCATCGCGTACAACGTACGTGAGCAACGAAAATTTGGACAGACACTCGCTGATGTCCCAAAAAGGTACGCCGATAGAAAGGCGGGCTATTAAGAGAAAGCGGCCTCGAAAATTAATCGTCGATGTGGTGCCCTATCGAAAATCGTGAGTCCAAAAGCGTGATGATTCTATTCCAAACGGGCCGGACTCCAAGAATCTCGTTTCGGAGACCCAAATCTCCCGGTGACGGAGGAGGATCTTTCGCAGAGAAAAGGAGAGGACTGCCTACTTACGCGCGCTATAAAATCCGGTATTTACGTGGTACTCCGGCATTTACATATGCATACACACATAAGCGCCCGTGACTCTCGAGAAAACCGTACAATCTGACAGTCCGAGGAATAGCCAAACGAAGAGTCTGATATCCAAGAGAAAGAGGGGCAAAGAAAGAGAGAGAAAAGACATTTGTATGTAGAATCTAAGACATGCATGCATGCGAGTAAGAGAATCCTGTTTTCAAGTACGCGGCTCGCCGACGTGGAATCCAGAAATACGAACAGGTTCTTAATTTTAAAAAGCAATTCCCCGTGAACTGACAGTTTGCGAATCGATAAGTAAGGCATATAGCCCAGTATAGTATTATAGTAAATCAGGAATTATTACTTATCTGTTTTATTTCATTCAATTGGTAATATCACATTACGTAGCGCTGAATACACATACGCAGCCTTTATCTAATTATATATAATATGTTTTCATCACAAGATACGGGGACGCGACAGAAAAAAAAAGAGCAAAAGAACGTATAAGTGCAATGTGTTGTATAAATATACATCGAATTAACACGAAAAGCACGAGAAAGCGATCGGCGGGTGAAGCGCGACCTCATTTCTTATCAGCGACGCATAATTACTGTTGATTTCCTTTTACTAATCAGAAAACTGATTACGTAATCATGCCTAGCCGAGTGAAGAAAAAGACTTCCGCAAACATTGCGTATTTTGCGTACGTAATTAGTCAATTTGTATCAATAATACTGAATTTTTGTATTATTAAAATCAACTCTGCACATGCATTTGACACAAAACGTTGTAGAATTCTAATTAACTTCTTTCATATCTCCTCGTCGGTTTTTCCTATTTTCATTAATTTTCTAATTTAAGATACTTTTCAAAAAACTACAGTCAAATTTTAAAATGTAAAAAATTCTTGGAGCTTCTTCCAACAGTAGAAGAATTTAATTGATTTTCCATTTGGATTGAATATGGTCCTAATTTGCCCACGCACACAAAATAATGCTTAAAATAGAACTCCAAAAGGGCAGAAACGCCCGTCCTGTATCACCTCGGCGAAGAAAACTCGTCTTACAACGCCCAAGTCTCCTCGTTACGGAAATCAGATATCTGGCGATGCGCGCGAGCACGAGGGTCCCTCCTTCCGCGTTATTATTATTTTACCGGGCCGGTGTGGTGCAACCCTTTGTTCGCCACACGCGTGACAGGTGTGCGGCTCGTGACGTAACACCGGTACCGTTATATACCGGCCAGGTGAAACCCTATAAGAATGTGACGCGACACGGAACACCATGAGACCGACTGTGCGCCAAATTCACCGCTCCTCCGTGAAAGTGACTCGAATGGGAAGGCATCGCGCAATAAACCGCAGCCGCGCGTTCGAGATATTTATAGCGGTACTAGATTTTTCCGCATACATCATAATTCGCGAATCGCTCCTTCGGATCACGCGAAGAGAAGCTGGGAAAGCGATGTACGTTCAAAACCGTCATTCTTCATTACTATGATTAAATTCGGATAGCATATACTGTTGCGATGATAATCTCAGTTCAACAAGTAAATTATAATTTACGTTGACTTGCTTGAAAATAATGTCAATTATGTAGTCCATTACTTGCCTTTGAGAACGATAAACAACGTAATTACATATGAAATAATAGAAGAATCATTTTTTTCGTAATTTATATAAGCATGTCTGTGTCTAGAATTATATTCACAATAGTAACTATATAGTAACAATTGGAAACATTAAATGAACTCTTAATGATAGTTTTATCAATGGAATTTAATCGTTGTAGTAATTTTAGTATAATTACAATTCTCTCGAGTTACATTAACTCTTTCTCTCAAAATCAGAGTCATTAGACGCGAGCAGCGAGCTCGCTGAAACTCGCGGAGAGATATCTCCATTGCGCTCACATACGCGGCTGGCCGTTGGCCGACGAGTGGTTTCTAGATCCGTTCTGCTGAGCGCATGAAATTGCACTCGGTGGCCTTTCTAAGAGCGTAGGAAACTATCACGATGCGTTGAATTTCAACGGCTAACGAGCCCCGCCGCGATCGCATAATCGCGCCCAGAAAAGCGGAAAATCATGCCGCGACAAAGGAACTTATGGAAACCTGGTAGAAAGCATAACGGACTACTGGCGACTATAAGGGGATCAGAGGATAAAGTTCAATCGCCTCGTTCGCCGTCCTTCCAAAAACCACCGTCCGCCCTTGTTTTTCCCTCCCTCGGCTAATCAACTTTATTAGTATATCAACGATTACGAGAGCGCCCTTCGTCGTAATGAAAATTTCTACTTAACCGCTTATAATCGCTCAATGTCGGATTAATCGAGTGCGTATCGATTTCGTTCGAGCGCGATCACATCGCGGATGTGTTCGAGCGTGACGTTTCCCATCGAGGAATTAGACGGCGCGGTCTCTCTCGTCCTCTCTCGCGCCTCTTTACGAGAACCGCCGCCGCATAGCAGATGGTCTCCCTCTACCTACGCGCGGCCTTATTCCTGACATAGAGCCGGAGAAGGAAGGACGCGCCTCTCCGCGAGGAGAGACGCCAGAACGCTGACACACTGACTCGCTACCCCACATACCCTTTTGCCTTTTCGACGTGTGCTCGCGCGAGACCGCGCGCGCGAGCGAGTGGGGAAGATGCGAAGAGGGAGAACAGTCGAAGAGGAAGCGCGCGTTTGCCGGCGCTCTTCTCTCCGAGGCGGCGAGAAGAGGCCGCCGGCGTATTTTCGAAGAAGAATTTTCGGCGCAAAAGGCCAATTTTATATCGAAAAATTTTCCCAAAAGACAACACCAGAGACAGACGCTTCAAGCTACGAAATTAAATAATTGTATAATGAGCGCGAGCAGATTCCAGAGTCAAGGAAAAAATGTAATCTTCAGAGTCCAGCGAGAAGCTATAATTGTTCGATAAGCACTATTTTTACCTGCCGCCTTATACTTCCTTTTTCCTATCGTAAGTGAAAAAAATTCCGGCAACATCGAGTGGGAGGAAATGGGAATGTATCGCAGCTGGTTTTTACATGATTACGATCAAACAGTTCGATGAGCACTGCTCTCATCATCTGCCTGTCGATATATACCCGTCTTTACTTTCACCGTTCCCCAGAAAAGGGCGTAGCAAACGTCGCGTCCAACGAGACGTATATAAGCATATCGCACCACAGTTTGTTTCAAGACAGTCGTGTTCCACTGATCACATATCGATTAGCACATTATCAAAGGGGCCACAAACCTCTTTTTTTTCCTCTTCGTGATTCAGCCGGCAGCTCGATTATAATCCTATTGGCACACACACTTGGCACTTGTGACTTCTTCCTGCCGCGGTGTCCTCCCTTATAGAGCGCGGTTCCTCTTCCTTCGTTGACCGCTCTCCCTCCGGGACCGGCCGAAACGTTCGAGAGGGTGGAAGATGGGTATCTTCTTTCTTTCTTCTTTTTTTTTTATTCTTTTATACACGGAGCGCCGGAGAAAGGATATCGTCTCGAGTACTCGAGTATTCGAGATTATCAGATATTCGATTCCGTTCGAAAGACACCGGCGACTTGGGCGAGTGCGTTAGTTGTGAGCACGTCTGAAACGACCCGCGGCCTATATACTCTCCCCTCTCGGAGTCGTCGGCTTTCACCAAAAACCACCTCGGCCGAGCTCCGACGTGCTCGTCACCTAGCGGAAAAATCGAAATTCTACGTGTCGTCGCCGATTCCTTTTGCGAAAAGAAAGAAAGAAAAAAAAGAAGGACGACGAAACCCACTCTCCGATCCGCCTCGTTCAAACGCAGGCAAATAGTATAGTTGGGAGATCCTTTATACGTTCGCGAGTGTGTCGTGCGTCACTCCGACGCTTTCTTTTTTTATTAATCATCATCATCGCGTTGGACAACGTTATGCAGCACGGCCGAGGCTGAATCACGGAGTTCTCGGAGCTCGGTACCGACCCATTCTATCTCGGTTGCATCTCGGCGCGACGGCGGAAGTCGAGCGCGGGCCGGATGCCAGCGAAAGTCCTCGGTTGCCCACGTTCAGGGCCACGGCAGCGGCCTCAGGAACGCGGCGCTTTTATTGTACTTGCACTTCTCCGATACTGTAACACTTACCGGAATATCGATGCGTACAGTTTTGCAGCATTAATTTTTCGCGTGTTCCGCGTGAGGAGAAAAATAGGCCGCGTGCGTTAATGAATAAATTAGATCTATTAATCATAAAAACCTGCTCTGATGTTTTTCTTCGCTTGTCTGAGCAGGACAGGTTAGTAGATAAATCTAAATTTTGAGACATTAATCAACGAAAAATTTCGCGAAACAACTACTTTGTATTAATTTTCATTATAATATATAATGAAAATATTATTCGTAATTATTAATAATATTAATTATTCATAATAATATTATTCGTATTTAATTTTTTGTATTCAATTATTTGTTAATTTTCAGAATTGAAATATGGTAAGAAAATCGTAAAAACTCGCGATACAAAGACTAAAAAATTCGAACAAAAATTACGTATACATCGGTGATATGATTTGAAAAAATGAAGATTGAAGAATCATTCATTTATCTCCATTCAAAAACTTGAAAGATCCCATGCTTTAACATTCTAAGTCCTTTAACGATCCTTGCTACTTACTTCAATTGCTGTAGAAATGAAATCAAGATTGAGATATCTTAAAGAAGTTCGGAGCGAATTCCTGCTTCTTAAAGTAACTATATGAAATTTAGGGCAGGAGTTAACTTAGGGCGAAGTTTCAAACTGACTATTATCCTTCGGCGTGGGATTAAAGAACGGAGTTTAGGAGATTTCATCTCGCGTCTGCAAAGGATGGAAAAGGATTCGAGGGCAACGAACCAGGCCGAGAATCCGAGAAATATTTCCGAGAGGTATACGGGATACCGGAAGGAAAGTAACACTCGCGCCGGTAACGAACGACGCCGAGGCACCTAGGTGAAGGTCAGCATGTATTACGGGTATTATTAAGTGTCTAGTTTCTTCTCCCGATCATCTGCAGCTGCAACTCGCTCGTGCGCTGCGCGAGGAAGAATTATGCGCCCGCGCGCGTGTGTAACGGGCTGTTATAATAGTAAGCACAGCTACGGCGAATCCTGATTATTCGGGTCAAGGAAACTCTCCAATTTACTCGTCACTGAAAGCGGTGAGACATCGTTGTCTAAGCAATAACAAGATTATATCTAAATACTCTACATAAAACATTTCCCAACATTGATCGATGCGATTAGCATGATCCGATATTACTTACATCTATATACGATAAAACTTGACGCTACCCATCACTTCCGCGCAAGTAAATAAGATTGAATTATACGTGTACGGTAGGTACATATAATTTTCTTGACGTGTGTATCTTGCGACAGAACTCGTTTTACCATTTTCTTCGATGAAATCAACACGTCATTTTAGGCCCCAAAACTATATCTTAACAATTATGAATGTGCGGAGTATCGTGGATTTCTTGTCTTTTTCTCACAGCAGCAATTACACTAATTAATGTATTAGCATACCGACGTTATTGACCAAACAATGGTCTAATGTATGTTAATTGATGTTAATTGAAAGCCTTATATAGGCATCGCCAGACAGGACAATACACCGCGTGCATTTTACGAAACGAATCATTGACATTCCACCCTCGTTCTCTCTTTCTCTCTTTTTCTTTCTTCCCCCTCCTCTACCCCCCCCCCCCTCTCTCCCTCTCTATCTCTCTCTGTCTCTCTTTTGTTCCGTCTCGAGCAGATCCAATTCCGGAAGAAAGCTGCGCGAACAAATTCCGCGTCGGCCGGAATGGTGAAATTGCGCAATTTTTCCTCGCGCTCTGACGTCAGCGACCATTCAGGAGAGCGCCGCGCGGCTTTCACACGGATCTTGCTTTGTTGTCTAGATACCTACATAAGTAGAGACTCATCGCACGAGCTTGACCAAAGAAAGGAAAGATCACGGTAACAAATAAATTTCGTCCTCTCTGCCTTTTACATCGGGTGTTCCATAAACCCGTTGGATATCTGCTCAACTGAACAACTATTTTGGGGTTTATTTCAATGTCAAGGCCTTAATTGCAAATTTAGCAAGATTTTTGAAGATTATAAAGAGTTCTTTTCGAAGATCAAGTATTAATAATCGAATGGATAATAAAAAATGGACTAAAACTTCAAGCCGGTCCTTGTTGAATTAAAAAAAAAAGTGAGGCCAACTTACAACATATACAACGTCCTAATTATACGTTTTGAGGAATGACGAAGTCTCTCAAATTATTAGAAATTTCATTAAATTAGAAAAAATTTGATCTTTGACGGATTAATTTCTGATATTCCTGTAACGAAAAACCAATGTTTCTGGGACACTCTGTACATTCTTTTACGGTAGCTGAACTGATATCAGGGTAAAATGGCACAAGCTTTTGTCAGCCGACGAAAAAAAGAGCGACAAAATTGCGGTTGTTAACTGCAGACCTCGGGAACAGAAATGGGCCAAGCCCAAAAATCAATAATCTGCAGCTAAAAGAACAGCCCGTATGGGAAGCTGAACACGTGCGGCATCAAATATTGGACGTCAATTAATGAACACATTTACCTGAGTTTATATTCTTAAAAAAAGACGTCATCATACGTCTTTACGGTATATTTTTTAGTATACACCTAAGCGCCCGCATTAAAATACATAATTAAAAGAAATCACCATGAGCTGCTGATAACTTTGTCGCCCGAAAAAAAAGGTATATTAGCCTCGATAATTGCTCGTGAAAGTATAGTTCCCTGGAACATTTTAATCGTCACGATGGACGCGATGGGATCGATTCCGACATCTCGTATTTAAACTATATATATGTATCGAAACGCATACCAGAGATACATCCTGGTTCACCTGGTTGTCTAGCGTCGAAGTGGCCGTGCTTTATCAAAGTATTTTACGTTTATTTCGGTCACGGTGCTGCCCGCCGATCAAGCTTAAGTGGATACGTCAACTTCCAATGCAAATCTAACTTCAACGCGCCGCGTGAATGTCATTATACCCGTCTCGCATCCGACACGTAACGGCCGCCCATCGCGTCGGTGTACGACTTGGAAAACGGTCTTTTTTGCAAAACGGTAACGGTTGGATATCGCACGTTCGGGAGGACTTTCTCCCATGCGCGCGCGCGAGCGTCTGGTATGTATGTGTGTGTGCACGAAGATCCGGTATTCTTGGCACACAACGTACCAGTCTGGAACAGTTACCGTAGCCTCGGGAGAGCAATTAGACTCTTGGCGATTAAAGCTCTAATCTCTCGGATATTCCGCGCGGCTGAAACTCGTCTTCGGATTACTGCGGAACGCAGAACGGATATACGCGGACTTACGAGACGTGCGCGCGACCCGACGCACGTTGCGCCCGGGAATCTCTGTGTGTCTTTCTCATCTCTCTCATCGCGTTGGCTCGAGGGCTGTATATATATCGAGCATTATACACATACAGCATTAAACACGAGCGAGAAATCCCCGATCTTTTTCCGCGGCGGACGAAAAGAAGCTTATATACGATTTTTCGCGGTTCTCCCGTTTCCTCGCGATCATGACATGCGCTCAGGCGCTTAATAAGTACAATCATTTCGCCTTTATCGTTCAAGCAACATACGCTGTCGTATTATTAACAGATTAGATCTCTCCCCTATAAATTAAATGGGCAATTACAGTATTCGACGAAGAACGCCGTTCTCGCGGCATGCAGCTTCATCAGCGCGATCGCCGGAAATTGAGGAAATCCTTCGCTCGTCGCTCGGCGAAATTGGTATAATAAACGCGTGAGTAGATAGACGCTTCGCTTCTCGAGGCGCCACGGGTGTAGAGTGCGCGGAGGTATGCACACAGCCCCGCGGGTCTGACCGATTTCTCGTCCGGTAGCGCCGAAACGTACATAGGAATTTCGACGGCGTGTCGAAAGGATGGGACCATGTCGGTTTCGATCGCGTTGCCGCTCCGATCAGCGCGCCCCGGCTAAGTCGAACGGAAGATTTAGTCGTGACACACTTTCCGATCGCGAGGCTGTGGGACCTCCTCCTCGCGTCCACCGCGCCCATGAGATTAACATCGCGCAAACCGCGGCGCTGACCACTCGCATCGCGCCGCGACGCGTTCTTCAAAGCGCGTACGCGTAACGCGCACCGCGGCGATTCACGGCTCGAAACGAATCGCGGCTTCGCGGCGGACAAAAACGCCGCAGTTGCGATATTAATCATCGCACATTCAGGTATTGTGCAAAAACGGATTAACCCACATTTATATATATCGGTATATGTGATGCGATCACGTGGCTCATCTAGAAATCTCTCGTATCAAAAAAGTGGTACGCTGAGAGTTTCACGGTGTTGAGCTCTCAAGGTCGTGACGACGGCGACACCACCACTTGAGAGATAGAGAGATCGATTAAAAGGCTCTTAAAAACAAATTAGAAATTTTCCCGCTTTACAGCTCGTGCCCGAATCCCGCGTAAAGTTTATTGCGTGCAGCAAGACGCGGAAGTTCCATCCTCGGGATCTTGTACCGAACCGGCAACAAAATGACGTTGACAAAATAAATGATTATTAATTGCCGAGTATAAAGATATAAAAAGATAAGCGACGGCTCATCCGGCATCGCTCTCGCGCGATATCGCGTGCTAATAAAATCGATAAGTATCTCCCCCGTGTGGGAGAGGTATACACGCTTCGGCGAATGTTTTCGGATTCTCCGTGTAGCAAGACGAGCAGAGAGAGAGAGAGAGAGAGAGAGAAAAGAGAAAGAGAGATCATTCGCGAAGTAGGTACACACATGGACGATCCGGTAACGTGCATCTGGTCACGGCCGATTATCCGCGTGCCGAGAGGAGATCTCTCGGCGATTTTCCCCGAAGACAATCGCTCCGTGGGCGTTTATTACAGGCGCCGCGGAGCGTGTTGCCGATTCGGTGTCTACCTATACGCGCCCGTAATTTTGGGTCACTGAATCCGCTGACTTTCTTCCGTCGTTTCACCGCCCGGGCGCGACGCGAGGGAACAGGAACACGCGGCGTAGAGTGCATTCGCCAAACCTTGACGAAAAGTGCCGGGCCGGTAATTACGGTGAGTGCGGGATAAATCTTCGTCGCGTTCGCCGTGTGACGTTTACGCTTAGGACGCGTTACGGCTTCACGGGATTGCCGCGCGGCAAAACGCGCGTATATGTGCAGCCTCGACGCACTTTACTCCACCCATCGTCGAACGAAAATAGAGCGTGGGAAAAATCGTCGAAACAGAATCACGACGATTTTGCCGGGCAGGCAAAATTTTAATCAAATATAACAATAGCGCACACTGAAAGAACAATTTTGCTGAATCCTGATCTGAAAATAATTTTTGTTCAATAATCAAAATTATTTTGTGCAAAAGTGAAAATGATTGCTAGAATCAAAACGTTTTACAGTGATACTTATCAGTTTTAACATTCCAACAAATTATTTTGATGATTTAATAAAAAATTATTTTTAGATCTATTTTCAGCAAAATTTTTAGACCTTTTAACAAAATCGTTCTTTCCGTGCACAAACTGTGCAACTTCGTGAAGGGTCACGTAAAAGTTTTTTTTATTAAGAGTCGGAAAATTTATAAGATTTTTAAAATTAACAATTTTTAATTTTTAATTTTAATTTTAATTTTAAATCTAAATTTAATTTTAATTTTAATTTTTTAATTTTAAATTTAATTTTTTAACAAACTTTACGAAAAGGGTAATAAAAGGGTCGGAGACACGCCAAGATTTTCGTAGATTCGAGTACAAGCTGCGGAAGTTTTTAATTTCTTCTTAAGAGCGTTTTAAATGTTTTAATCGGTTTTATCTGTTGCGACCTGCGGTTATACGTACGTAAACAAAAATTCTCGTTCTCTCTGTTTAATGAATTGAATGTTTAATGGAAGCCGCGAAGAAATGCTAATAAGACTCTGTCATCGACAGTCAGTTGAACAGGTTCATTTTTAATTTCTAATATTCATGATTCGGAGGAGGATCACGATTTCTAGGGCGATCCGTAGATTCGGGATCTTAGTGTGTCAGTGTGTCTATATGCTAATCGGCCGGCGATGGGAAGCTTAACGTTGTAATACCTGACGTGCACATGCACGCTTATACACGCGCGTCTATCTCACGCATACGTACGCGCGTGTCGTATGTAAATTGTGATATACATCAAATCCCTTGACGGCGCGATCGTATACATCGCGCTACAGGCTTCTCTTCGCGCGACGCGGTGTAGTAGAAAGTAGTCTCGTATACCTGTCGGTATTCGCGCCGCTGCGCGTTCCGTACGCAGGTGGGTATAACGTGCAAACGCGAAATGATCGCGAAAGTAGAGGAGACCCCGCGCAAAAATTTGCCCCCGAGCAAGTCCGCGCGGTGCCCGCGCGCGGATCGCCGTGTCAAAAAAATTACATCCAATTAGCTACGTCCTAGCAGTTGTCAAAAAAAAAAAGCGGCTCATAAATATGGAAACATGGTAATCCGGGAGGCATTTATTATGACGCCCCGTCAGTCACTTTACCACCCTGGGACACCTACCATAAAAATTTAATCTTGCCCCAAATCGTACTCGCGATACGATATTATAACCGAAAAACACACATAGACGGTCCCGTCTCGGCCGGTCGTAAAATAAACCGGCTTTACTTGCGCGCTTTTATAGCGCGATAGTACGAAAAAGTATATGCCGAAAGAAGTGGACGTCGTCTCGTAAAATAGCGGAGGCTACGTGGAGACTCGCGCGCGAGAGCAGCTGGCTCTCTTTCGTTTCGGTTTAAACTACTTTTCACTAAAATTAGCCATCCCGCGGAATGGTACCACTTCACGCAGCAGTCACGCGGTAATGTGACTGAGGACCGGATGCGCTGGTATCGCTCTAGCGCCGTTTAACTAAATTTTCTCCGTCTCTCTCTCTCTCTCGCTCTCCTCTCTCCGGGAGACGTGCTGCATGTAGGTCTGTAATTTAAAAAGGGATAGCGAGAGCCCCTAACCCGGGATTAGTGAACCCAGACCGTCGCTCAGCCCCGCGAATCCACGGCGCAGGATGGTATTTAGCAAAGTAGGTATCTATGCCTGCCTGGCGCGTATGCATCTCACGGCTCGCCGGTGAAATGTTAGAAGCACTCTTATCGCGTCGTGAATTGTAATTCTCGCAGGTTGCACAATACCGCCGCGTTTCGTCGTGTCATCCCGTTAATCCGTATTAATCGAAAACCCCTTTCTTTCCGTAATGACTCGCGGAACCCGATTTAATTTCAAAGTAACGGAAAGCCTGGTATACGATCGATATTTTCGATTGTAATCGATTTCTCTTTTTTTTTTTTCGTAGCAACTTCCGAGTGATTCCAGATGAACTCTCTTAATTGACTTCTACTCGTATCGACGGACGAGACTTTATAGCTTCACAGCTTAAAAGAGATAATATATAGAATAGCTTACAGAAAATAGGCGCGACTATATGGATACATTAACTGACAGCCCGATCAAAAAATCTCGTGGAAAGTTAAATCGTCATCGTCAATTGTTCAATCGTCGAACTAGTTCGCCGCGTGGACTAAAAACCGCACACTTTCTCTCGAAGGAACGCTTCGCGTTATTCATCGGTCAGCGATGCGCGATGGAAAAACGATTCAATGAATCGGCCCGATTACCATTCCGGATTACATTGACGTCACTAAAAAGCGCTCTATCGGCACGATGACGACGTCGTTAAGCCAGTCGACACGCTCACTTTCACCACCCACGCGCGTCAATTTTCTGTACCGACCGCCCGGCCGGCCGCCTACCGTCACGCATTTGCGTGACAATGATTCACTGTCGCAGCAGCCCCCGTTCTTATTACCCGGTGAATACATAGTTTGTCTCGCATTCCCTGCACATCACCCACTTCCCGTTTTGTAAAGATCGGCGGTAAAAAAAAAAAAACAAGATTTAAATCCAGGTCGTGTCGGTTCTCATCAGAATTTATTGCGAGACGAAGTTAATCCTTTTACGGGCCGTCCCATTCTTTCGCAGGCTTAATTAGCAAAGCGCCCTTTATTTCTCGCTCCTTCGCAGGTCAAAAAACACACCGTAATCTCTCCCCGGGTATTTATCGCGGAGAGAAATCGTATATATATCGGTTAAATAACCCGTTTATGGACAGTGTAAACACACGCGCGGCACATCATAATACTTTCGGTGTATATATTTTTAATCCGAGCATGAACGAGTGAAAGGGAAGATAATTCGTTGCTATTTTCATATGCCGCCTTTCGCATGACAATATCTATAAGCAGAGCTATATACCCGCTTGCTTTCACTTTTCACTTTTATCGCTTCGCCTCTCGCACGTCTTGACGCTCGCATGCGACGACACGCGACCGCCGGATGTCCGGATACAGAATGACGTCAATGAAAGTTACGGTTACGAAATTACTTCTCGAAAGTCCCGCGACGAGCAGGCCTTCGGTAATCGAAATTTACGTCACGCCGCTATGCATTAATGTAATCAATAAGCCGTGCAACGTTCTTGCTCGCAAGAAACTTCAAATCACTCGAGGATATTCCGTGCGCGATAACATGTTTAATAATAGATTTTCTCCGCGCTCGTAATTTTCGTTACAAAGCCCGGCGTCGGTTTCCAACGAGCTCGCTGCTCGTTTTCGCGTTCGAAACGCCTCGCCCAGTCGCCCAATTGTCTTACCTTTCTCGCAAGATCAAAAAGCGCCGCGTCGCTGATTTTTCTCTCCTCGGAGCGGATCGAATCCGTTGACGACAACGGGCCGGCGTACGTCCCTGGACTCACTTTCACCGGCTGCATCCTCCGCATCCGGAATCTGGTCCGAGATTCTACAGGTAAATAGGATAACAGACGCGATACGCTGGCTGCTTCCTTCTTCTTCTTCTTCTTCTTCTCCGTCGACGGACTTTCATTCAGGAACACGTTAAGTGGAGCTCGCTCCTTTATAAGAAGAAATACCCGAGAAACGGAGTGAAGATTGCGTCGGGATTATTAAATTCTTCTGCCTTTTCAGTCGCGTTATACTTACCGCTCTTCAGATTACGGGCGCAAAGGAATAGTTGCCAAGCAGTCATCTTGTGCCGTCATCTTATTACAGAGCAGCGCGCTTCGAGGAAGTGGACTATTAATTCTCGCCGTTGTCGTTTATGTCACGAATAATCGATCGCAGTCGCGTTTTACGTACCGCACGCTGTAACAGACGACTTCTTGTCAAATGCGGGTATATCTGGATAAATAACAAGAGCGCGCTCTCAGCGCCGATAATGTTCCGCAATTTTATTTCAGGGTCACAAAAGTGTATATATGTACATAAATTCAATGGAACAGCATTATAATGACAGGGGGAACACGTCACGCACAATTACTTCATCTCAGAAACACGTTTCTGCGTTTCGGGCAACCCCGGGTCTAATTTTCTTGCCGTTTTCCGCAAGATTTCAAGAAAGATCCCTCCGTCGGCGCTAGTCGAGGATATCTCTACTCGCATTACCGTGAGTTTTACAACCCAGTGAAACTTACGGCGATAATTATATTCTTCCCGTGACGGCGGATAAACTCTTAGCATTACGCCGTTACGACTGCCATTATACTACAATGATTACCGGCGTTTTCCCCCGATCATTATACGGGAACGAGCTTATGAATCGCCAATATGGTGCAAAAATTAAAGGCACTTAAGCGTCCTACATCTCTTTTTCTACGCATCGCTTACACATCGCCGCTGCGATCGCCAAGGAAACGTGTCGTTTGAAACACGAAACACTCAGACGGTTTCGTTCCCTTGAAAACTTTTACAATTGCAACGAAAGTATTGCAAAGAAGCTGAATTTATTTGTTTCCTTGTCGCGCATCTCTCTATTCTCTTATGAAATTTTATTTTATTCTTTTAATGAAAAAAAAGATAAGGTAAACGTACCAATGGCTGAACATGTATTTATATCTGAACACGTACGCAAAATTTATTAATCTCAAATACTTTTTTTATTATAATATCAAAATTTAATTGTAAAAATATTTAAAGATTACAATTAAATTATAATATTATGAAAAAAATCATTTAAAAATAAATGTTTATGCACTTGTTCAGCTATAGATACACGTTCAGCCACTGGTACGTTTACCTTACTTTTTTTTATTATAAATAAACTTCTGACCTCTGGAGAAATTACACAACATATTATCGCTTATTTCGTCTTATAATCGCAGTTACTTAATTCTCGTGCCATTTCATTTCTGTCGATTGGCCTTCCAACCGCTGTAAGTGCCGCAGAGTCCTCTCTTTTTACACTCTTACTATAAGTTCCGTAATACGATCGAACCAGTACATTCGCCAACAATGGCATTGCAGTTGGCTTTTCTCGCAATGGAATTCGAGCCGCATCGATACTGATGCGGGGAGAATCGCATCTAGCACTCCCACAGCTTTTGCGAAGTGCATCCTGAATCGATTGACGTTCACCCGTTCCGTTCGCAAACAGAATACTCGCTCGCTGACGGTTAGATTCGTTTTATCCTGCGTGTATCCATCAATTTGAGCGGTCCATAATCGCTCGCTCGCAAATTCCCTCCGTGCGCATTACATCTAATACGCGATCATAATGATAATTATATCTTTTATTTTGCCCTTCGCATTCGTCAATCGCGTAGATTTATAACTCAAGAATTAATTAATTTTTAATTGCATCGTTATATATGATTAATCTTTGTCAATACTTTTAGTTTACACTATATATTTATACATTATATTATTTTATTACATTATCAGAGCGATTGTGTGAGCGAACATTAATTCTAAAGCTGCACGCAAAAGTTTCCCGCGACGAAACAACTGTATAATAATTTTGCTGAACGATCGATAAACAAATTAGGCAAAACGAATCGTAAGCTGGCAGAGTACATAAAGTCGCCATCAGGCGTTAATTCGCGCACCACGAAACTTTTCTGAAATGAGACAAACGGTGCAGTGATAGATATCTCATACGGCGGTGGCTAATTACCGGGACATTTTGTTGATATATATACACACCATCTAGATCGCGGTGACTTGCAAAATCCGAATCAGCCCGACCATCACGAAGAGGACGCTCTGATTCCCCGCAAGCAATCAGAACATAGCGATCGGCGGCGTTCTCTGGCCCTGAACGGGTTACAATCGGGGATCCCGAAACCCGTCGGCCGTCGACAGTCGGCTGTAATTTTCCGAGGTGAGCTAACGGACGCATCGAATCGGACATCGGGACGATATCGCGCGCGATATCGACGTGAGCGCGCGCGCGAGAGGGTTACAGCGCGCGCGAGAGATAATCGGTGAAACTCGTCGGGCCCGCCGGTCCCCCTCGACAATTGGCCGATAATGCGCCAAGAGAGCCGAGGAGAGGTTACCTTTACGACTCCGCGCGGTACCAATTCCTTCAGGTGTTTCGCCCGGTAACTCGCAAGGGATATTTTTACTGCCGGTCGCGCGAGAGAGCCGGTCGCCCGCGGATTATCGAGCCGGGCACGCGGCGGCGGCGAGCGAGTGGTTGTGCACGCTTCGTACACACGGTTTATGGATCGTGGCCCATACTCGGATGCACGGCGGATACTCGGCCAATGGAACGCTCCGAATAATACTTTTAGTTTGTATACGTTGGCCGATTAAACAAAAATCAGGACGAGACCGTTTTCAGCGGGTCGATAACGGCGGCGGGGCCGGGGTGTCGGATTCCCTCCGAGTGATAATATAACATCGCCGTGGTGGCCGATTAATTTCGACCAAACTAAATTAGGAGAGGTATCGGCTTGATCCATTTTCTAAAAACAATAGTCGAGATTGCATATCTATTTCAGCGCATATGTCGTAAGTTAAATCTCACTGGATCTCAAATTTATTTCTGTGTTAACTTCTGTGTTAAGCGGACGAGATTCCTGATTCTATACAAGTGAGAATGCTGAAAATATCGACGATGGAAAAACAATTACGGATGATAAAAGCGAAACTAACAGCATCCACACATAGACACGAAATATTACATTAAACACGTTAAAATTTTTGTCACATATAAATAAGATATATCTTCCTAAAAAATAGTAAAACTGAACTAATTATAAGTATACATACATGCATTTTTTTCTGAACGATATAAATTGACCCACAAAATGTAAAGCGTAATTTAATTGCATACGACACGGTGAGAGTTTATATCTCGAGCTCATCTCACCGCTACTAACGAATCAATTTACTTTTAGGTACATAAAATATTTATTTCCATCCTGCATTAAATGCGCATCTCTATCTCCTTAGATAATTATCTTTAATCAACGAATCGCACGGTCACCGTTTGGCCGTGAGTGACGCGAAATACAAATCGCCGAGACGCTCGTCTTTAGGATTTCGCCCACCCTGGAGGAGATACGACGAGCGTAGGGAACCGCGACGGTATATCCGATCGAGAGAGCCCCGCCGCTCTCGGTTCTCGCGTGAACGCACGAGCGGCACGAGGAGAAAGTTTCTCGAAGCCAGGAAGTGAAGTAGGCCACGACTTTGACCGCTCGCAAGGTCCATACTCCCGTGGCATGCCACTTTGTAGTGTCTCGTTCCTTCTCCGGCCTATACAAGCCACGCCACGAGTGTGCGTGCGTGCGTGCGTGCGTGCGTGAGTGTACGCGTGTATGTACGTGTGCGTGCGCGGTACGTACCTCGCCGTACGATCATCCGGCGCGGTTGTGGTATGCGGATCGCCAACAGAGACTTCCACCGTCTCGATATTCCTCCGCAGGGTGGCCCAGAAAAGGTGGAAATCAGTAGCAGGAGCGTATTCTTTGACGAACACGTCCAGCCGACTTTCCCTTGGCGGAAATTTCAGCCGAGCCTGCGCGATTACAGAGCGCGGGTCTCCTCGTTGTAGACCTCGCGCCTCCTCGCGTGTAAACGGGCGCGAACGTTTTAATTTTCATCCCAAAAAGTTTCCACTTAATTTCGGGGATTCTCCGTTCTATAACGAATACTTGACTTTCCGGCTTAATTACCGTTAATAAAATGGCAATAAACGTCAGCCCGGTAACTCGAAAATCGCGAGAGCGATATTTGCCTGCACTTTCGCAGCGTGCACAAACAAAAGCAGCTCGCTCGCGTAATCGAAAGAAATATTTTCTAGTATCTCGGGTTATATGGGAGAATTTATGCTCCGGCTGCAGGGGTGATAATGTATTCTATTACGATTTTAATTGAAACAAATTGGTGCCGCGGTCATGAGCCGGGGCAAGCGCTGTGCCATTGAATTTGTGTGATAAACGGAGCCCTTTTATCGAAATTATTTATTATAGCACCGCGCCACGGCGATGAGCCGCATAAATAACGCGCCCGTGTAATCGGGCGTAGGTATTTCGTTAGTTGTGCTTTAACACCCTACTCAAAACGTACGCGTAAATTCAGTAATAGGTACTCCTCGCGGTTTCATAACGGTTTCATTTGCGCCACTCTGCGTTATATATATTTTAGAATTTTTTTATTTAATTTTTAATTTAGCCTAAAAAATTCAGCTTACGATAAACGATAATATTGTATAGATGTAACTATTTTTAAGAGCTTAATTAATATGCAGATGCAGTGATTAAACAAATTTTCATTTCTATTCTAATTGAGAATTAAACGTCTATTAAATTTACAAACTCCTTCAGCTCAGCTGTGTCGAAACGCTAGAGCATTATAAATGCTGCAGATGTATGATTATTTAATGCGCGTCATTTATGATGCAATCGTCACTCATCGTTGCTCAGAGATTTATAATTAGATTTTCTTATACAAATTTTATGACTTTGTCACTAAATTTGAAATTACGATAACACGATTGTTCGTACTGGAGGAAGTACAATTAAGTACAACCGCGAGCTGTCATTTTACCGCGCGTGTTTATTTAAAAGCCGGGTTTTCCCAACCATTAACTGTTGCCTCATATCGCGCAAGAGAGAAGCGCGACAGACGTGCCTTAGTCAATGAGATCTGTGACCGAACTGTCTTACGTCAGCGCGTTGCAACGATGCATTTCTATTGTGCCGGTTGCGGTTTGAAACGTGCAAAAATGAATTGTTCGCCCGAGAGCGAGCTGATCGTAAAATTACTATTTTCAGATACGACGATCGGACACGCGCTCATACTGGGTCAAGGTTGTTTTTCAACCTAGCAAACGTAAAGAATTCCACACTCTCTCTCTCTCTCTCTCTCTCTCTCTCTCTCTCTCTCTCTCTCTCTCCATGTTAGCACATCCATTATACCCGAATTCTAATTTACACGCAACGTATCCTCGAACGACGGAATACCGTATATCGTTTGATTCTCATTTCTACGTTTTCAGGAAGGTTTTAATTCCTTGAATTTGTTTTGAAAAAATTTCTCTTCGTTTTAATTCCTTGAATTTGTTTTGAAAAAATTTCTCTCTTAATTTCAGCAAGTCCCGCATGGTTTTGGTTTCAAGAGAAATTCTCGGAAAATCAGACTTTATGCAGCATATAAAGTTTGCACATTATTTGAGAAGTAAAGTAAAGATCAGTTAAAGCAATGCATATAACAAGAATTTCCACTTGGGCAGGAAGGGCAGCTTCCTTGCAGTCCATTGTTCGTTCCACCGTGCCTGCGCACTTCCCCCTGGCTGGAGATGGTTAATTGCAGGTTGCCTTGCCCTGCTTTGTTGCAAGTTTGTTTGGGTTGATAAATACCGTGCTATTTTCTCGCCGTATTTTGCCGCGTGCAGCGGCAACGTTAAGGAATCATTGTATACCGAGTTGTCTCCCCCGCTATCTGCGTCTCCGTTGAGATCAATCATGCGCCGCATGTGCGCTTGTCTCGGGCGACGTCAAACCTGCAGCGCACGGCGCGCGGGCTTTAAACTATGCAAGATAACATACACCGCAACCTGCAAGGGTGGCGAACAAGGGAAGCAGGCAACAAAACACGCTTGGAAGGCTCAATTCCTCACAGACGCACACCGAGTCGCGATAAATGTATGACGTCACGATAAGAAAGTCGCGGCCACGATTGTGCAAACAACTTAAAAATATATGTTAAGTAGGCTCCAAACAACGCCCTCATTTGCCGAATATTCGACAGAAGTATGTCGTATTTATTTAACAATTTTTTTTTTGCTCCATCGTCGTATCACCATGTATCGGACATTCGCATCTAATACTAGCTAATTTATGTGCCTTTAACGCATTAGTTAATAACATTTTAACGTTTGGGACGATAAAAAGATATACGCAAATAGCGTCGTGCTTCAGAGTGCTATCGCGCATATTTTGCAACAGCTGTGTTGAAAAAAAAAGAGAAACAAGAAATTAACGGTTACGGTAAACGTGTGGAAGAACGTGTAGGATAAACGTGGAACGAGCAAAAAGCATTTTGCGATCAAGGAGTATACATTCGATTCGCGAATCGGTCACGCTTTGCCGCCCGGGATCGATCGCAGCATCGTTCGATCGGCCATACTTTCTCCGCGGACACTTGCCAGATACCGCCGGTATTTATATAGTTATCCGGCCGATCCGGATTTATCATTCGCTTAATAATGAGAGGCGAAAGGTAATGAGAGATGCAATATAATTTATTTTTTTGTATCAACTTGATTCATGTACATGTCGTAATTCACACCACGATTCGACAAATTTGTGTATCGTCTTCGGAAGTTGAAAGAATATCAGCGCTCATCAGCGAGATTCCCAAAAAATTTTATCCAACGAAATTGTTCAAGAATCTATTTTAATGAACTGACGAGTTAATGAGTAAGCCATAAAATTTCCGAGGTAATTATTGGAAGGGATTTTCAAAATTATAGAACTGAAATCAATTGAACTTGTTGCATCAAATGGAACTCGAAACGAAGTGATAACATCCATAGGAAACTGCTATAAATTTCAACGATAGTCGAAGTAAATTGCTACGCGGAAACGTTTTATTAGATAATGCAATATTAATCCCATTACCCAGGACATTATTTATTTCATTTTAATATATATACAGTTGTCGCGAAGGAGCACGTTATGTGTGTCACAAGCCAAAAGAAATTAATTGCAGTGCGTGACAGTGGAAGTCACACGGTAATTTCGCGCTTAAGGTCATAAAAGCAAATCGCGGCCCGGACAGAAAACGTTCGGTTCAATGCACCTGCTCGGGAATCGCGCGCCGGGAAAGGGCTCGAAAAACGAGACGACTCGTGACGACACTTACGCGATTACGCGTCCCCGCGCGGCGCGGCGCGGCGCGGCGCGGCGCGTCCTCCTTTTCTCGTGGCGCGCGGTGTAGCTGGCAACACTAGTTAACGCTCACGCACTTGCATCGACGATCGGCCGCAGTGAGTGATAATCGCGGAGTAGGTCACCGGAACAGCGCCTTTAGCAATCTGCGTTCTTCGCCACCTTTGCCGTTTGCGCGCACACGCTCGCATACGCGCCGCGCGCGCGCGCGCGCCCGTGCGTCTCCGCAGTCTGATCCTATATATATATATATGTGCCGCGCGCGCATTCAGAGTTAGACCGTAGAAAAAAAAAGTTATTAATTACACGTGAATTCTAAAGCAATTTCCCGTATGCCCGCTTCGCGGAGGATGAGCTTAGGACCGAGACGATCTAGCGATCTATAATAGCGCTTAATTGCGAGCCCCCCTAACGAACAGACATACCTATGTATATAGCGAAATGAGTTTCTGTATCACGGTGTTACGCCGCCTCTCGGAGCGGTATATATATATTGAAGAATTGCGGAATGCACGGTACGTGTCCCGATCATTAAAAATTTCATGTAACAGTTATACGGTTGTAAACAGAGTTTAACTCGGTGTGCTGTAGATCATTCGCGGGTGTAGCTTTGAAAATCGAGAGAAAAAAAACATCAAATTTTATTTTTGAAATATTCGTCATAGGACGCACGGGAAAGTGGGCACGGGCCGTACACTTTATCAACGCGATTTTATTTTGTGCTTTAAAGCGTGCATTTTATGCTTTTTATCTTTCATGGATTTTTTTCGATTTCTTTTTTATTTTTATTTTATTTTATTTTTTTTATTCAAAATATCTCGATGGTATTTGTATCAAATGTTAAAGCGTTTCGTGTTTTCCACCGATCATTTCCAGCTTAGAGTTAAATAAAAAAAAAAAAAAACTTGTCTACCTTAAACGCATTTCGCGCCATTAGCCCGGCCTTAGATTACATTTCATTGTCGCAAACGGAGAAAATCACCTCTCGCGAGCACGGAGTCCCCAGACGTCGTTAACACGGTCCCTCTCTGATTGCAATTAACCTTTGTCTACGGGAAGACAAATACGAGCGATTGTTAGAAAACTATAAGAAGCTGAGAGGCGGGCGCGATAAAAAAAAACCGAGCCAGGAAGTCATCCGTGTGATGGGAAGCGCGGCTTCGTTTACGCAGGAAGCGCGCACACGCGATTCGCGCGCATTCATGAGAAAATCTTAAAAACATCGTTTTCCGGCTGAAATGTTCCAATTACATTATTCGCATAGGTGAATATAGGAATCGCGCCGCGTTCCGTCATCGTGCAGTGTTTCGCTCGAAATTTCCGATACGTTTAAACCAGGCCTGAGAAAGTCATCGAGTCCTAACGACACATTGTCTCTTCCTCATTCAACTTTTGAAGGGGGCACTTTGCTCACGAGCTGCGGGTGGGCTCGTGGTCAATAAAAATTTACGATTGCGGAAAAGTAATCCCGTAGATAGCTATAGAGAATTACTGCCGCTTTTGTAAAAGAAAAAGGCTGCAGGCTAGCCTTAAACCAGTTGGCTGAATCTTATCCGTGACTCTCGCTCGTTTATTTCCCCGCTTAATTAATGGACGCGTTGTGGCCCGAGTATATGTACCTACCGCCGCAAATTCGACGATCCGCGAAGAAGTGTATCGGCTTAATGGCCGCGAGCTAAAATTAGTGTGAACCATTAAGTAACAGATTAATGCAGGTTGGAAATTGCGACCGTGATTATCAGTTAATTAGCATAATCCCGGCTCGCATAACTCGTTACGTCTATGCGATAGCATAGTATCGCCGTGATATAACCAGCGTTGCAACGCAAGTAATTCGATCAAAAAAAAAAAGAAAGACTCATTCGTAACGGCATTCGTAGGTCGCTCGAGAAATCTTGTTCAAGTTCGATCTCTTGAGAGACGAGCGTCCTTTTCGAGACAATACAATACATTTTTTTTTCTTCGACAAGTCTCCGATAAATTAAAACGACGTCCGTCGTACTTAGCGTTATCCGGGGCAGAGATAACAGACGGAGGGGAGGGGGAGGGGGATTAAGACTGCCGGAAATGCCGGACTCTGACGTTAATCGGAAATAATTGACGACGGAAGGGTGGAGTCACCGGTGAGAGGCGTCGAATTACGTAGAAAGTACGCGGAGCGACTATAACTTGCCCTCCGTAAAGGAGTGGAAAGTCAAGCTGCTATTTTTAACATGACACAATATTTGCGGATATGAAATCGGCGATCGCCCGTATGTACGGACTACCTTCAGCAGCAACAACGCGCGCTCGCGCACGTTGATTCTGTTGAAACTGTCAATACAGTGTACGCAGGCAGCGGGATGTGTATTCAACGCCTCGGGGACATCCCGGGATACGTGTGGGAAATTTTACAGAGAATATCGCGGCGGTGCATGTATACTTTGTTACAACGTCAAATTCGATTGTCCCGCGGAATTGTATATTTGAAGTACAAATTCGACGACCAATAGTTCGTAAAGCCGCTCTCGCAAAAATCCATAATTGTATCCGCGTCATTTTGACCGGGGGCGGGGTGCGGGAGGGGAAGGCCCTCCGTAAAAATAAAAACGAGAGAATATTTATGCGCGAAATGCGCGCTTGCGAATATAGCGTAAAAAATTATTTATTTAAATGTCAATTTTTTCAAATCATCACGGGAGAAAGTGTACGGTAATATGTTACGTATTGCGTATTGCTGCATACACATATTTCCGCGTGTTTGCTTGTTTATCACCCGGGACACCCGCGGCAGCGCCACGCACACCGAGATTAATGCGGGAAAATGTTATGTAACGCGCCGCGACATATATATATATATATATATATATAATAGATACATCGCGCCCGGCAAGATAATCGATCGCTCGAGATAACGCGGGGAAAAGGGAGCGATACGTATCCGGGCGTATTATCGGAAGAAGTACGACGACCGGAGGATCGAAGACCACAGTTTAGATTAAGGCAACGAGGTCGCGTGCCGGCCGGTGGCGGCAGAAATGGTTATACGTGAGAGATGTTAGAAAATTGTAGCTTTCGACATCCCATCAATCAGCGAGCAGTGAATAATCATTTTTTGGATATCGCGTAAGGCGCTGTTATTCGACGAGATTATTAGCTTCATGACGCGGTATTTCCTCCTTTAATCGCACACCGGCGGCGCGCGAACCGCTGACGTTGCGCCGATATTACTATCGCCATTGGAGACAAAAAAAAAAGACTAAAAAGGAAACCTCACGTCACGAAGTATTAGATCCGTGCGTGTAGGATCTTTCACATTCGTCAAATAGAATTGGAAATTAAATTTCAGTACAAAACTGGAGTTCAAAATTGCCTTCGCCCACTTCTCTTTCTCATCCGACATTTTTTTTATTTCTCTTTTGAAAGAATTTTCTAATTTTAACAGAAAGCTCGATAAAAATAACAAATCATTTGCATCAGCTTAATGTTTTCTTTACAATTTTTATCTAATATCCAGTCGTATTTTTGCATCGTCAAAAAATCGTCACGTAAAACACTCGGAAATTACGAATTATTCCTTCATAATTAAGCAATGCTTGCGTGCTTCTTATCGAAAACATTCTATTATTGTTTCACTCGATGCTTTCAGCGACGCAGAATGCGAATGCAGAAGACGGGGATCGAACGGACACGACGAGCGACACGACCGGACGATCGTTAATCACACCATCGACCGGATTCATCGTGGCGCCTATTGAATGCGGAGGCGTGCAGAATCGGCCCGGGGTTCCTCGGTACCTGCAGACTTGGGAGCGGCGATTAAATCGCGCAAATCTCTCTCGCGATTAGAATCGGGTGCCAAGTGTGCCTAAGCATCCCGGAATGTCCCCCGTACACGTCGCCCGCGCAACCCACGGGACGCGCACGCCTTGGGCGAGCGCCGTTAGTACAACGCGGGTGTATTTACCTCTTACGGCGAGAGAAACTCATGGGACCGACGCGACACGTATATTCAAATCACGCAGCCGAGGTAGGGGGCTCGTGTGCGGCAATTAACCCATTTATCGGGCCTAACACGAGGTAAATATTAAGCAACGGGGGAGAGAAACAATCGCCTCTCGGAATACAGATCCCGTGCAGGGCGGGGTATACCATCGGAGCTTTCTAAAGACGGGCGTTTCGAATGTTCGGCTCTAATTAAGAGTCGTTTAATCGTCACGTAATCGCGGTGGATCGCACGCATTATTTTAACAGCTTGAAGTCGACTTGTGTGACTCGCGGATAAAACGAAGAAAATGGAGCGTGTGTTTGAACAAGTTATATATCCAAGTATCGAATGTCGAATAAGAGAGATACGCGCAACGAGGACGTACAGAATAAAGAGTGTGATTGTTACGGTAATTAGTGATATTATCGATAGATTAATAGGATATTTCGTCACAATTCTATCAGCGATGCGAACTGCGATGAAGTCGCTTAAAAATCCGTTTCGCAATTCACTTAAATCCGTTAATTAGACACTACAACTGGTGTTAGAATGTAGAATAAAATTCAATTTGTAACTTATATGCCGTATAGTAAGAAAAACAATTGGAAAATTAGAACACACGTCAGCAATATCAATAAATAATTAATTAATATACTACGTAATAATATATTAATTATTAATAATAAATTATACATATATAATACCTACACGGAGAGAATTTTTTTTTAATTTACCCTGCAAATCATGTTAATTATGAGACAATATAGTATTAGACAAATTTTACTGTGCACTACAATAAATTTTACAGTAGTAAAATACAATAAAATTTATTGCAGTGCACAGTAAAATTTGCCTAAATAATATATTGTTCCACAATTAACTGATTTGCAGAGTAAATTTAAAAAACAAATTTTCTCCGTGTATAAATAAAATAGTATTAATTAAATTCTATTCTGATATCTGAGATAAATTGCTGAAGATCAGCTGAAGCGTCTTAGAATTGCTTTACAAACGCAATATAAAAAACACAAGTTAGTTTACGCAATTAATTATTATATATAAAGTGAGATCTCGAAATGTTCAATCTCGTGTAGTAAGAATCTTCAAAATTGCATTTTTAATAATCAAAGCTAATATCTGCCCAATAGAAAATTTTGCCATATTTCTTTCTCTTATACATTTGAAACATCATACCTTCGTAATAGTCGCCTCGTATAAATACTCTCCGTATACTCGTGCAAGAGGCGCTACGATTTCGAAAGAACGTCGTCGTCGCGAACGCAATGTGTCTCGTTTAAATTCATTGAGTATAAATAGCAGTTAACACGCTCAAATAACCCTTCTATTATATAAATCTCGCTCGATCTATATATCGCGCACGAAACGCGCGTTTCGCAAGGCGTACGAAACGACGCCCGCCATCGGCGAAGTCAGTCACGAACGCAACGAACGGCTGAACGGAGTGTCGCACGGGCGCGCTGAAGACGGTAAAGGAGAGCGATCCCCAGCCGTCCAATGGCGAACGAGGACGCGCGAGCCCAACGTCCAATCGCATTGCGCGTCAGCGGCCGAGCGGTGCGGCCAATCGCATTGCGCGTCAGCCGCGCTCGCGGTCTAGTTAAAATCGCCACGTTCGTGGACGAAGCGGAGGCGCGCGACGGCTGCGCCCGGGCGGCCCGATTCAAATCGGCCGCGCGGCGCCGCGCGGTGGTGGCCTGCGTCGCGCGCCTGGCGGCGCCAATCTTCCGTGATGCTGCACGCGAGGATCGTCACGGCGTCGCGCCGCGTCGTCGAGACGCGGCTGCTCCCCGGGCCGCACGGAACGTCCGGACGCGCGATAGGCGATCGCGCCCTCAACCGCGGTCAGGTGTCGCGCGAGGTTATGCGCGAGAACTACCTGAGGATGCTCGACAAGTGCAAGTGTGAGTGGTCAACGTCCCCCTCGCGCGGTCTGCTGCGGCCATGCCAGTGTCGCGTCGGTCGCGGCGACACTTGCCTTCGTGTCCACCCCCCGGGTACGCTTGTGTGGTGCTCCTGGTGACGTTGTACATACGTCGGTCTCGCTCGCTCCCACACACGCGCGCGCGAGGGTTGCCGCGCATGCGCCCGGCGTGTTCGTTAGGGCACGTGCGCGCGCGCGACCTTGACTCGGCGCGCATGCCGAGCGAATTATTGGCATGCGGATCGATCGTCCTCTCGGAGCCCCCCCGCGCCGAGAGTGGCGATGCACCGTTTACGCGGCGGCGGGGACGCGGTGACAGGATCCGATTGAGTCTCTCTCTCGAGCGCAAAGTTTTGACGAGAGACGTATATGTATGTACGCGCGATTACGTATGCGATGTGAAATTTGCCATCCACGTCTGGCCGGTCGCCAGGCATCCGAGCTACTCGAATGACGCGACACGTGTCGTCCGCTCGAGCTGGCGTGCGCGATTAGCTTTTTCCTGTTATTCGCGAGGCGATTCTTGAAAGACAAACATCCGCTAACTGCATCCTCGCGATTGTTCTTTTTTATTTTTAAAAAAAGAAAATTGGTAGAACAATGAGGTCACATATTAGGAACAAATATTCAAAGAAAAGGAAAAAAAAGAGAGAATGTTCTTTTCTCTTGGCGCGATCCGAAATGCAAATCGTTCCAATCAAAAAATACGTAAAGTTCTCCCGTGTGCATTATTATACACACGTACAAATACAAGCGATGAGTATATCGCTTATTACTTGTAATCGCAGGAATTAGCGAAATATGTATATTTGTCATATGCGAAATGTATATATATTGTCATTCATATAAATTCGCGAAGCTTCGAAATAATTTAAGGAAACGGAGAGAGATGCATTATGACCGGGAGAGAAAGAAACGGACCGATGCGCATTCATATAAATTTGTCGAGCGCGAAACAACCTGATAAAACGTGCCACACGGTCCCTCAAAATTTTAATATTAAATACCCCTCCGGGCCTGTGCATTGGCAAAGTTACGAGCCGTAGCTGTATTTATCGCCGCGATCGGACAGCCCGCGAGATAACGTGCGGCCGTAGCCGCGTCGCGGGGCAAGTTATTTGAGCGAGCGAGCGAACGAACAGGAAAAGTACATAAATTATTGATGAGTATCCGCCGCATCCCCCCCCCCTCTCTCTTTCTCTTTCTCTCTCTCTCGGCTCACCCGACATTCCCGCGTTCGTCTTAATTAATTAATCCGCCTGACGAAAAGCCCGGCGTAAAGGAGGGCGCCCAACGAGAGCGGAGACGGATTAGATTTTAGATCGCGGAGATCGGTCTCTCACGGCACAGGACGGCGGAGGAGCGGAGCGGACGAATGTGCCGCGCGGGCAGAAAAATCTAGGACAGTGAAAATCGGCCTGTATCGCGGCGCATCTATAGAACGAAACGGGAGCACCCGACGCACGAATTGATCGCCAGTTAGGTCTGGAGGAGTAATAACTGTAGTTCAGTCCAATTGAGGGCTCCGAGCTCGCGCGAAATTAAGATCGGACGCGAGCGATATACCCGATCCGCTTCTCCAATTCTCGGAGACGCGCGCGGAGCCGCGCGCGACGTCCCTCGCCGCGCGCGTCGTGTACCGCGCCGGATTCGACTCTCTTATCGTATACGTTAGATCAGACGTCCCTCCCGCCACCCTCTTTCTCTACCTCTCAGAATCCCCGGATTAATTTTTATTGTCGCATTTTTATTTTTTACGTTCGTTTTATAGCGAAAAAGTTGCCGCAAGATGTGAATCCCAAGGGCGTGTTCGCCTGCAACGAGCTCGACTTGAAGGAGGTCCAGGTCTATGGATTCGATTACGATTACACGCTGGCGTGCTATAAGCCGTCTATGGACTACCTGCTTTACAACCTTGGACGCGACATGCTCATTAAAAAATACAAGGTCTCTACTTTGTAATAAATTCCCTTGCTATATACAGTCAAATCGATACACGATATAGTAGTGTTTTATAATGAATGAAAAAAATATTGATTAAATTGCCTTTGATCGAATACGTTTGGTAATTAATAGAAGAAATATATTTTCCGTCGCGCTTTTCCAACATCCATCGTTTTTTGAGAGAAAAAAAATCATTATTTAATTGTCGAATATAATTTCTGCTCTAGAAATAGCGGAAGGTAAAATAACTAAATGTAGATAAAAGTACGCAAAGCCTTACCTTCATCTTAAAGGCCAGCTCAAATTTCTCCCGAAATCAAAGGACAATTACAGGCCGATTAGAATTTCATCTTGAAGTTCGCTGAAACTCGTTTAATTATTCCAGTATCCTGAGGGGATTGCCAATCTGGAGTACAGAGAAAATTTCGCCGTCCGCGGCCTCCATTACGACATCGAGAAGGGTCTCCTGCTGAAGCTCGACAGCTTCTTGCAAATTCAATTGGGCGCCGTTTATCGTGGCTTGCATCCCATGCCCGACGAGGAGGTCCTTCGAATCTACAAGAACAGGATAATACCGATAGCTTACGTGGAGGCGCCCCATAAACACTCTCACGTAAGTTCGTTATCGTGCGGAACTTCGATGAGATGGAAAATTAATAAGTTTGCACTTGAAGGCTTGCTTGATGCACATGTTACTTCTTTTTTTAATAAGGAAACGAGCAACGCATGATTTTAAAATCAATAAATTCGAGATGTAAAATATTTCGCAATTTCCAAACATTGACGGTACGATTTGTCGCGTAACTAAACAGCTATGCTAACAAATTGCTTTTAATCATTCTTCTAAACGTCAGAAACATTTTTTCTCTCGGATCTTCTCTCTTTCAAAAAGAAAAACAACGGCATTTCTCACGATTTGTACGTTTCCATTTGTAAATTAAAAATCTTTAATATGTATTAAATTTCTCTCCTCTATTTTTGCATGTATCAACATGTATGTTTTTGATGAATTGCTTCGATCACGGTATGCAGAAGGCAAGTACATTTAAATTTCGCGATGTAAAATGCTTGAAAATATTCTAAATTCTGACATTTATTTTGTCTAGGATGCTTTACATCGCTCGAAAATGGTGCAATTAGCCGATTTGTTTTCGGTACCGGAAATGAGTTTGTTATGCAACGTCACGGAGTATTTTCTACAGAATCACATTGATTACCATCCGGAGATACTGTTTAGAGACGTTAAGGTGAGCTGAGTCAAAGGATAATCTTGCTAATTGCTTTTGTAATGAATTTTACACGATATTTATAGAACTCTGTGCAAAGCTGCCATCCTATAATGCATCAACTAGTAGTGGAAAACGTGTCCGAATACCTGGAACAGAATAAAGATTTGAGGAGATTTTTCGATCGCCTTCGAAAGGCCGGCAAGAAGATGTTCCTGGTTACAAACAGTCCTTTCCATTTCGTGTATGTTTCTCGAGTCTCGACAGTCTTAACTTAAATAGGAATCCATTATGCGCAATTATTATACAATTGTTACCATCGTTTTTGCAGTAACAAAGGAATGCAATTTCTGGTCGGCGAAAATTGGAAGAATTACTTCGACGTGGTGATCGTACAAGCGAGAAAACCAAGATTCTTCACCGAAGAAACGCGTCCCTTGAGAATCTACGACGAAGTTAAACAGACGCAATTGTGGGACCGGGTTACTAAACTCAATCAGGGTGTCATATATCTTGAGGTGATTCTCTATTTTGATATTCTGGAAAATCATATGCGCATATCAAATGTACTGTGCAAAATATTACACGTATTTATTAACCGTGAAAAATTTTAGGGAACAGTTAAGCAGTTGCAAGATATGACCGGATGGCAAGGGCATCAAGTACTGTACTTTGGCGATCATCCATACAGCGACCTGGCGGATGTGACTTTAGAGCATGGCTGGCGAACGGGGGCGATAATAAAGGAATTGACGGTAATTTTTTTTAAATAAAATTTTCAAGAATCTACCTTTTTTATATGAAACTAATTTGAAAAAAATGTAAAAAAATTAATACACTGAATTTAATATGTAACATACAATACATAAATGGTGAATTGCATTACAGCACGAAATCGAAACCCTGAATGACCCGAAGTTCAAAGAAAACGCGAACTGGCTCCAGATGTTAACCGGTCTAGTTGAGGAACATCAGGATTATGAAGGACCTGAGGTGCAAAATGAGCTGGACGAGTGGATGAGGGAACGGGATGAGTTGAGAAACGAGATTAAATCTGTCTTCAACAAACAATTCGGCTCGGTGTTCAGAACATATCACAATCCGACTTACTTCTCCAGAAGACTGTTTAGATTCGCCGACATCTACATGAGCTCGATCACGAACCTGTTAGAATACTCCACAAGTCACACGTTTTATCCTAGGAGAGGTGTGATGCCTCACGAGTACACTAGCTACTTCGTATAAAACGTCTATGTTTTTAGAGGTATTCGTTGTTCCTTTATGTAAGTAGTTTTAGAGCGTACAATCAAATTTCGCGAAGAGAAACAGTATATTTTCGAGCATGAGAAAAGGCCTGATATATTCGACGTCATAAAGCCTTCGTAACAGAGAATTGCTAGTTCCGCGCAAAATACTTCCGCCTTATTATTAGATATGCATGCATAATTTACGCGTACATGCAATGTAAATCTATATCGATCAACGTTAATGCGCTTTTACAGCCACGTAGTTACAGGTAATCTGCATCGAAATGTAATATATGTAAACGTGATAAAACGGACGGGCATATATAGATCACGAAGACTCTTACGTTATTGTTATTACCATGACAATAGCCGTATTATGTAAAATTAAGTGTGATACATCACGTTGTAAGGAGCAAAATGCATAGAATAGGAAACGGCGCGAAAGTCGAGCAGCTATACGTAAAGTATTATTGAACTACGGAGACTCGTTGAATATTTTGAGATTTAATTAGAATTTATTTTTCGTAAATTACGTAAGGTAAAAAGATAATGCGCTTTTGCGTAATTAGAATGAAATATGAATTTTGAAGAGGATGCCAATTAAGATCATGTCGATATTCAATTATTTTTGCAAAGAGATTGATATTTCATCGTTAATCTATATAATGAATTTAAAATTTGACTTGTAATATATTTATGAATATGCCACATATCTAGACGAACAAGTACAAACGTATCGCGCGCATGCAATTTAATTTTCAATCAGAATTTATAAATCAAATTAAAAATTGCAGTTTAATTGATATTATTATATTGATATTGATATTAGCTTCCTATGTCGTTCCTTATAATTTTATTTCTTTTTGACATGAAAATATGTGTTGAAAGTATATATTTAAAGTTTAAACACATCAATGTAAAAAGAATTTATTCTATGTATATATTATGTAGAGATTTAATCATATTCTTTATAGAATGACATGATACTCAATTACCGGATCTTCAGCATATTCAAAAATATAGTCGTTAAGATAATCGTGTGTTCAAAAATATTTAAATATTTATATGAAAAATACTAAAGTATATTTGTTTAGTGCATCTGCAGACGAAATGTATTATTATTGCTAAATATATCTTTATTTTCAATACAACTGATGATATTGTATGTAAACATCAAGAAAAAAAAATCATCTTTCAACCCTCCTGTCTGTCACGTTCATATCTACTGATTTTTCTTTGTTTCCAAATTGCCTACACTTTCAAACCTTCACGAATTTGACACGGCGAAAATTCAGCAACATGACTTGGGCAGAGATTAAACCAAAGATTTCAGTGCCAATATTTTGTGCACTCACGCTCTGTATATTTCTGGCAGATATTCTACTTGACGAGAAAAACTAAGAAACAGAAAGTAACAATAATAAAGTTCGTAAAAATACGGTTAAATTACTGACAGCAATTTTTAATGTAGATAGAACATGTATTCTCGATTCGTACTATCATAACTTAAGAGAAAGTGAGATTAAATAGTATATATATTCAGCTATATCAAATTAATAAATATCATATGCGAATATTTAAACACTAAATTAGTTGTATTAATTAATTCTCTTTTTATTTCGTGTTTTATATAAAATCGTGTTTTATATAAAAACGCTATGTGCATAACGTGCTATTTTAGCACACCCCGATATGACGGCAAGTGAACTGGAAATAACTCGAAACCAGCAAGCATTTCCAAAGGAAATCGCGCTGAATAGATTATCGTCGATAACTCTTCAGCAAGCTCGTAGAAACGTCATCCACGTCGATGACTCGTCAACGAGCGAACGTATCATCGAGAAAACGCTCAAAGAGTCTACTGACCAGTTTATTCAAAATTTAGAAAAAATCTCTAAGATGGATATTAAAGATAAAACAGTAAGATAACATTATTGATATGCGCGAACAATTTGTTAAAATTAATTTAACTATAAATACAGGAAGCATCGAAGGGATTAGAATATACACAGATTTTACCATATAAAATAAAATAGAATAATAAAAAACGACACAAAAATATTGTAGATCATCTAAATCTGAGGTTGATACTCTTATTACTTAGTCAGTACATTTCACCGAGCCTGGAACCCAGCCTTTACAACCTCCGGAATCGCCTGTGGACACACCGTCGTCGAAAGTATCGGAAGATGACATGGGAAGTGCGAAAATGGAAGAATGGAAGTTCACGCCGCAGGAAGCGGCCGCTGTATCCTCCATGCTCGAGGAGTGTTTGGCTAAACTCACCACAATCGGCTTCATGATACCGGCCCACGTCGATCCACGCTGGGACGACACGATCAAGACAATCGACGAGACGTACGGAGTGCCTGATGAACCTGGAATGATCTTCAGAGAAGACATGGACCTGTTACCACTCGTATCCACGAAGACTGAAAAAATGCAGAGGGACAGGTGCGTAAAAACACACCCTCATACATGGTTTATTATAACTCTTATACGAAAATATACTCTACATTCTATTGCTTTGTATAACTGTATGTAACAAGTATGTAAAATCCCTTTAAAAAAAACGTCATATGATCTCAGAAAGGTAATTATTTCAAGAGATTTTTTTGTGTTACAATTTTTCACGAAAAAAATGTCATTTTGGTATATTTTCTTATTATCCTGCTATAGAAGTAAAAATCTGAAAAAAAATGCAGACAATCACTTTGCATTCGCTCCCCCCCCCCCCTCCAATCAATATGCATTTAGAAACTACGTGTGCGAGGTCCTCAAAAAAGTCCTTCACGAAGTAAAAAACTATGGAAGATTCGACAGTCTGAAAGAAGAGGTTGATAAGATCGTAAGAAAACGGGAAGGCGAACGTGTACTCGAAGAGAAGGCCCAGACGTGGCTCAGCCAGGCTGAGCGATTCCGAGAACTGTTGGAATCCGACAAAAAGGCGAACGAGGAAGACACGAAGAGGACGACAAAACTCGCGCAGGAAAGCGACGCGCAAGTCGATCACGCGTTATTATTGAGCAGCGGAAAATTGGGTAACGCACGATCCATGTGAAATGCGCTTCTTGGTGTTCTGATCGAGTATACATTGCACACAGGCTACGCGGAAAGATGGGCGAAAGCCAGATTGGAGCAGCAGGAGGTCAAACTGCAACTACAAAAGAAAGATATATTGAACAAGCTGAGCGAATATTCGAAGGAATACAATGCGGAGCAGATCATCTCGGCTGAGATGAATGCTCACTTAGAAGCGGACATCAAGGAGAAAGAAGAGCAGATAGACATGTGGACGAAGAAATATAATGAGGATCTTGTGGAACGACAGCAGGAAATCGATGAGTTGAAGGTATTCATCTGAAAATTGACGTAATAAAGAGTAGTCGAATAAATAAATATAAATAATATAATCCGTGCAATATACTTATGTATATATTTAACTAAAGATAAATATATTAACAAATAAACTTATATAAAATATAAGTAAAACGAAAGAAAAAAAAAGGAAAATGAGTTGCTTCGTATAATAAGACATGATACAGAGGATAGAACTTTTGAATAATAATAATGTTGATTCGCTAATAGAGATTAATAGAAGAACAAAAATTAGAAATGGAAAAAATGCACGCTTCAATGGACGAACGACAGAAATTTATCGAAGAATGTATCGCCGAGGAGGAAAGATTGAAGGAAGAAGAGAAGTTAAATAAAGCCGCAACCGTTATCCAATCGACATGGAGAGGTCACATGGTGAGGCAGCAATTAGGACAGTACAAAGATCTGTGGAAACGGCTGAAAAAGCGGAATAAATTAAGAAAAAAAAAAGGCCCGACGAAAAAAAAAAAAAGACTAAGAAGAAAATAATCTTAAAGTAAACCAGAGGGCTTCAGTGCCTGGACAAACGACAGAGAGTTCGATATTTTATTACTGAAAAAGAGTTGCTTTCTTTACAACACTAATAATGCCTTCGAAGTATCTGTATAAATTATTCAAATATATATTTAAACAAATATCAGAAATACAGTATTTACATGAAGGTCTGACTCACACACACACGCAAACATGACAAGCGCACAGCATTGTTCTCTACACATCGTTTGAACATTACCGAGTACGAAATTCCGTAAAGTAGTAGTGATATAAATATACCGACTCGACCGTGTCGTACTCGATAAAGGCATAACGTCCCTCGGACTTATTCGATCGAGGTTGTCGCACGTTCTCAAAGCTAAATAAAAAAAAAAAAAAAAAAAACCGAACAGCCGCTGAAGCAATCAGTGGCAGTGTGATGAATCACTGTACATTCCCTCCGTTATTACGGACACGTAGGAAATAATCACGATTTTACTAGTATAGCGTGTACAGGTCGGGTACAATGCGTCGATAAAATTACACGCGACAAACGTTTGTGTGTGAATCGAATTGGATTATTACTCACCGGTCAGTCTGCATGTACTAAAGAGTACTGTATACAAGTTTCTTTTTCTTTTTGCAATAGACGAACTAGTGCGGACGATTACATCTATATAATCTTCGCGCCTTATCAGAGATACGTGCCGAGATAATTACGTTGCCCGGTGTGTCGCGAAATGGCCACTGATCTGTTTATCGACACGTCGACACAATTTATACACATATAAGAATCTCCCGAGGTCCGTCGGAACGGATTTAAACACGTGCGATCTCCATCGACGAGGTAGCAAAATTAAATTCGGGCTAGAGCGAAGTGAAGTCCGCGAATATACCGTCGCGGACGAAGCGACGGACGCGCGCGCGCGTTAAGAGTTCGAAGAACTGGCGATTCCTCGTATCACACGACGATTATCTGCGGCGCGGTTTAATTGAAGTGGAACTTAAACTGGAAGGGAGACCCGTGGAAGTGGTGGAACTCCTGGAAGGGATTGAAGCCCTGCTGGTGCCGGCCCGATTCCGGATCCAGAGGATCCTCGCCCTGATCGAACTTCGCCCTCTTCTCGTCGTCCGTGAGAACCTCCTTGGCGGCGGCGATGTCGATGAACTTCTTCTGCGCGCGTTTCTTCTCGTCGCCCTCCTGGAAATTGTCGGGATGCCACTTCTGCGCCGCTTTACGATAAGCCTTGATGATATCCCGTTTGTTCGCATTTCTCGGGACACCCAAGATCTTATAGTAATCTCGCGACTCCGACAGCTTTTGCCGTTGCTGCGCTTTCTGCAGCCCCTGCTTGGCTCTTTGGAAGTTTGAGTCTATCTCCAACGCTTCCTTGAAATCCCTGATGGCTGTCGGGAGGGAAGAAAAAAAATTTGTTCATTACGTTACGAATCGTAAAGTGGTGGAAAGTTCTGTATATACTTCCATACTATAAAAATGTATAAAAGATTAAATTACCATCGTCGAACATTTCCGCGGCAAGATACGCCTCTGCGCTGTCGCACAGCACGCCCGGCTCCCTTCTGATATTTAACGCCTCTTGGCAATTACTGATCGCATGAGTTGCCTCGGAACTTTCCGTGTAACATCTGCAGAGATAATGATAAGCCGTGAATTGCACCTTCGCCTCGCTCGGCTCTTGCGCCAGCACACGACGGGCTGACTCGATGCACGCGTCGTAATCCTTGTCCTCCAGCGCGGTCTCCGCGTCCTGCAGCAACTTCTTTATCTTTCTAATCTTCTTGTAAAAGGGGAAACATTGCTTGTGATCCGGATCGAGCTTCAAACATTCTCGAATCTCCCTAAACATTTATTAGCCAGATTAGTAGCCGAGTCGTAAAAGACTGTTCGGCGTCTATTCTAACGATTAATCGCTCACTTTAATGCCTCGTCAACGTCCCCGAGACGGTAGAGCCACGTCGACAGCTTGAAGAAGCCCTCCGTATTGTCGGACAGCAATTTCGTAGTCGAGCGTATGTCGGATATCGCGCTCATGTAATCACCAAGGACCTCATGGCTCTCCGCCCTGCGTTCTCTGAGATACGGGGACCACGGGCATATCTCGATGAGTCGAGTGATCTGCTGCACGGCCGCTACGTGATCGCCGTTGTACACTAATATATCGACTAATTTCATATCTTCTCTAGCTGGGTATAACCTATCTAAGGCATTCAAGGCATCCCTATTATTTGGTTCTAACGCTAGCTGGAAAGGAAAAAGAGGAAGCGACGTGAGTCAACTCTGCGCGCGAGAGTGAACTGTATGCAGAACGCGTACAAAAAAAAAAAACATAGTGCAAACGAGAGGATGACGTTACCACGTCGCGAAAGTCGTCCTCAGCCTCGTCGAAGTGAGCCTGCTTGAGTAAAATGTTACCGCGCTGCAGTCTCGCTGGCGTGAAGTCCACCTTCAGTTCCAGAACCTTGTCGAGATCGAGGAGGGCGAATTTGGCTTTGCCCAGCGCTAAATAAACCGTGCCTCTCTTGTAGTACGTCAGGTAGTTGCTCGGGTCCCCCTCTGAAAGAAAATTCGCCCCTTGAATCTCGCGTTCTCCGCCTCTCGACCGAACAACGAGGCGAGGTCAGCTGTCAGAGCGAGAGACTCCGCTCTTGTCCGTTACGTTTCTTCTTTCGAAAGACCGGGTCGGGAAGTTCACGCCGTGAAAATTCGCGATTCAAACCTACCGACGGCTGCATGGTAGTGCGACAGCGCATCCTGCAGCTGGCCCTTCGCCAGGAACTCCCTGCCATACTCCAGATGTTTATTGATCTCCGCTTGCGAGACACTCCCAACCACTGGGGAAAGAAAATAGCGTTATCGGTCGCGCACGGGGGGGAAACGGAGACGGACTCCCCGATTATTCGAGGGTGAAGCGGAAAAGGTTAGGGGTAGCACGTACCGTCGAAGGTTATATCCAGCAGTGCCACTATCAGAAGACTGTACATGACTGGGGGATGAAAAAAAATCGATTCCACTGCGTGCGACGTGTTATGCTGTAAATAAGGAGACTAAACGCGCTCGGCACCGCCAGATCGACACCTAGCCATCCGATAACACAAAACCGTCCAGCCACGCCGCCATTGCGATCGTGGTCACATGCGATTGGCGTAGCCGCGAATCGCACCTCTCCCACCAGGATCGGGATAAATATCGCGCCGCGCGGGGAAAACGAGAATGATTGGAAACCCACGCGCGAACTGCGTGGGAGATGATTTCGGAATCGCACGTCAATTAAATTCTAACAATAAGTTATCGGCAACCAATCGACAGATCAACCTCGCTTAAAGCACAGTTTCTAACTGTACAATTCATTGTTCCCGATCTTCCTCTCCGTGTGTCAAATAAAAAAAATTGACAATTTTATTCATATTGACATAAGATACTGCAGGTATTACTTTATCGCTAATTAATTCAATAGAATTGCTTGAAGTAAGATTATTAGATGTATAATTTGTTACCTGATCTAATTTTTTAATATGTTAAAGAACTAATAATACTATCCGAAATAGTACGGGTATTAAAGTAACTGTCCCTATTAGTGTGCCTGTACGTTTTAATGTGCATTTATATAAGTCATAAAAATAAACTGGTACAAATAAATAGGCAAAGTATTTTTTTTATTAAGTTAATACTTTAACTTAATAAAAAAAACACTGTCTATTTATTTAAAAATAAACTGGTACAAATAGTGTTTTTTTTTATTAAGTAAAAGTATTAACTTAAAAAAAATACTTTGTCTATTTATTTGTACCACAGTTTATTTTTATGACTTATTTAAATATAAAAGCACACTAATAAGGACAGTTACCCTACTCTTGCCAATTGCCATCTAAGCTCTGAACTTGATTACTTCAAGTAACACACGTATCTAATGTGTGTATATCATTTTAAAAAGGCATACATCGGTATTTTAAAGACAGATCGCCCATTAAAGATAGGCAATTATTACATATTTTCAATATTCTAGAATCTAGAGATTAATTAGGAAAGATTAAAAATTCTAAAGTAAAATTAAAGATTAATTAGAGATCCTCTACGCAATACAAATTTTAGCTAAGGAATAATTGGATTCGTAATTACAAGTCGCTCATATATGATTTTTCAGCATCCGGCACGGAGGGTGGTAGCACAGAGGACTGCCTATCATAAATCCACTTACAATCAGCTTCTTCGGCATGCAAGGACGTCGGAGCACGCAGGATAAGAGTGGAAAGAAAACCAACACGCCTTGATCCTTTTGTAATCTTTATTATATTCATTTTTGTAGAAGTCTCCTGTCCACTCTCCCTTCCTTCTCTTCGCATATAATACTATAAATAAACGGAAAATTCACCGAATGAAAGAACATCGAATTAATATGTGATCGTCCCGTATGAGGTATTTTGTAACAATATTGACACTCTACATCAATTCTTCACGAGCATAACGTTCGTATGCCTACGCCGGGCAAGAGATACATGTGCGAAAAGAAAAAATTGAGGGGAGAGGAGGGAATCGAAGAAATGGAGGAAGAAAAGGATAAAAGAGAAACGCGCGCACAGGGAGATTTATTGCTAATGAAGAATAAATATACGACGCATGCTGATGAACTCTTTTTCCCTTCTTCCTCCTTGCTCAACCTCGCCTCTCCCCTTCCTCCCGTTTTAGAACACTATCCTTCTCGTTTTCGATCGATTTGCAATTCCAATGCACATACATACGTATGTATACATTGTATATGCGTATATACACGCGCATACACACATATATATACGTACATATATGTAAATACGGCCGTACAACGGAACATTCGCTTTTTTCATCTTTGTTCGCATATCCGGTATTTCGCCTCGTATAACATTAGCGCGTGTAAATGTGCAAATTATTAAATAAGAGACCGACAGAATGGTACGTTCACCGTTCCGTTTTTAAAGACACCCCTCCCGCTCGTACATGCGAGTGAAGTGAATAGCAGTATCATTACGGTTACAAGTTAAATAAACGCGCGAGGAGCGTCGCACGCGCTCTGCCGGGTCGCGCAACCCCCTTTCGCCGCACGCAGCGAAACTGAAACTTCTTTCCTCTCGTCTGTCCTCCGCACAGCCCACCACGGGGCATTAACATGCGCACGACGCGCGTCCTCGTGTACCAAATCGAAGAAAAAAATAAAATAAAAACGCTCGGAACAAGTTAGAAGACATTTCTTTTTTTTTTTTGCCATCCCACCTCGCTGGCGCTCTTCCTCCAGGAGGGACGGGTGAGCGCGTGCTCCCTTTTTCTTTTCTCTCCCCCGCGAGAGAGTTCGCGCTCTCGTCCACCAAGGGGATCGTAAAGCTGGAGAAACGCGCGCCCGTTCCTCCCTTTCGATAAAGCGTCGTCGGGAATGACCTACCCCCGATCGACGCGCACGCGCGCGCGCGCGCTCTTATTGTAAAATAATAAAAAATACAAGACTACTCGCACGTGAACAAATTTTTCGCCGCGACTCGCCGACGAGACACACATCCACCCCCCCCTTCTCGCTCGGCGTTAAGTAGTAAATATATAATCGCGCGCGCATTCGCGTTTTTTTTTTTACATTTCATACGATGTGCAATGTGTTTCCTCTGTGGAATTCTCTTTTTTTTCCCCCCCTCGGTAATGATTGCAGTCACAGTCTTAACGCCGCTTTTTCCCCTCTTCTTTTTTTATCCCCCGCCCCCTCCCCCTTTAATGCCTGTTCGTTCGATGTCCGTTAGCCCCTCTCTCATTTTCTCTCTTTCTCTCTCTCTCGTTTTCGCTTCACTCCAACCCTTTCTTTTTCCTTGCTCTTTTCTTCGCACTATACTCTTTAAATTAATCTTTCGTCTGATCATATATTCCGTTCTTTATATTTGTATCCGTAAAGTGTTTCTTTTTTTTTTCCCTAAGGCTGCTCGTCCGATATACTTCAGAGGACCAAACATGAGACGAAAAGTATGTGTACAGTACAGAAGATACATTTACTGTGTTTACCTTCCGAAACGTAGAAAATAAATACTAAATCGATCAATAAATATAATATAATCGTTATACCGTTCTCTATTTCTCCTAAGTATGCTAATACGCTATAAAAAAAAAATCATCAGTACCGTACGTTTAATTTACACATATGTATGTCGGTGTAACTACACGGTGGACATTTGACTATCTTGCAGGAACGTTCGACAATAATCAGGTTTCTCAGACACTGAAATGAACTTATGAACTTCTACGAATGATATTCGCAAAGATTTGTAAAATTTGCTGTACCAATTTCCGAAAGAATCGTCAAAAATAAAAACTAAATTTCTCTTTCACGAGAAATGCAAAGCAAAATTTCTCTGCCAATCGGTGATCGATACCGATCGTGAATGCTGTCAACATTGAAGGGAAAACAAAAGCTAGAAGACAACGAGTTAGTGTGTGTGTGTGTGTGTATGTGAAAGCGGCGCGTCCGTTATTATATCAATCATAACGCCGCTTAAAATATTATTTCTCTTTGCCCACCATGTAAGTTGCAAACGAAAAAAAAAAAAGGTGTTTCGAAATGCATAGGACTGATTAAAACGCCGTAACACGCGATCGACGCGTTGCGAATGCCTAACGCATTGTAGTACAGTTAAACTTTTTAACCCTTGGATGCGTCGTGGTCTCTCCTATACTGGGATATAAATTTTATATATAAATCGAGAATAACCGACGAAAGATAGCACACACATCTCGGGAATTATTATCTCTCCAAGAGATTACCTAGAGGAAAGAAAAGGTCTCAAAGCCTCCGCCCGCGCGTTTCTCATGCATCCAAGAGTTAATGAATAAAAATCGGTATCGCGGTTTTTTTGCATGTACATTTAGATTTGATCCGTTAACACAATCTGCCTTTGTTCGTAAATCAATTCCTCCCGGCGTGGAATCGGAATTCTATCGATACCTTTTCCTTCGTCACATTTTATAAAAATAATACAAAGTAAAATAGGAAAGGAGACGCAAGAAGCCTGCGTATGTAGACACCAGTCTCGGTGCGAATCGATGCGAGTTTTTCCTCGCGAAACGTGATACACGCCGCCGCGACACGGCAGAATCCACGTGTTCTCCGGTGGCGGAATCAAATGGAACCGCTTTGCCATGGCGGAGATATCTACACCGGCGCGGAGAGACGAGGAAGTTTCCGCGCGCGCGAAAGGATTCTCTCTGTAACGTTCTTGGCAGGGCCTCTCCGAGAACCGACATTAAATATAGCCTCGATGACGAATCGTATTAAAAATTTGAGAACACTCGCACCCAACGGTCGGAAGCCAACGCGCGATATTTCACCTCGTTTAAAACGCTACCCCACCACTTGAATGCTCTAGATGAAATTAATTATCGATCCCTCCCCTCCGTTAAAAAAAAAGAAAAAAAAGAGGGATTCATTCACACCTTGGTCCACGGTCACACGGCATACGATTCACGCACGCGAATTGCACTATTAAATCTAGTAATATAACAGGTATAAGTATGACATGTCTAAAAATCCTGTCGGTTGTGACGCAAATCGAATTTGTACTCTTTTTTTTTCCTCCCTCACGTAGTAGATTAGATAGACAAGAACCCGACGTTTTATTATTTAGCACGAAACGATATTTCGACATCCTACAAAGCCCTATACCAACACCAATCCCGTCATTCAACCGGTAAACGACTCGCGAGCTCGCGTCACCTATATATCGTTAATGCGCGTTACTTTAAGCAGAAACAATGCCCTAGAAAGGTCCCCACGGGACCGTAAGAGCCCTAGCGTTCAGCCCTCCCCGATCGGACAACAGCCACGTTGTCTTGTGTGTGTTAACTGTTAACGACTTAATATTCTTGTTCTCAGCTCAAAACAACTGAGCTTCAAGTTCACCTTCCCGACATTCAATACCGATTAATTAATACACATTTATTGTATTTGTTATTCCGTTAATTGTTCGTTTATCAATTCGCATGGAAATTGAATGTCACAAGATCGTTCGATATCACAGTCGTTTCTTCAATTATTTTAGTGTTATGTATTTATATTATATATAACGCGCGTATCATACTGATAAATACAGCTAGAAAATAATATGAGTGCGCCCCGTGTGTCTCCCTCAAGAGGCTTTATGCTTGCTTTCTATCATTTTCCCCCCCACCCTGGATTTTTTTTTTTGCCTTAATGAAGACAGAGCCCGTTTGTGTGTCGATGCAAAAGCATCGCTCGCTCTGCTCTTTTTGTTTTAATAACCCCCTCTGTAACTGCAACCGTATTTTTTTTTTTACCCGTCTCAATATAATTTCTCTGCCATATGAGCACTCACACATTCGCATTCGGTACTGCGGACTAAGATTTCCTTTATAAAGCGCCATAAACCAATTTTCGCAGGGCAACGTCTCCGTTACGTTTAGAAATGCTACTCGAGAAGCACGCTTCTACGTGGGATCAACGCAGTTCCGTCTGTAGAGAGAACTATTGAAGCTCAGGTACATAAAATATTTATATATATATATATACCTGCTCTTTCCACTAAAGCATATTTAGCCGCTGTTAACTCTTTATACAGTGAAACCTCCATAGTTATAGATATTTCGGGAAAATTTCTTCGTCATCTAAGGCCGCAAAACGTTTACAACTTGAAAGAGAGAGACAGTGCAAAGACCGCGAACAATTTTACTTTTTCATATATTTATTTCATAAAGAAACATAGAATGTAAACGAGAGAATAATTTCTTTAAATCTTACAGATTACTGATGAAATATAGAAAACTTTTCTTTTTTGCATTGACATTCTACCGTATATATCGAGGTCTCACTGTAACGGCCAAAGTTATGAGAATAACTTACGAAACAAACACACTGCCGGCTGTAAATCGCGTAAGCGCCGTCTTGAAATTTTCTAAATTATGTCAATGTGCATATATCAGGCTATAACGAAAATGTGAGATTTCTAAAGGTATCCTAAGACGTAGCCTGTGTGTTGCCATTTTATCTTTCTCAATATCAAAACCGTCGATCCCCGAAAAATTCACCTGTGGCTTATTCAGATAAACCATATAATATTGCCGGCGCAATATCGTCTCTCTTTGGGGACGGCAAAACAACAAAGTACCATTCGTCGCTGAACTACAGCAAATTAAGGAAAATAATAATAATAATAATAATAATTAATAAGGAATCATCGTGTGTAATCTATAGCGACGGTAATTTGGCGTATCCTAGGCGTATCGATAAACGTGCACGTATAAACAAAGAATTATTCATTTGAACGAAACTGCACGACTTTTACTGGCCATTCATGTTAGCAAGGGCAATAAAATGCTTGTGCATTAAAATGTTTCACGGTCAAACGTTTAAACGCTATAATTACCGAAGATACGCCCACCGTACCCCCTATAAAAGAAAAAGAGAGAATAATGTAAATAATAAAGTTACGATGAGCCCCATAGTCTCGACAGGAGTTCTAAAAAATTTACTAAGTTTTTCTTCAGCTACTATGTGTTACATCGTTATTCCCTTCGAGCAGGGACTAACGACTTACCGATTTGATTCGTTAGTGGTTATTACTACTTGTGTTCCTCAGCACGCACGGCAACAAAATGTTGGATGGACCTCTAACTAATAAGTGTCTGAACAAATCCTATTTACGATAACGCGCACTCTTTATGGTGAGATCATTCACATTTGAAAACATCCGGCGATCCACCGGGCGCGAATACTAAATTGCACGCAGGATTTGTTAATTTGTCGCGAACAAATGTAATATAGTGGAATTAAACGTAAGTATTTCTTTTTCTGCTTCTCATCCAAAAAACTCGGAGTGCACAGGCAGTCAGCGAAAACGTGAATACGTATTATAACGTGGAACTGTCTGTACTCTGCGCATGTGTACATGTATACGCGCGCAAAACACGTGCGTGTAAGTGTCGGACATAATAATGTCGTGTCTTTCCTTACATATAATTGAATTTGCGTGTAGAGTAATAATAATAATGATGATAGAAGTAGAAATAGAGATGGAAATAATCGTCTACTTGTCCCATGCTCCCCACCAGTCAGGGCCACTGTTGCCGTTATTAGTGGAATTATTGTACGATGAATTATTATAGTTACCTCCGTAACTTGAATAACCGCCTGTAATAACGAGAAATAAATAAAATGTATGCATATAAAAAGAATTACATGTAACAGAATATTATATCCGTTTTTTTTTTCTAATATTCCATTAATATTATAATAATATCGCGTGTTAATGGTAATCGTTTCATTTACCTCCGTAACCACCAGGTCTAGAGGGCCCATTACTACGAGATCCAGAACTGGGTTGTTGACGATAATCTCGTGCACCAAAGCCGCCACCACTGAAGCGTCCCTTGGTGCCGCCGCCGCCGCCACCGCCGCCGCCACCGCCGCCGCCGCCGCCTGGTCGCCGAGATCCACCTCCGGAGTATCTCGCTTCGGTAAACATGTCATCCAGCCAAGGTGGAAGTTCCTGATTGGCTTCGATAAGCAGAGATACCAAGTCGCGTACCAAATTATGATTCTTGTGATTGAAGAATGAGGTGGCCAGACCTGAATTACAAAAGTAAGACACACACGGTGTAACATTTTTTTTTTCCAACTGCCAGTAGTGCGACAGCTTCAAAACGAAACTAACCTAAGTTGCCCATACGACCGGTACGACCGATACGATGAACGTATTCTTCAACGTCGCCAGGCAAATCAAAATTAATGACATGCTTAACGTGTGGTATATCGAGTCCACGCGCTGCCACCGCGGTAGCGACCAGGATCGGCGCCTTGCCCGCGCGGAAACGACGCAACGCTTCCTCTCGCTCGCGTTGAGTCCTGTCGCCGTGAATGCTAGTTACCGGGTATCCCATTGAGGCCAAGTATTCTTCGAGCATGTCGGCACCTTTTTTAGTCTCCACGAACACTAAGGTGAGTGACTCAGCAGCTGCGTGAACACAAGTGAATTTATTAATATTTTTAATATATTCTATCAACTTATTAGGTTGAACAGAAAGTTTGTTCCATTTTTTGCTGAAAAATAGCATTAGTATAAATACAAAAAAAAGGAACAAATCTTTCATTCGACTCGATATATTAATTTAACTGCATAAATTTTATAAATATATAAATTGTTTGTATAAAATTCTTTTATAATTATATAAATTGTATAAAAATTATTTATTATAATATTGAATTTTGTTAAATAAATTATTGCAATCGAGAGTTTGATGTTTTTCAAGTCCCTAACTCGGGACTGCAACTTACTAGGATCTGAAAAGTTGCTAGCCTGCAGTAAATCAAGCAGGTATGAACGTTTGTCATGTTCCTCCACCCATACAATCTTCTGTGTAATATTCTCGGAAGTTGATCCCACGCGGCCAACCGCCAAGAAGATGTAGTTGCTGAGGAAGTCTCTAGCCAATATTTGAATCTCTTTCGGGAAAGTAGCAGAGAACATGAGAGTCTGTCTCTCTCCAGTCGGCGGCATGTTGTCCTCCTGAACAATGCGTCTGATCTGCGGCTCAAAACCCATATCCAACATGCGATCTGCTTCATCCAGTACCAAGAATCTGAAGTGCAAAACGATTAATAAATATATATGAATACAAAATCGTGCCAATTCTCAAGTCTGATCGTCGTCGCGTGTGACGTGATAAACGTACCGGCAATTATGTAAGCCGATTTTACCGCGTCCCAGCATGTCCACCAGACGCCCGGGCGTCGCCACAAGTAGATGACAGCCGCGATCCAGCTCGCGCATTTGATCCACTATGTTGGAGCCACCGTATACGACCGCGGGGCGCATACGCGAACGGTAGGCGAACTTCCGCGCTTCGTCGTATATCTGCGTAGCGAGCTCTCTCGTGGGGGCCAGCACCAGACCCAACGGATACTGTTTACGCCTGCCGGAGGAGTTCGCTTGCGGTGGCGGTGGTCGCGGCCCGCTCTCGTAAATCTGATTCAATATTGGCACTAGGAAGGCCGCTGTTTTACCGGACCCGGTTTGAGCGCAGGCCATCACGTCACGGCGTTCGATAATGATCGGTATCGCGTACTTCTGTACCGGTGTAGGCTTATCGTATCCTGTCAAGACGATGCTATTCTTTATTATCTCTGTCAGCTTAACCTCGTCAAACTGAAAAAATTAGAAAGCGAGTGGATTAGAAAGTAGGAAAGAGACATTTGACAGATAAAGTTCCGCGTGTACGTGTATCGTATACTTACAGATGTGATGTGTGGTGGTATGTTCTCTCCGGTAGCCTCAACTGGGATATCCTCGTATTTGCTAAAATTGATCCCAGTATTGCCAGAGCCAAACAGCTCCAGCTCCAGTCGCTCGTCCCTGGCAGTCGGGATCGTCCAGTCGACCTCGCCTCTGCCTCTGCCGCCTCTGTCGTCGCCCCATCGTCCTCCGCCGCCCATCCTGTCATTTCTGCCGTTGTCCGGCCAGCGGTCATTTCTAATAGGCTCCTGCCAGCGATCGTTGCCGCTAATTGGTCGATCGCGCTCGGAATTGGAGTATCTGTAATCCCTTCCATTTTCCTGGCTGCGCCTATTGCGCCCACCGAAGCTCCCGAAGTTCGCGAAGTCGACGTCGCGAGGACTCCGCGAGTCTCGATAACCGCCTCCTCTGCCCCTATCCCGATCATCTCTTTCACGATCGCGATCTCCCCCTCTGTCTCTATCCACAAACGATCTTGAGTTGGAAGAGTAGTTCAAATCCGAGGGTGGATTACCTGTCGAAGGGAAAATCAAACATTTATATATATTATATATTTCTTCTGCTTCGCGAAGCAGTTTTTAGTTCCAGTGAAGCTAAAGAGAGATTGAGACAGTCTGCTGACCAGTATACGCATATCAGTCCCGACATGTCAAATCTATTGCTGTACACTTTCTGAATCATCTGATGCAAATGCTAGTCGCTTATAGTCGTTAACTATATAGTGATGAATTTTTTAATAAGGACAATTCCACCGTAATTCAATTTACAAATTAATAGTTTCAAGGCTCTTACACTCACTCGCAGCTTTATGACGAAGATGCGGTGGAACGTAGCGGCCCCCACTTGGTTGGCGGGAGCCCTGCAAGTCCAGACCAGCTAGCTGTGAAGGATGGGTGGGGGGGGGGGGGGAAACAGAAAGAAGGGCCCAGATTAGATTGCGTATTGTATCGCAAGATTCGCAGCCGCATGGCATTCGCGCGCGGATAAAGTCATTATCATCCGATCCGGCGATGAGTCATCTCGATCGGGTTCCGCGAAAATCCGACTTGCGCGCGGAGGGGGGCCCCTCTCCCGCCTGCCGCGCGCAATCCTATCTCCGCGCAGGGGGGGAGGGAGAGGGAGCGAGAGAGCGCGAGTCGAAGAAAGAGAAAGAGAGACGGAGGGAACGAGCGCGTCGCGACACGAGGCATGCCGTTCCCGGAATCGCTTGCCGCCATTATACGTAGCGTACGTCACGAGCTGGCCGACGAGTGACGGCCCATGATGCTCGCTCGCTCACTCTCTCTCTCTCTCTCTCCCTTCTCTCCCCTACTCTCTTCGATCGGATAAAGGAAATTCCCCTGCGAGGAGATGGCTCTCCACGGCGAGAAACGGGCGTCTGCGTCTCTCCGGGGTGTCCCGCGGGGAAAATCCTCGCAAATTGGGATCGCGACAAGATGCGAAAACGCGTAAGATAGGAGAGCGAGACGGGGGGCGGGGGGGGATTCGCGCGGGGGACGCTTCCCACCCGAGGGGAACAATGCCATCTCCGATCCTTTCTTTTCGTCCCTTTTTTTTCTCCTTACCTGCTGCTCTAGACCTGATCCATTCTGGTTGGCTGCATTACTCATATTACTCCGCCTCGGTGCGTAGTTTTCGCAGCTCTGTCGCTTGAAGCCCTTTGTAGCTCGTCTCTTCTCTCTCTGTCGCTCCTTTCTTTCTCTCTCTCTCTCTCTCTCTCTCTCTCTCTCTCTCTCTCTCTCTGCTCACACACACACTCTCGAGTCGAAAAAAATTCCCAACGCGTCCTAACGCGCTATCTCTGTCTTTCTTGCCTTTGCTCTCTCTCTCTCTCTCTCTCTCTCCCACGGTCTCTTTGTCGTCTCACGGACTGATATTTTAACGCCTCGCCAGGCGGGTTAGCCTCGCTAGCCTCGCGACTCGGCCCCGATTCTTTATCAGTTTTATCGAAGAAGGAACGGCGCGTGTGCCGGTTGAGTCTCTCGTTGAACACGATACGAAGGAATCCCGGAGGCGACTGGCAACTGGCGTGACTGCTAGGAAAGCGCGAGAGGCCCCTGGCCGCACTCGACGTTGACGCAACAAAAATGGCCGAGTTCCCGAGCTGCCAAAATGGCGGCGACCCGACTTCCGCCGGACGTTCACGGGCAACGGAACGCGGCATGTTCGGGAAGGGGGAGCCTCCTCCTCCTCCTTCTGCCGCCCTCCCTCCCCACCCCCCTCACGTCAGATGCCAAACGGAAAAAAAACGCCAAATGCAAAAATTTTCGAAAATTTACGTTGGAAATATATTGTCTATTATTATTATATATAGTTATTGCACGAGAGATACGCGCGACAACATAACCGACTGAACGCACGGTTGATAACAACGAGCGCTTTCAATAATTTAAAATTCGCGAGCACTTTTCTTATTTTTCACGTAGATTAAATTTTTTGGTGCAGATAAGAATACTAGATGCGATATTAAGATGGATATTACAAGTCTATCTCTGTCTAAATAAATATATCTAGCTAATTTCAAGAGAATTAATCAAGATATTAAAGATTCCTATCGATTTCCCTATGATTGACATCACTAATTCAAATGTTAGATAATAGGATGGATTACAAGTCTGTCTAAATAAAATAAATATATCTACCCAATTTCAAGAGAATTAATCAAGATATCAAAGATTTCTACCGATTTCCCTATGATTGACATCACTAATTCAAATGTTAGATAATAGGATGGATTACAAGTCTATTTGTCTAAATAAAATAAATCATCTACCTAATTTCAAGAGAATTTATCAAGAAATTGAAGATTTCTACCGATTTCCCTATGATTGACATCACTAATTCAAATGTTAGATAATAGGATGGATTACAAGTCTACTTGTCTAAATAAAATAAATATATCTACCTAATTTCAAGAGAATTTATCAAGAAATTGAAGATTTCTACCGATTTCCCTATGATTGACATCACTAATTCAAATGTTAGATAATAGGATGGATTACAAGTCTGTCTAAATAAAATAAATATATATATCTAATTTCAAAAAAATTAATCAAGATATCAAAGATTCCTACCAATTTCTCTATTGACATTGCTAATTCAAATGTTAGATAACAATTTTAACAAAATTATATCAATTATAACAGAAACAAATGTCAATAACAATTACAAATGAAACCTAACCTATCTCTTGGTTAAATTTCAAGCAATAATGCCATTTGATCAAGTCTAGAGGCGCAGGAAAGATCGATTTACCTTCAGCTCGACTGCCTGAAATCGTTAGAACTCGCGGAATTCCGTTGGAGTGTACAAATGCAAGTTTAGTAAATGTTTTTTCTTTTATTATACAACATGCGCCCAAATATCAGCGTTTAATCTAATCGTCCTTCTTCGTGTCGGTCTTGCCACCTCTAATTCTGCCGGTACGACGAGCGGCAATGAGACCGATCTTACGACCGGCGCTGGTGCCTCGCTTGACGGTGGACGCCTTACCGATGTGCTGATGGTTACCACCACCGTGAGGATGCTCCACGGGATTCATGGCGACACCACGGACCTGGAAAAGGTTTCGGGTGTCTCAGTATACGGCGAGAGAGCATCGGAAGTTCGATACGAAAAAGTTTGCTCAGTTAAAAAAAAAAATTTCCACATTGAAATTCTTCGGGTTTCAAATGTCTCAAGTTATGCCATCATTGAGAAAAAAAAAAAAAAAAAAATTTAATTCTCCGTGCAAATTGAGAAGCGACGGTGTGAAAATCCAAAGGCATACCTTGGGCCAGCAGTTCCTCTTGGCCTTGTACTTGTGATAAGCCCTACCGGCCTTGAGTATGGGCTTATCTATACGTCCACCACCGGCGACGATTCCGACCATCGCTCTGTTGTTGGAGGGAATGACCTTCTTCGCGCCAGACGGTAACTTGACTCTCGTTTTCTTGGTGTCCGGGTTGTGTGTTATTACTGTCGCGTAATTGCCAGAGGCCCTAGCCAATCGGCCCCTGTCGCCGGTCTTCTCCTCCAAGTTGCAGACGATCGTACCCTCCGGCATCATGCCGACTGGCATCACGTTACCGATCTGGAGGTTGGCTGGAAACAATTGAAAACGTTACACGTTTTTTCTGCTACTGATAACCAATATGTGATAAATCAAATTTTTATTAAATCAGAGCGGTTTGCTTCGTACATGAAGCATCATTAATTTCACTCCGTTCAGGTGCTAATTCTAGTCTAGGATGTCGCTGTACACACCTTTCTTTCCACAGTACAGAAATTGGCCGGTGTACATTCCCTCGGGCGCAATAAATAATTCTTTACGCGTTTTGAACTTGTAAGGGTCACGGAAATGCACCACCGCTAACGGCGCGCCACGACCGGGATCATGGATGATGTCCTAAACAGAAAAAAAGAGACACGTACGTCAAATATACATCTGTCAAACTGATTAAGAACATCTTTGTAACGTGAAAAAAAAAGAATGTATCCTCAGAAAGAGCCTCTAATTTAACGTCATCTAATCAATCAGACGTAGGTATGTTTGGCATCATCACGATACAAACTGACGAATTCAGACACAAACCGGAGTGTAAATCCAGCTCGTAAATTCCTCCCCAAAATGTCGATCTGAATTCTACAATTGTGCCAATCGAATATCATTCCCAATATAAAGTAGAGAGTTGCTGCGAACCTTCACGACACCCTTGATGAATCCATGCCTCTCGGAGAAGTCCAGAGACCGCAGCTTCGGCGCTCCCTTCCTCCTCTTGGTGTGGGAGCGGAACACGGATCCCGCACCTTTACGCTGCGCACGAATTACTCGACCCATGGCTCAAAAAAAAACCTGAAAAGAAATCACGTCTGTCACGCGTGAACGCGTCTCGCCGCACGGATGACACCGCGCGCGCCTCGTCGCACGTTGTCGCACTTCAGCTGGCGCATCTTAACCTCGTCGAGACACCGCGCGAGACTGCGAATCTCGTGTATGATTTTTGTGACTCGCGTAAATTATCGAGTGCACCTTGCGAACGGGAAACGGCGAGCACGTAATCGTGAGTTTCCTTCAGCGGATTCGCCCCGAGCGCGGTAGATCGACGCGGATAATCCGCGCCAGCGAAATCCTACCCACGTACCGAAGGAGCCGACATCAAGTAGAGGAGGACGAAGCCGGAAGTCGGCTGTGATTGAGAGACACCGCGGTGCTTCGCTTGATCCACGTAGTCAAAATGGCGTTCGATTCAAACTTACATCCGTAAGTATCAAACATATAATATATATGATTGAGTTAATTATATTTTGCGCACATTTTTATATTTTAATGAATTAGATAGGCAGATAAATCAAGCGTCAGTTAACAGATACAGATAACTCCTTAAATTTGCTTCTAAAAAGAAATTTTCTTGTCAGGGCAAATTTTTCGATGTTAGATATTTTACGAGCTTTTATATATATTAATTATAAATAGCATTACAAAAAATCTTAGTCTCAGCTAGTCTTCTTAAAGGGAAATTATTAGAAAGATTTGTAATTTTATATCATTATAATTATGTTGAAGCTCTATTTCTCGTCTTAAGTCAATAAAAATTAAATCTTAAAATATAAAAATTGCAAAACAATCATTTGTAAATTAATTTTTGTAACAATAAGGATTCCGCAATAAAGACTGTCGACGTGCATCCCCACCAGTCTCAGCTTCTTAAAGGGAAATTATTAGAAAGATTTGTAATTTTATATCGTCATAACTCTATTTCTCGCTAATAAAAATTAAATCTTAAAATGTAGAAATTGCAAAACAATCATTTGTAAATTAATTTTTGTAACAATAAGGATTCCGCAATAAAGACTGTCGACGTGCATCCCCATCAGTCTCAACAAGTCTTCTTAAAAGGAAATTATTAGGAAGATTTGTAATTTTATATCGTCATAACTATATGCTCTATTTCTCGCTAATAAAAATTAAATCTTAAAATGTAAAAATTGCAAAACAATCATTTGTAAATTAATTTCTGTAACAATAAGGATTCCGCAATAAAGACTGTCGATGTGCATCCCCACCAGTTCGTTCACACCGAATGCCCCGCGAGAGACGAGCGACAATTAATTCTTTTATTTCAACGCACGCATTCGAAATGGACGGACGCGTCGTTTCGCTCGTCCTTTTGCTTTGCTCGTTAATAAATGCCAAAGACGCAGATTTGATTAGACGAAAGAGAATCGTCGGCGGTGTCCCTGCCGCGAAGCCTCCCGTGGACGATCCGGTAGTTTTTGTGAATAAAAACGGTCGAGACGCGCGCATTATCGGCACCCGCGATCCTGACAAGGGTTTCTATGTCTTTCGTGGAATCAGATTTGGGCAACCGCCAACCGGTCGAGCTAGATTCCAGGTAGATCTATATATATAAGTATAATAATAAAAAGATTAATTTATCACTCTAATATATAAATATAAATTTGCACACAGATACAATTTAAAATCTTTGCACATTTAACAAAATTCCTCGTAATTCTTATCTGTGTATTATATGTGTAGATATGTAAGATGTTAAATGGTATAATTTAAATTTTAAAAGATTTTATCGATATTTTATTGGATCTGTAAGAAGTCTCGGATTGAAGTCTTAAATAACGTACAATTTATTGGATTAGTATTTTTTTTATGTAACGCTTGCGAGTGCACGCGTTGACTACGTTAACAACTGAATTAAACCGTTACGTGAACTGTGGCATTAGAAAAGTATCACAATATATAGACGATAATTAAATTCAATGACCTATAGAGTAAACGTGTACGTCACTTCAACGAGCGAGTAATAATAGCAGTCTTCCACGTAGAAATAAGAGGCCGTGTTTTTTTGCTTTTACGCTATTATTAATCGATAACGCGATCAGGCAGAACGGAGCGTTATTTTATCTCTCGGCATATCCTGTCACAATGGCCCAATTTAATGAACTTGATACACGTTATCAATTCTGGCCAAAAAATTAAAAGGAAGCTTTTAAATACGTAGAAAACTTGTTGCGGAAATGATATGTATATAATTTGGTAGTCGGTCAAATATAACTAATTCATTTTTTATAATGTTAACTCTTTCTATATATTCTTTAAATGCCACATTTATTCTATATATTTTCATACTGAAATATAAATTGTAAAATAATTTTAACAATTACTAATATAATATGCTAACTGCCTTCGATTTCGATTATTTCTTGTGTTTTAAAGTTTCGTAAGAAAATAATGAAGCTACCAAGATTTTATTGTCAAATTACCATCTTCATTTTTAAGAAACATAAATTTTCAGCGATCTTCGCCCGTACATCTCGAAGGGGAATACAACGCCACTAAGTGGGGACCTCCTTGCCCTCAGCCCAGCCACAATGAAACCGGTAAAGTCATCGGAAGCGAAGACTGCCTCTTTCTGAACATCTTTACCCCATCGCTGCCGGATTCCAGCGGCGGTTATCCTGTACTGGTGTGGATCCACGGGGGTGGTTTTAGGAGAGGCGCGGCGTGTCAGTACGAAATGAGACACTTGATTAAAAAGAAGCTGATCGTCGTGTCTGTCCAGTACAGATTAGGAACATTAGGTAATTGAAATTAAAACGCCGAGGAGAACATACAATGTTGATGCAAGTGTACGGCAGGGGAGGGAAAATGATCTCACCGAATCTCTCCCTGTTCCAGGATTTTTGAGCACAGGTACACGGGAGATGCCGGGAAACAACGGTATGTTCGACATGGTGCTGGCTATGGACTGGGTGAGGGATTACATCCACTTCTTCGGCGGTGATCCGAACAAGATAACAGCCTTCGGTCACGGCACCGGCGCCAGTTCCGCTATAATGCTGTCGTTGTCAAAATTCTGCAAAAGTAAGCGCGCGGCTGCACGATCTGTCGCGCCGCGAGCAAACGCGTCCTCACTCGCGTCGTTGACATTATATATATATATATATATTCCTGCAGATTACTTCGGCGGTCTGATCGCGATGTCCGGCTCCATTCTATCGCACTTCGCTCTCGACAAGGACGCCGCCGCGACCGCCAGACACGTGGCGCGTGAAAACGGCTGCCCGACAAACGATACGCGGAGGATGGTGGACTGCCTGCGAGAACTGCCGGTCGAGAAGTTGATCAGCGTCGATTCCGAGCTGGCGAACAGCCGCGCGTCCGTCCGAGGTTTCGTCTCCGGCTTGGCAGATCTTCTGGGACCCGGTCCTGTCGTGGAAGGCCCCAACGACGGCAGGTGTGAAGCGATTTATTCGCCGAAGAATAAAATTACGAGCCGAGTCCTTCCCAAGATCAAATTTACCATCTATCTTTAAGGTCGCTTCCAAACTTCATGACCGCGTCGCCGGAGGATTCCCTGAGGCTCGGCGATTTTCCGTCTATACCGCTGTTGACGGGCGTCATGAGGGACGAAACGGGAGGCGCCGTCCTCGGTCGATACAGAGACGAGGTGCAAAACAAGCTGAGCACGGTCCCGGATTATTTGACCGGCGATTTCATACCGTATTTGCAAGGAACAATTCCGAATATTCAAAACGGATCGCGGTTTGTCCCGCAAGCCTTCCGCGGCTACCTCGACATACTCCAAGGTGGCACACCGAACAACGTCGGGAAAGTCGCGGAAGCTCTGGGCGACTCGCTCTACAACGTTCCCGCATTTCTGACCCTCAATCACTGGTCGAAAAGGGCGAACGCGTTCCTGTACACTTTCGACCACAAGGGAAAGAGAAACTACGGTAAAGACTTTCTCCGCGGATTGCCAATCGTCGACGCTAAACGATCCTTGGATGGTACAATTATTTCTAATAATCGACAAACTATATCACGTTGCGTTCTTGTAATATTGATATAATTAACGATCACGTTTTGTAGATAATTTAAATCACGGCGATGATCTGGGATACATTTTTAATCGAAACACAATTACCGGCGAGAAGGTGAGCGATAGCGGAGAGCCGGACGAAGCGGATGAACGCGTGACTGACATTTTTACGGATATGATAGCGAATTTCGCGAGAAACGGCACGCTTAGCATACCTACGAATGTACGCTCTAACGACAGCAGCTGGATGCCGAATATAATTCCAAAATTCTCGGATGACAAAAATTCCTTTGTCAGTATCACGACAACTCCGAAGAGCATGGATAATTTTAGGTAACGCGAGAAACTTTACGTTTAAATATTAATCTGATACGCACTATTAACTCATATATTAATTTCAGATTCTGCGAAATGGGATTATGGGCGGTACCGGAACGACTACAATCACCAATGTGCAGTTTATACAAAGTGCCTCTTCAATTGTTAGAACAAGGTGCGAAAGGAACGATATCTGTAATGCAGAAGCCTATCGACACGTTCAACGAAATTGTTCCCAAGTCCGGCCTCGATGTCGCAGGCAAATTGATAGACCGGAATACTGAAGAGCCGAAGAAAAACGATACAACGGAGCGGAAAACGAACGATGGTATATTACCGAAAGTACCTATACCGAAGCTACCATTCGTCGGTTGAATTATTAATCAATACGTTTATACATACGTTTCTTTTTTTTTTATTTCAAAGATATATGAAATAAAAGCGCTTAATCGCTTGATTTTACTTCGTCGTGAAACAAATTTAGAGAATTCAGTAAATCATCGTCCAATTCTTCCCATTCGTTTTGCGATGCCTTTTGTACCTTTTCGATGATTTTAGGACTTCTTTCCACTCTTTTGCCGACACGCGATACCGAATCTTCAGATTGCTCACGCTGTTCCTTTGTATTAATATGCGCGGCCACACATTCCACTCTACTTTCAGTAGTAACATTTGGACTTGTCTCGATATTTCTTTGCTGACTTTGCCTCTCGTCTTGTGTCCTGTCTCGTTCTTCTAATACTTCTTCGACCTCTTCTTCTTCTTCTTCTATCTCCTTATATGTGTCGTCTGCCTGAGCCTCATTCATATCCATATTCATATCCACGCTACTATTCTCCTCTGTGAATTCTATATCGTTTCCATTCTGTACTGTTTCAATGTTTTGCGTCGTAGTTACTTTTGGTCGTTTATGTACAGATGATGCCGCGTCTGCATCTTGAGAAAGCTCTTCTTCGGCCCTACTTCTTTTATCTGATTTACCGCTAGTAGCAGCAACTTCTTCTGTTTGATTTTCAGGCATAAGTTCATCAGATTCCCTAGAAATTAATATGTATTTCTGTAATTTATTTAATATATGAAAAAGTTGCTAATGCTCTATATAAACTCTTAAATATACTTAAAAGATACAAGCTTAAATAATATTTAAAATACTTACTGCTGGCGAGGTAACTGTAACGTAGGCGCAGCAGGATGTATAATTTTTTCCAGCTCGGCTAACGCGAGTTTTGCTTCTTGAGCAATACTCAAATCGACATCGTAAGCTGCCATGTGCGATATTTCCAGGCAATATTGTGTAGGAAATGCCAATGCGACGTGTGGATTCATTTGCAAAGCCTTCAATACCCTAAACAACTCCAAGCGGCATGCGTTGTGATCTTTATAGAAATTCTGTTCAGCAGCATCCAGATAAAGATTGTACAACACGGATATCACGGTATTCTGCACGCTCTGAAAGAAATATTCAGGAAAGTCGTGAAGATGCATCATAACAAACCTAATGGACTTACCTTGTAAATCATCTGTTTCAACAGGACACTACCGCTGTAAAGTATATTCTGCAAAGCGACGAGAGCCCCTCTGCACAAATCCGCATCGAGACGTCCGTTTTTCGTCGAGCTCTCTCGATTATTCAAAACTGCACTATTTTCATACTGACTACGTTTGAAACGTTTTACTGCCCGTTTAGACATGTGTTGCGTTTTTGGTTGCGTCTAAAACCAAGATAACAATTCTCTTTGCAAAAACTTGAAATTATTAGATTCAAGCGCCATTTGATTGATAATCATTCAAAACTTACGGCCAATAATATGCAGTCTCGTTCTGGTGTCACATCCTTCAATATGCCCGCGACGCATTCATTTCCAACTGTCTCTATGCCCGACAATGAACCCGTATTAATTAGCCACGAACACAGACACTTGTAAGCGTATATCCTGACACTTCGGAAAGGTTTACTGTCGCTAAACGTCACTTGATTTTCCAAGATGACACTTGTCCACTGCAACGTTTGTTGAAACAACTGTAATACAGTTGTCCCGTACGGTACCAATTCCTGAGCAAATCTGGAGCATACATTTTGCATCATAAGCTACATTATCTACAATTGTTTGAATATACATCTTATCGAAATTTATGTACCCATTTATAAACGCGTCCAAAACTTTGAGTAAGCCGATATGCATTTTTGGTAAGATGATGTACAGCATCTGTTCCTTAAAGGAAGTTTTATTCACCAGATTTAACGGCGTTACCGCCAATCCTCGGCACAGGACTCCTAGAATATCGTGAGGTAGAACAGAATTTCTCGCTTCGTATCCACTGCAATTTTAAACCAAATATATATTTCAAGCTCCCGATAATATTTTATCCCGGATAATATTAATTCGCGAAAATTAATAGACCAGTACCGTAACATTGAGGCGAAATAAACGCACAGATTTGTAAATCTCTGTTTCTGCCTATTGTAGCATTGTACCGCGTCCCGATTAGAAATGGGTGGCAATTCTAATTTATCCCAGATGTCTACACTCTCCAGCTCTATCAATCCGGAGAACAATTCGTCCATTATAGCGTGCAAATTGTTGCAAAGCAACACCTCGTTGTACGTCGTTGATGTGTATACAGATTTAGACGGCGGTGGTTTGAATGAGCGCTCCGTCGCTTTGGACAGAAGAACGTAGCATCTTGCGCTGGCGTTAACCAAGTTCTCTTGCGTGGAATCGATTTGTAGTAATATCATTTTCCTTATCAGTTCCTGAAAATGAGATCAAACAATTTCTTATTCGTGTACGATTTTTTTGCATTGATTGAGATTAATGTAAAACGTTCAGCTGATAAATCTTTCCGTTACCTGAAACCTTTCGCAAACTTCGGAATAATGATAAAGCAGTACAGCCACCAAGTAATAGATTGCTCCAGATTTCGCGTCCGGTTGCAATGCGCTGAGAACATTCAGAAGCTGCTTCACGTGTTGCATGGAGATCTGCTTGTGCAAATCCGGAATTTCCTTGCAGTGCTCGACCAAAACTCCCAACACTTTGCACGCCAGGGTCAAGTCTCGCGCGCTGCTGTGCACGTTTTCCAGCACTTTCGTGGCATTGGCTATCCAGAGCAAACCGTACTTTGCAAACGTATCCTTGGAACACGTGGGCAAGATTCTGTCCAAGATAGGCAGGAAATCGCATCCCGCTTGATTTATGCGAGAATTGACACCCTTCACGAAAGCATTTTGCACAGCGTCGACCTGAAGATGCAAACGTGAACGACGCGTTACGCCAAGTGCCTACGGGGAGCTTAATAAAGAAAGAACTCGAGATGTCTGTTCCGCGTACATACCTCGTGGCCGTCAAACGGCACGTCGTTATTATCGACCATCAAATCGTGCACCAGCGACTCGAATTCCTTCGAATTCACGTCGACGGAATTCACTAGTCTGGCAATCGATGCCATTATTATTTCTTATCGCTATTATTTCACTCGTAAAAAAAGCGTAAACTTTGACGGTCCACGTGATCCTAACCTGTACTTTTAGGTTATACAGCACGTATATATTTTTGTCATTTTCTGAATTCTATTCCTCCTATCTTTTGATAAATTCGCGAATAACTGCGCAGATGGCTTCAATCTGTCGAGATTGAATCGGGATTATTAATAACAATCGGTTAACACATGAAAGAAACCCGAGAATCACATACAACCGGTGTCCGTGTCTCGCGGAAAGCCACGGAAAGCGCCTGGACGGCCTGAATGAATGGAATCATCCGTTTAGTAGCGCCTCTATGTGCGCGAAGCGTGAACTATGTAACGAACGCTTTGTTACCGACAGGCACACTGGAAACTTCGGTACCGACAGGTAACACATCCACCGTCCTGCGTTCAGTCGTCCACGGTCCACGGACTGGCACGGATTTCCACGGCCTTCGATTTCCTTCCGTGTATGTATATGCACACGCATTCTCTCCCAAGAATCAGAAATGGTTCGTGCGTTCGCGTAATCGATTTGTGGAAGAGTCAGCATTAGATGTACACGAGTAATGCTACAATCGCGCGGAGTTTGCCTGACGGAACTGACGCGCGAATACGTTTCGCTTAACTACGTGAGATTCACCGCGCACAGTTCGTTCCATCGTTCCTTCGTTCAAACGACGCCGACGCGACGACTTTTCTGAAAGTTTCTCTGGCCGCGACGTTTTCACGAGTGTCACGATCGACGGATTGTTCGTTCGGGTCGGAAGGGAATCGAGAGGACATGAATGCCTTCATTAATCTCGCGTTTTCTAACCTAAATAGCAAGTATCTGTTATTCTACATATTCTCTTATTTCACGATAGCGCGATGCTTGAAATCATATGCGTTTCAACATGGCGATTCGCGACCACGAAAATTCAATTCGACGCGTGAATCAGAAAACTCTCTTTTTCTGATCGAAAGTTTACATCGCGTCACGTTGCTTCAAGCAATTTCTAAAATCGCTGCTGTCTACAAGATCGATCCGTGTTGCTTGCCCTTTTTTTGCATAATTTAGACGTTCAAAAAATATATACATATATAAAACATAAACATTTATCATGTTTCAAGTGCAAAAATTTGTAGGAGTTTCAAGCAACGCGAACAAACCTATGACAATGCGGAATGCCGAAGACAATGCGTAACTAATTGGCATTTATTTTCAGATCGCCGCGGCGGGATTGATACTCAAGGATCTCGCTTCCGAGGACGGTCGTTGTCGCCTGTAAGAGCTGTGTGATTAGCGTGATTAACATCGAGATGATCGAGAGAATGTGAGTTCAACTTAATCCACAAAATCATTGTATTCCATTATTTACGTTATTTGCTTGCGATATTTAAATTACGAGAAATTAAATGGTGAGAGTGCTTGCGATTTCGATCGAATCGCGTCCTGCCCTTTCCTCTTCTATTTAAATTGATATATTGAGACAAATACATGTGATTTACGAGCCAAGAGGCTCAATTATAATTTTAGCATATTAATTTGCAACGTCATTGAATTATAATTTATAAAACTATAATTGATTCTATAAATAACATATAGGAAAAATTTAGAGAGGCTTTATAGAGAAATAACTTTTAAGTATTTATGTTTGAAAAATCGAGAAATCAACGGTGGATGTAGAAAATATCGGCCGAATGTGTTTCGCCTCTTTATGCCTCTCAGCTGGATGACTTTCGGATTTTACGTTTCCAATTCGCTGTTAACTTTTTTATTTTTTTTTTCCACGCGAGAGACGCGCGAAATCGTCAGAGCCTTCTCATCTTTTTTGCCTCGTTTTCTTTTACCGATCGTTTCCGCGAGCGCGTCAATCGTCGTTGCTCCGCTTTAAGAATCGTATCACGAACTTCGCGCTGCTAGCGCGCGAAGCGCTCGGAAATTTAGACGTTACGTAAAGACATTGAAAAAGAAAAAAAAACAACGTGAATCGCGCGCTGCGAAAACAAAAGTCGGCACAATGGCTGTTGCACGCTGACGCCGCTATTAAATGCCCTACTCCTAACTCCTCCCGCGACCTCCGTTTCTCGGAATTTCTTAATTGCCGTCTTGCCTGTCTCTATGTAAGCGCGTGTGCGCCACGAGCGAAAATGATCGCACATTGTAAACGCAAATGAGGGGAACTGCGCGCCGCGCGCAAGTGCTGCGCTTAAAGCCCAGATGCGCTTCTTACGGGAAAAGGCTTGCAATCTTAGCTGGCTGATGGCTCATCTGACAGCTGCTATTTTCACTCTCTTACACTCTCTCGCGTTTCCTTTGTCGATCGTGCATTTTCTATCGCGCATATTATTCGCTTCGGGAATCGACTACTCACGCCGTCTGCGGTAAAATCCGTTGGAAATGATACTACACGTGCACCTTGCTTTATCTGGTCAATATTATACAATAGTATAAATAAAAACGATGATTTTTTTTTTAAAGAACTTTCTATCATTTATTATATATACACGTCAGAAAACAAACAAAAAAAAGGACCTGGAGTGAGTCCGACCGCAACATGCATATCGTCTCGTTGGAACGATACATATAATAAATTTCAACTGAGAAAATTAGGGAATATAAATCCCCATCAATTTCAGAAACAATTGTTTGAAAAGATTGAACGTTTAAAAAAAAAAGATCTTTAAGGAGGAAACTAAAGGAGAATTCCCTCATTTTGTTGTAAAATATCCCTCACGGTTGTCATACTGAAAGAAAGAAGAAATGCATCAGAAGGAACGAAATGAAACATCATGAGGATGATATTTTTATGTTGCTAGCCTGCAACAAATTTGCGATTCGCCTTGGGCCAATTATGTAAGCATTTCTGTCCCAGAAATTGTCCGAGAAATCCACGTGTATATGCAATATCGTTTAAGCTCGATACCCAACGATCTTCCCGCACGTACACGCGGCATACGTACACCCGTTCATGCCGAGAGTGGGCCCCTCTCGTACCCCTTTACCCTTCCGTCCCACGCCCTACCCCCTCCCGGGAGGCCTCTCCCCTTCCGTGCCTCCGTGCCTCTCGTCGGTCGGTTCAGTTCCCCCCACCAACCGGTGTCCAGTTATGTTGTGGCGAGCGTCGCTGGGCCGCGGAGCAATCGGTTCGTCTCGTCTTTCGCGTCGTTTCGTATTCAAGTAATTTTTCATTCGCACCCCCGTCCCCCCTCCGTGTCGCGCGATGTTTTGCGACGGCTAGTGCACGTTTCGGATCGCGTTGGTTCGACTGCCACCATCCGTTCCAAGCGGGGGGAGAGGAAGCGAACGACAATCATCGGCGGTCAAGCGAGTCGCCGCGGAGCAGATCGGAGTTGCGAGACCTGAGGAACGAGGGGAACGAGGAGCGGCGGATGCGCCTGGCTTGAATTCGGCTGCGGATTTCGCGCGCGGCTCCTGCACGGAGGACGTCGACGGGGGATTCCGATCGTTTTTCGTCCACACGCGGGAGAGTCACGCGGGGCGAGAATGCGGCACGACCGGCCGACGGGACGATGGCCGTTAGAACGGTGAGTGCATTCGTATATTCCGAGTGTGTACGCCGCGCGCGCGTACACATTCACACGTACGAACCGCGCGCGCGCGAGCGCGACCGCGAGCCACTGCCATATTGAGACAACGAGGATTCTCGAGGCTCTCCGGGGACCGGCTTGGTACCGGAGAGCCGCCGCGTCACCGGACCGCGGTCGCCCGCCGGATTTCGGGGACGCGACACCCCGCTGCCCTTCGTCATCCCCTCGTCCCCTCCTCCCCCCTCCCCCCTCCCCTCCCCCTCTTCCCGTGGAGGGGTTCACTCGTGGAAGCGGCGCGATGCCACCTTCTGACAGGTAGAACGCGGCGGGTAGGGGCCATCCGGCTTTGCGCGAACGATCGCAGCGACGCGAGCGACTCGCTCCGGGGACGCGCGAGTGGCATCCTCCTGTCGCGCCCGGGCCACGGCTTGTTGAGATTCCCCAATCCTGTGGAGTCAAGTGCATCATCCTGTCCGATTTAAAATCGTGACAGGTGCAACATTCAATTCTACATGTACATACAAAAGTATATTATTCTTAAACAGCTGCTTAAACTCTTTCCCTTTCTCTCCGTTTATTATCCATAAGTTCTTTAATCGATATGAAATTGATTTTTTTTTACATTTAAATTACAGGCGATTGAAAATGGAGAAACTTGATATAAATTAAGTTTAGTGACGCGAGTAGGAAAAAATTATTTTGCAGTTAAATTGCAATACGTTGAAGTAAATTAAGTTTAGTGGCGTGAATGGAAGAAAATTATTTTGCAATTGCAATTAAATTGCAATATACGTTGAAGTATTTGTGTGAATATGGGAAAAATTTGCTTGATTGAATTAATAGAGAAGTTTTAATACTTTGATAGGAGAAAATCTTTCGGTAGAAAGAAATATTATTTGCTATGTGTTTATGAAAAATATTATGATTTTACGTAATTTTAAATGCGACATGATGTCTGAAATGATTATCTTAGTCCAATAAATATGATTATTACATGCGGCTTTTGCAAATGAATAATCTAAAAAATGAATAGCTTTGTAAATTCAGATTAATGCAGAAAAAAAACAAGCTTGTAAGCTACTAGAATTCTAATGTCTGACTATTGATTTTTATCCTTGCAAGATGTTTATTATCTCATTTTAATATTAAAGCAGTTTATGTCATGTTTACGCAATAATAGCCGATAACCTTTGCCTCCAGCAATTTTTCAGCATGAAACTTCAATTTTATTTATTACAACAACCAACAGATTTTGCAATATATCATCGATGAACGTGTTAGAAGAACAAATGAGAACATTACTGCATGAATTTAAAAAGTCGACTTTTCTTCAACATAAATTTCTATAGAGAAATCTAGATAGATTGAGATACACATTTTTTTCTTTAGCAAAAAGTTATTTATTGCATAATATTCGGCAGACAATCCCGATTGAAATGTGATTAAGTAACGCAGTATAAATTAAGACTTTTCAATAGTTTATCCATCATAATGCTTATTCAAGTAAAATCATAGAAAACGTGTAAAATGTCGAAGCGATCCTTTCGGCGTATCGATCCGTGCGGAAAACCTGTATCAACCTGTATCGACCTGTTTTAACTCCAGTTGTGTGAAATTGGTCCCCTTACTATTGAAAATCTACCAACGACCATTATTACCACTCGATTGGTGGTCGTTTCCTGTATTTGGTAATCCACTTCCGATGAATGGTAATCAAAGTTCACACGCGTATGTCATTTTTTCATATTATTATTTATAACAACTACCAAACGAGTGCTTATACTTAATATATACTTACGCAATCTGTGGAAAGCCATATTCTGCGAAAGGAGAGACTAACTTCACGCGCGTATATCTTTTTTTTGTATTGTTTTTTACAACTTTGACTACCATTCATCGGGAATGAACTGCCAAATATTACCAAACGCCCACACGGAAAGAATAATTTTGCTCAGATTCAGATCAGAAAATAATTTTTGTTCAATAATCAAAATAATTTTGTTGACAAGTCAGAATGATTACTAGAATATCAAAACGTTTTATAGCAATGCCTATCATTTTTCCCTTTCCAACAAATTATTTTTATTATTGAACAAAAATTATTTTCAGATCTGTATTCAAAATTTTTAGACCTTTCAACAAAATCGTTCTTCCCAATCGCCAATCGAGTAATAATAATCGTTAGTGGATTTTCAGTGGGAAGGGGGGGCAACTTAATACAGCTCTTGACTCCTTTGTCCTGTCAATTAACGACACTTACGAAGTACCGAGAGAAAGAGAGAGAGAGAGAGAGAGAGAAACGGGCGTGGCGAATTTGACTTTCACTCTGGGGTGCACTGCTTTCACCTACTTGCGCTTAAGTCAGAAGCATTTCGAAACGAGAGAGAGGTCGACACGCGTTAATCCTTTTTCCTCGGTGTACGCGTCACCGCGGCGCGTACCGTCGTCGTTGCACGATAAAGTTGATCGCCAGGGGACGAAAGGCTGCTGTGCAGCAAGAGCGAAACTCGCGCGAGGCGCCGCGGCTCGTTGCTCCAGCTGGCACAGACATTCATTCGCGGAGGAGTCGACTTTCGTCGGTCGCGATTCGGTTCTCTCGGTGATGTACGAACGCGCCTCTTCCGGCACCGGCTCAAATTTGATCCCGTGGGCCCGCGTGTTTAATCTCTTATCGCCGCGCCGCATCGCGGCGTCTCGGTAGGCTGAGCCTTAGAGCCAGGAGGGCCCCGACGCGATAACGCGGCCCCGCGGCAGAAGACGTTTCGCCGTACGTACAGCGCATCCCATCCCTCCTCTCTTCCCACACCCGTCTCTCCCTTTGCTCAGAGCTCGCCTTATCGCGCACAATAATCTATTTCCATATCCAATCCGCGGCGGTACGTAACGGCAACAAGTGCCATAAATCGTGGACGCTACGCGTCACGCGCGCGAGTCCCGGGCTCGCCTTGCTCGCAAGTAATAATCGCAATATCTGCGATGCGTCTCGCGCGCGCGCGCGCGTATAGGCATGTTTCAAGATTTGCACGACGCGCGTACAAATCTGCTCTAATTGAATTTTCCCGACGAATAACTTACGATATCCGATATTTCTTGCGGAGGGAAGAATCGACGACCGAAAGTTCCCTCGATCCAATTCGATCGGATATCGAGATAATTTCCATCAATACTTAGCACGGATCGTTGAATTATTAGTAATCGGCCCCTCGCCGTGATAGGTTTATTTATTTTTTTTTATATACTGAACGCGCGCTTCGCCTTTCAGTTCGAACGTGGATGGGATTTTCTGGGCGCGGGTATTATAAGGGACGATCGGCTCGAATGCCGATCGTGAATCGCAGAACTAGTTAAGGATGTTATCTCGCGAGTTGCCCCGATATATTACTTATGCCCGTGCCTGATGAATCTTTCATCGTAACCACTATCCTTCCTGATCGTTAGGGAGCTAAATCCCTGCAGCCGCGCCGAAGAGAGCGGCGTCGCCGCCGTAATCAGTCACCGGCGGCCGATTTGAAATTGAGATTCGTTCGACGGAAAGTATGAGTTTATATCTCCGCCGGGATTATATCGGCACACCGACGATACCCGGGCAATCACGCGGGCTATTACACCGGATCGCACTTTTCCATGCGAGGCAGAGGCAGAAATGGCGTGCCTGATCCTCGGGCGTGCGCCGGAGTTAGCACCCTAACAACAAAATTCCATAGTTCTGATTAGAGTCTTCGTTCCCACTTCGTTTCGAAGAGACGAAGAAGTTTCCTACACGGAAAGAACAATTTTGCTGATTCCAAATCTGAAAAGAATTTTTGTTCAATAATCAAAATAATTTTGTGCGAAAGTCAAAATGATTGCTAGAATATCAAAACGTTTTATAGCAATGCTTATCAGTTTTAACATTCCAACAAATTATTTTGATGATTTAACAAAAAATTATTTTCAGATCTGTATTTAGCAAAATTGTTTGATCTTTCAACAAAATCGTTCTTTCCGTGTATAATTTATAACAAAGGTTTTAAACAATTTTTAACTTAAATAGAAAAAATGGTGTGATAATTTCCTATCAAAATCCACGAATTAAAAATTGTCATTAAGTAGAGAATTATTGTTATGAACTGTAAGGAACTCTTTGTATCTTTAAAATGAAGCGGAAACTCTAATCAGAACTATGGAATTTTAATGTTGGAGTGCTAACTTCACACACGCAATCCTCGGAATCCTTTTTCTAATCCCGCAGGAACGATCACACGATCCCCAGTCACTTGGTTGTTAGCGTTGGCGTTTCCACGGATCGAATACAACACGCTTCAAACACATTTACATATCATCATGCGCAGTAAATAACTGATTCATATATGAGTTTATAATATTACGAGTTTAAAAATTATAAGGAAGTTATCACAATTTTTGATATCTTAACATTTTTAAGTAACACCTCACATCTACCAAAATTGAGCGTAGAAATAATTCTGAGTTCTGGGTCGTTCTAAAAATTTGCGAGCACGAGCACGAGCGGATTTATTCGCATACACTTGTATCATCCTCGTTATAAATAGAAATTGAGTGAAGATCTCATTTCTATCGGGTGATCATACAGCTTTTGAACGTGTAGTGCGACAAATAACGCGATAACTCGTTAATAAATCTATCATATTTTTTTTTATATCTTGACACTTTTAAGCGGCAACTTACATTTATCGAAATTGAGTGTAAAAATTATTCTGAATTCTATATAGGTCGTACGTTCTGAAAATTAATTAACGAGCACGAGCGAATGGATTTATATACTCATACACGTATGTATCATCGTCGTTATAAATAGAACCGAAATTGAGCGAAGAGATCTCATCAGGTGATAATGATCATAGCTCTTGAACGTGCAACGCGATAACTCGTAAATGACGCGATAACTCGTTAAATCTATCAACGGCAATCATGAGACAAACAAATCAGAGATTAAACTTAACTAACACAAATCGTAAATTAAGTGTTAATCAGTTATCTGCATTTAAGTACACTGTGAATGATTTTGCGATATCGTATAATGGATTGTAATAGATCATAATATTCATAATGGATTTTTCCAATGGCAGATGTCTTCGAATTCGTGTCTCACACAATCTAACTACACGAAAGAATTTTGTTGAAAGACCTAAAAATTTTGCTAAAAATACATCTGAAAATAATTTTTTATTGAATCACCAAAATAATTTGTTAGAATGTTAAAACTGATAAGTATTGCTGTAAAACACGTTTTGATATTCTAGCAATCATTTTGACTTTCGCACAAAACAATTTTGATTATTGAACAAAAATATTATTTTATATTAAAAATATTATTTTAATATTAAATATTATTTTCAGATCTGGATTCAGCAAAATTGTTCTTTCCGTGTAGAGATCTAGATTTATTTTCATTGCGAGATTCGCAATAATATATATAACTGTAAAGCATTGAAGTTGCAACACGTCTTTAAATTCGCAGACATATGAAGAATAATGTTTGCAAAAAGCAATTTTGATTAATGACAGTTTTCGAACTAACTGTAACGTGCTCCTGCTCATTTTCTAGAGGATTTTCGCACGACTTTCCCTCACATGGCTTAGTGTGTCACTGCCTTCAGCCGTGCGATTGAGAGCGTAAATTACCGAGGTTTCAATCGCGATAAAAACTGTTTTTATTTTAAATTAGCAGATTATTTCCATTTTAAAGTGTCAGCTTTAAACTGCACATATGTAAGAAAGACGATTTTGTATATTAAAAAAACATAAAGAGGAAATAAATTTTAATTTTTGTTATCTCGCATTTCATGAAACACGTCTTACAAGTCTTGTTCTTATTATTCCTTATTATTCCGATTCTTATTGCTTTTATCTCTTACTCTGATATTATCATCTATTGTTCTTCGACTAAATTGCATCCAATTGCTCCAATTTTTTTCAAATCATGAGAATTGTGTTTACGAAATGAGATTGTTGCTCAATTTCGGTTCTATTTATAACGAGGAAGATACAAGTGTACGCGAATAAATCCGCTCGTGCTCGTGCTCGCAAACTAATTTTCAGAACGACCTAGAACTCAGAATTATTTTTACGCTCAATTTTGGTAAAGCTGAGTTGTTACTAAAAAATGTTAAGATATCAAAAATTGTGATAATTTTCTTAATTTTTAAACTCGTATATTGTAAATCATATGAGTAAGTCATATGAATCAGCTATTTACTGCGTCAAGTTGTTTGTTAAGTAATACAACGAACATAAATAAAAATGCAAATATAAGATAATATTTAGGATTCATGCAGATAAAATATATTTTTAATATTATAGATTTTTCTGATTTTTTTTCTATAATTGTACTCCCAAACTATTAGCTTAATTATTTCGCGAGTGCGCGAGAACTCAGTTCGGTTTGATGACAAGCATGCCGTTGACCGATTGTGCGAGATTGTTTATCGGGTTGTGTTAGAGACTCTCGTAAAAAAAGCTGTTACATCTATCCCGATTTTTCACCTGCGTGTGAACTATTTCCCAACATACGAGCATCTGATGCACAGCTCCAGCTGCCGTTTACGTCACCGCGCGAATAAATCGGGCTTATCTAAATCACTTTGCTAAACATATTTGGCATTCAGCGAGGCATCGCTACATCCGGATATCCTTGCTGTGCAAGGCACGTTTTCTCGCGTTGCGTAACCACGCCGTGAGAAAGAGAGAAAGAGAGACAGAACGATTGAAGGAAAAGAGAGCTAGATAGAGAAATAGGCGAGAAGGAACGAGAAAGAGGAATGATAACAGCAATATCAATAATAATAAAATTATTATTAAATTAATTTAATTAATTTAATTAATTTATTAAATTATTTTTAGAACAAACCCTCTAAAAACAAATAATGACATAATAATTATAGATGTTTACAATTATAGATTAAAAATGCTTAACAACTGAAGACCCTAATTAAGCATCGAGCTAAATACGTGTACAGATTAGATATCGATTTCGTTCAGCGTACAAAGAGATAAATATAACTGACAAAAGAGATAACCATTAAGAATAGAAATATATATTATTTTTATCCAAATTATCACCCACGAGTCTCACACCTATTATCTTGTCAAGTGCAAAAATACGTCGTAGTTAAAATTAAACGTCGTTTTTTCCATGTAACATTGTATGAATCATCAACGATGCTTGCAGATATTCGATCGAGACAAGTGTCCGGTTTGATAGTTGTATTTTTCAATTCGGCTGCCTTTTCACGCCGGGTTAAAAGAAGCGTAGATTTATCGCGTCGCGATTAGATTGTATACAGCAAGGCTGTAACCACAATAATCGCGTTGGTTATTTTCTCATGACGGTGGAAACGCGAGTAACGATGACTGCTATCTATCTACGTTTTCTACAATAAATCGTCGCTTGCAGAAGGCGCTGTCGTAGTTGCGCCGAGTTATGTGGATCACGTTGCAATAAGAAAAAAATACATCTATATCTGGTATTCGATACGCAACCAGATACATATGTATTTACATGTAGTGCGATACGATCGTCAGCATAATAAGGCATGATGACGTGAACATAGCAGGATAATTGCAAAAAAAAATCATTACACAAATTATCATATGCAAGATCGAAAAAATACTAGTAATAGTGCTGAACAATTCTTTCATATGGTAAGGTAATTTGTAACTTAAAGATGTTAAAAATAGATTGCCCGCTCAGCACAAATCTGGATATCTCCATTCAGATATTTAACGATGCCAGCTGGAAAAGAGAGAGCGAGAGAATTAAAACGGTCATTAAAATTAAAAAGCTCCCTTAGGATTGACGTAGTTACGAATGTATTATTATGTTGTCTCATGTAGGTCGCCACACCTCTCAAAATGAATAAGCCTGAATTGCAGTCTATATTGATGTCATTGCAAGACAAACGTGCCTCTTTTTCCTCTCTCATTTTTCTCTTTTATATAAATCTGACTTGCAATAATTATAATGTTCACGTTACAAAAACGCATCAAATTTTCTTTATTATATTAAATTAAAATTATATATTAAATAAATGTTTTATACATGCAATAATTTTGCTTAATTTTGAAATAAGAGCGGCAAGCGATATTCTCCGGCGAGTCTTGTTACACTTTCGAAATATCTGCTGGCATCATAAACTACGAAAGATCTCGTTCCGACATCCACGCGACCTCTCCAATTTGTTTAATCGTCGACTGGGGGACTAGGGTCAACTCGATTAAAAAAGGTTACTCGCCCGACCGCGAATAATCTCTATTATGACGTTGGCTTTCTTCATCGCGCTTCGTACGCGCAACATTCGTGACTCTTTCACTCTTAATCTACAATTGCATTTCCCGTGTGATTATTAACAATTATGAAATATTTTTCAACTTTATGTATTTCGTAGAATGTCATGTAAAGTCACAAGAAAAAAACACATAAAAATAGATATGTTTTACTACGACGATATAGAATCGTGTTAAATTAATTCTTGATTTAGCTGCGTGATGTCAGAAACAAACAACCCGAATCAGAGTTATGTAAAAGATATCTCGCCAGTTGACCAGTGCTTAAAATAACTAACTGGTCAACTGATTGTTTACGTCCTGCAGAAAGAGAGAGAGAGAGAGAGAGAGAGAGAGAGAGAGAGAGAAGCGACTTGTACACACATGCACTTGGTAAAAATCATTTGAAGTGTGTACTTTGAAGATACGCCGTTCGCATCGCATGTGAGAATACTAGCGATTGTTCTGCGTTTGCGCAATGATAAAAATCAGATATCCAGCGCTAATTATACGCATCTGGAAGCGTCTTAATGCATTCCTAGCACTACCGGAAGCAATTGTAGCAAGCATCATTTACAGAGGAAAATTCTCGTTTCTGTATTTAAAATTTTAGAACGAAACAGTAATTGCAACCAAAACTGTAAATGATTTTCGCTGTTATTGGATGAAAAGAAAATTGGATTATTCAGTTGGACATTTCAGTGACTAAATAACTTCATTATTTCTACAAGAAATATGAAAAATCTATATAATTTGCGTTCGATCTACAATCTATACGATCGAAGAGACAAAGTAAATCCAATCTTATCACTCTATTTCGTTTCAATATATTTATAACGATATATTTTTCACATCCGCAATCGTATCTCTCCTTTCGTGGATTAACGTTCACTAATTGTAAGATAAGAGAGATCCTCGATTTTTTAAAAGTATTATTTATTTTTCATTAGCCACCAATTTCTACAGTCTAGACACATGTGTCGAGTCTAAGTGGTCAATGGCTTTCTCCTGTAAAAAAAAGACACGCGATTTTGTAAACGGAGGGAAACTCGCCGTTTCTAACTTAACATTCAGCCCGTTATCCTTCCTACATATCTTCGCGTGATATTCCGCGTGCGGATCAGTGTATTTCGCGATACCGCGATTTTGCAACACACCCGCATTGGCGCGTGCGCACACACTTGCGAACGCATCCTGCATGCTTACGAAGCATTAACACCGATCGCTATAGCTGTCACGTAGAAGGAATGGCACTACTTACAATACATCGATACTTTTAAATACGTATAGATGTGCGATAGAGAATAAAAGATGGTAATTAAAAAAGAGATATTCATCGAAGTAAGCAATAAGAAATTTGTACAAATAATCACACGACCAAGATAAATCGATATGTAATTATATTAATATATAACCCTTCTTTTGTTAATTAATTATTTAACGATCAAAGATACGAAATTGTGCAAGCTGTCCGACGTTTATCGTACAATATATATTCAATAGCAAATCCTCGAGATTACTTAGAGACGAAAATGGAAATATCGAAGGACACTTTTCGAGTTATAAATCGAAATTTGATTAATTTCGCGTAGGATTTGTATGTTTACAATTACCTATACATCCGTAACCACATCTATACGTAAACATAATCGATCTATCGTCTATTGATTTTTCATAACTTATTATTAAATGAAGTCGATTTCCATTTTCTCTTCAGACTTGATCTTATATGCAATGTTACAATTATAGAAATGATCTTATGGTTTCTTCTGTACAAATGTTACAACTATAACAATCGATTACTAATAGCAAACTTCAATTTCTATATTTAGATATGTAAATAATAATTTTTTATACGAAAAAATTTGAGTGATTATTGCACTCCCAAGAGTATTATTAAATCTAACATTAAATCCAAATTTAAAGAAAATAATTTATCCTTGTTTTGTGTGGTCGCAAGTGGGGTAATGAGTAGCTCAGTGCGCACCTTGATTCGCAATCGGCAGTGCCGAGTCCGAGCCCTCACCTCATGTATGGTGCCTTGCTTTTGATGTTCGTCAAAAATATAATACATTGATACAATATAATAATATAATTGATATAATAATAATATATTAGTTACACGTTGAAATGGATTAAATTGGAAAAAAAATATATATATATTTAGAAAAAAAAGAATTAAATAGAAATATATATATATTTACATATACATATTTATATATATAATTACATGTTTAACTAGATTAAATTGGAAAAATATAGCAATTAATTTACTTATTATTTGTAGCACCAAATTTTTTACATCCCTTTTAAGAGGCGCAAAATTATTATTCCAATAAACCAATAGAAATTGAATCGTCGTGACATCCTCTCGCGACGATTAAATTTTACTTTCAACATTTATCAAAGTCGCATATAACTTTATTATCCCCTCGGATAAAAGTTTGGCGAAGAGTGTTAAGAATTAATTAGACATAATGTGCAATGATACAACATATAGCCCATTCATCATTCAGATTAATTGTAAAATACTAGGAGCAGAATATATAGCCCCCCATTTATCTTGCGGTATGTTAAATTTAAATATTTCGTGCCGGCAACGTGTACGCCAACGCAACAGACTTGTTTGTTTTCCTTTGCGGCGCGCGGCGCCGCACGCCCGCGCCGGTGCGTATAGGCAAGGTCGTGTAATCACACTCGCACGGCGACGCTCGTACAGGCGAGTAGTTAGTGGTGCGTGTTCTCGCATATTGCTTCACGAAACGCGATCGGCGATGAGCAAACGAAAGACGGCAGGCGCGAATTTCTCACGGGCAATTAGAGAGATCGCGGCATTTCTGCGGCCAAACGGATTCGGAGGTGTATACTTACCGCGGCATTATTCGTCCGACGTGAAAATCGAATGGCCGCGAGACGGGAATTGTATAGATTATCGTTTCATCACGACAAGCAAATTGCTTGCCTATAGCTAAGCACTGTTTCGGATATGTCGCGTCGTGCTCTTTTCTCTCGTCAAACGATGAAACTTTGTCCTTCATTACACTCTCAGATCGGTAGTATAAGCGAAGTGAGCGCGAATCGAATGGCTCGAGTAGAGAAAAGCCGCGCCACATCAGAGATGCCTGGGAATAATTGCCCGAAAATTCAGGGAAATAATTTCTTTTTCGCGTAAATTTGTTTCGCAATGCGTGAATATTTTTGACGACGAATTAGCTAAAGCTGTAGGCAATACTTCTTTTTTTTCCGCGGCGTACACCTCGATCGTCCCACGTTTTGTTTTCATTTGCGCTACGAGACTCGAGCGAGCGATTACGTGATGTGTCTCCGCGCTATTATTTCTCAAAACGCGATTATTCCGCGCGAACAATTAACTGTTATTGGACCGCGCGTTTAACAAACTCGTGATAGTCACGGTCCGTAAGTGCGCGACGAGGTGATTTTATCGAAAACAGATATATCTAGCGTGATTTAGTCACTCAAGCTCAGGGAATCCGCGTGACAAACGAACGGAAATAATAAAGCATTGTTTTATTACGGATAATATCCGGGTTGTAATGCGCGGTGCAACACAAACAAATTGTATAATCCAAATAACGAAAGGCCGTGTATATGATACGTCGATCGTTCAGTAATAACGTTTCGTATATACCTAGTGCGCGAGATAGCGCGTCGCCGTATAATTAATAGTCGAGAGTGACAAAGTGTCGCGCGATTCGTAATTAACCGCGTTTTCGCAAGTGTTATGTTGAGTGAGTGCAACGAAGGAATGTGGAGAGAGGGAGAGGAGGCATCAGGCGACGGCGAAGCAACCGCGGAGTAAATAATTTACTATTCATTATTCCGGAATTAATTATCCATTTCCATTTACCCGAATGACTGAATAAGAGACTGCTGAAAGAAAAAGATTTTCTTAGTAAATTTTATAAAAGCTTATATAAATTTTTGAATATGATTTTTAATAGAATTTATAATAGCATAGAATTTTATAATAATGCATTATAAATGTGGATAATATTGCGCTTTTAGTATTTTTAATTTAATTTAAGTGATGGATGAGTTCGTTAGAGTTAGAGCATATAGCTTGTACATTAAATTTAATTTGTAGTTAATATTACAATTACTTTAATAATTAACTGGTTGAAAAACGAATAAAGAATTCAATAATGCGCGATAATTATTTTTCGTATCGTTAATTAATTTAGACGATGCTTTAATTCCGAATTATTTCGAATGCTGCAGATCAACGTTGTGACTACAACTCCTCTGCTGCGCATTGTACCGGTGAATAAAATTCCATTTTAATTGGAAGTAATGGATTTATTTATGTATAAGAGTTTACTGTGCATATAGAATCATATCACATAGGGTATATGGAGATATATGTCGAGTTAATAAAATAAAAGAATAGCACAGAGAAATGTAATTGATAGATCCATTGCTTTAACTTAATACGGATCGGCTTATAGAACAGATTAATTATAGGTAATATTTAATCCTGAGCAATATGTGTAATTTATTGTACATGAAGATATATTAATAGCATTATTTGTTGTTACAATTTCGGTATCAATTTATACACATAATTGATTAAATCTGAATTTTCATTGTCCGATAAATGATGGGAAAAATAAATACAAGCAGAAAGGCGTATAATAATACTATAGCAGTATAGGAATTAAAACTGATATATTGTTAAAATATCCTTTCCCAAATATTCTTTAAATGAAATTTGTGATTCGTATTTTCTCTTTTCAGGATTAAACATTATATAAATTGGCGCATTAGACAAAATACAGATATTCTTTGAAATGCACTTTTAACACATGTATTATCGCATACATAAATAAAAATACATAAAATATTTTATAGTTATATAGCATGTTTCAATGAATATATTGAATTTAAAAAATAATTATGTTTAATTTTATAATGCGCCAATTTTATACTATTTCTTTATAGCCTATCCGTTTATATTTGTTAATTTTATTGTCTTGAATTATGTTATATTTACTATGGGCAATTTTAATTTTTTAAAATCTTGTTGATACCAGCTGATTACTGCAACATACGAAATATGTACATGGTGCACATAAGAAATCAAAATTCAATAATAACAATATATAATTAAATAATTTGCATAAAAAATTATATAGGAGGGAATATTATATATAATTAACAAGAATTTTTTTCCTGTTTTCGTGATAACAACACGTATTCGATATTCCGGTAATTTTCGCTAACAGCAAGACATATATTAGCAATATGGTTCATTACGGCGAAGTAAACTTAAGCGCAATGATGCGGGCGGGTAAACGCACTTTACTTTCACCAATTATGAGCGGCGACGAAAGTTATTTTTCGTGCTTCGAATTTAACATATAAAATTCTATTGGAGTATTACTCATCGGCCACTTTCTTTCGGAGAATTGAGGCTGATTGCTAAATCATTTACTACAGCGTTAGGAGAAATTACACTTCCGTTGGTGCAGGAGCAATAATCTTTGCGAAATCAAATTTTTTTTCGAAAATTTTACACACATAGATAAAATATACAACATGTATATTATATATAAAAGCAGCTGTAACATATTCTTCCTCAGATAACGTACTTTTTATTTAATTACATATAATAAGCTTAAATCAATACGTTTTCGTAATTAAAAAAAAACAGAAACTCTACAACTTAACAAAGCCTACGAGAAATATTGTATTTAAACATTCAGATTGATTCATGCTTCATTTCTTGTCGAGAAAATTACGTATGGCGCCAACGTCTGGCGTTACGTAGCACAGAATGCACGTTTCATTTCGCTGCGCGATGCGCGAACAATAGCTGGGGGGGAAAAAACAAGGATATTTTAAGACACAAAGGACACACAAAACATTCGCGTGTAAGGCCGCGCGATTGCATCTCGTTCATTCACTTGGAGACATCGCAGGTACTGCACACTTCCGCAGCCGCGCGCTTCGTATCGGCGCGTAGGCACGTATGTACTATCTCCCCGCGTGCGTGCAAATTGCGTAGGTGTACGGTGCGTTGCGTTAATGACACCATTGCAAATATAAACTGCCGCCCCTTCCGGTACTTTGTAGCGCCGTGCTCATTCCGTTTACTCTTAATTACTCGCGGTATATTTTGTTCGCCAAGCCAGAAACGTATGATGTTAATACATGAATACGTTTACGAGCCACTTATCGCATTTCACATTTCGTATCTCAATCCGGCTTTAAAGAACACGGCAAACTCTAGAACATACTGCTATTTTCACGACCTGTATCTGTCATGTAATATAATATAAAAACAATTTAAAATAATTTCTAATTACATCAATTTTGTTGGTGTACATAGCTTGGATCTCCAAATTTAATTTGAAACATTCCAAAAATTTCATGTCATTACGACTTAAGCTCTTGGATTAGCTGGAATTTAATAAACATCACCTTAGTAATTGTGCCATATACTTTCGCCTTGGTAACGCCGGATTAAATGCCTTAAATACTCTTATCAAAGCGTGGTCTTTTTTGAAGCAGAATTTTTTTAATTCAAGGTTCAGTATACTTATGTATCTCAAGAGAATGTGATAAGAGACGATAAGCTTGATTAAACTTGAATTAAATTCCGCACCGGTAAAGCCCGCTCGAATTCGAGTGAGCAATCGTATCTCATCGCAGCTCATTCATTGTTATTGTGCATATGCAATAACGAATATTTGATATATACATTATTAATTTTGTTACTAATTTTATATTAAACATTTTATATTAATATATTTCATAAATAAAATTAATATGTTAGTTATTCGCCATTATTATCCCTTATTATATCGAGTTTCTAAAGCGGTTTCCAGCCTAATACCATCTTAATCCGAGGTCTGATAATGATTTATGACCATTATAGCCCGGCCCTGAATAATTGCGTCTACCTTAATTGCGAGTGCATCTGCACAGGTGCACACCATTAACGCGCGCCATTGTACACGCGCATACGTACATACGTACATATCTCTCTACCTGCGTGTGTACATACCTACCTACCTACCTACCTACCTTGCGAATGCCGAACTGTTGACCAACCGCTCACCGAGCGGGATAGACGCCATCTATAGCCCGACGTCGTCTCGCCCGGCGAGCAATCGCGTCAGTTGGTGCTCAGCTGCCGTGGTGCGTGCGACGTGTCGGCATCTCTCGCGGGGATCGATATCACGTACGAAGAAAAGGAGCCGACTCCGACGCGTCCTTTTAACATCGGAAACCACACCGAAGCTCCAATCAGGCCACCGGAACCTTTCGATATCTATACGCGAACGTCGCTGATCCTCGCGCCGATTCTCATCGATCGTCCTGCGAAACGCGTCCCCTGAGCAACGCATATACGCAAATAAAAACAGGTAGGCGTAAATCAAGAATCACCGTCGATCAGAAACAAATTCTTACCAGCCGCGCGTCTCCCGTGCGCGGTAAATTGTAAAATGCGGTTAACATGAAATTGCCTTGAGCCGAGCGAATTTCTATGCGCTGTCTGTTTAGAATTTTCGTCGCTTTCTTAAGATCACGTTAAGATTATTCGTCTGTTCGTGTTGTTTTTTTTTTTTGCACTTAGAATCTTCGCTTTCTTTCTTTCCATTCTTTCCAACGTCCAAATCTATTTATTTCGCTTAAAGTGCAAACATTTTTGGAAATTTCAAGCAACACGATCAAATCGATTAATATTGTAGGAAGATCTACAAGGACATGCGCGACGACGCTGGCAAAACATCTGAACCATCGAATGTAGAATTGAGAAATATCGACTGAATGAAGAGATCAATTGAAATACTGATGGATAAATAGTGATTTTTATTATATCCAAGTTATTATTAACGGAGCGCATCGCGAGCCGTGATTTTATTAGATGTTATGCTTCGCACGTTTCGTGCGATTACAGTAACACCTTTCGTGGTCAGAACCGGCGTTGTTGTCCGTTCTATGGTATAGATTTTTAGATAAAATCTCGGCATATCGATCTGTAACTCGGCAGGCAAAACTTGTCCGTGCACGCCGGGATTGCAGCTGCGCCGCACCGGCAATTTAAGTTACCTAACTTTGATTAGCCACTATAGTTCCTCACGTCCCTTTCTAGATTGCAGCTCTACCCTCTCGGTGTGTAGAGGACAAAGAAGAACGAAAATTGAATCAGAGCTTATTATTAGCGGGAGACGCTCGCGGGAGACGCGCGAAACGATTCTCGATACTGAAAATATTTACACAGCTGGATGACAGCGACAGTGATAAGTGATTAAGTAATTAAGAGAGACGGAAGCGTCGGATGATCATATGGGGGGGTCTCTCGGATCGCGACAATGATTTACGAGATTAACTTAACGCGCGCGCACTCGTTACCACGTCGAGGCGCGTTAGATAATTAAAGTATAATTAAAGCGAACGAGTTAAATTACTGCGCAATTAAAATTAGGCGGATTTTTGATCGCGCGATATCGCGCGTTTCCCACGCGGAAAACAACTTAATCCGTGCGCGCGTAAAAAGTGCGAAGCACTTTTGTGGAAACGTGGCGATAAAATACTTATTAGGCGTTCCGATTCGAAGATCGACTCACTAAGCAAAAACATTTTGCCTGAGGAATTTACGAATGAGAGTTACCTCGTCGGTGGAGGTCAAGATATTCTATATACGAAATATCTTAACATTAAAACTGTTGGCCATGGCTTATATCTGCTGACACAGAAAATACTTCGCTATGTTTTAGAATTTACAATTTCGAAAGAAGCACGACTCTTTTTTTTTGGAAACGGGAGGTAGTGTATATGAATCAATGCAGTGTCAGAAGTTAAATTCTCTGGATATTGTTTATTTATCGTATACATGTAAAACAAATCGGGATGAGCCGAAAGAGTGTGGTTCATCGGCCGGAATAGTCACTCGCGAAAATGTGCCAGCGATTTTAATTAAACAGTTTCTGGGCTACGGCTTAATGACGTATCTGTTTTCCGTGACGAATCTTTCATGCGTTAATTTTGAAATTCAGACACCTTGCGTGCTAATTAAATTGCAAATTCTGTAAAAATGCAGCTCACTTGAAATTTAGTGGCTTTAATAAGATATATTATTTTTAAAATGTTCCTGTTATTATATCGCTCACGAGTCGGTCTCTCTCTCAATGTTGAAACAAATGGCGTTTTTTTTTTGTAATACAGCTCTTGAGATTTACCCTCGCGGATATATGGATGTCGGGACACCCAGTATAGGCTAAAAATAAGGTCGAATACCGACCCTCTTTCAATTTGCCAGGCAATTGCGCGGTTTGCTCGCGCGTGATATCGGCCCTGAAATTATCAATTCCATCGCGCAGCCTCGTATATCTCCTTCACATTACGCAATAAGTCGTTACATCCAATATAACATCTTTTCGAGGTAACTCGTAATAAAGGATGCCATCGATCGATGGTATTCGCGTCCTATGATACGGCGACAGGCGTACACTCGTGGTAATTGGTATAAAACGACGTCATGGCACGAATAACGTATACGAGAAGTTTGTTGCGTAATTCCGTTAAAATCCGCGGTTGCACCGCAGGACCGATGATTAATCGTAGCGTGTCGCAATGCTTTATTGTCCCTTTCTTGCTGAAGATGATGTCCAGACGAACTTCGTGAGAGCGTAATTTTAACTCTTCGCAGGCCTCTTTCTGACAGTTAAGTTATAGAACCTTTTCTCTGAATTGTTTGTTCGAAAGGAAATAAAGTGTCGAAAGAACACAATTGTAGGTGTCCAAAATTAAAAAGTTGATTTTGATTTACCGCATCCGCAAAAATATATATTGCTAAAAATATTTATTAGCTGCTGATAAACTTGTAAGATAACTAATGTGTATTTCTACCAACGTAGATTAACTGGAATCTAGATTTAACTTTGTATCTTTTTTCTACTTTTAAGAATTATAGAAAAAGATAAAAAGTAAATAAAACCGTGATTAAAGTTAACATTGGTAGAAATGGACATAAATGAAATGTGGACAATTAAATATTTTCCTCGAAGCTTTTGTTTCTGCAGTAGAATAGAGATATATGTATATATATCTCGGTTTTTAAGAAATACATTAAGAAATTCAGCTAAATTTATTTTCAAAATTATAAAATATATCTCTTGCCTTATTTTGTTAAACTACAAAAAACAAATTTATCCTTCCTGAAAGGAAACGATAGTTAAAACGGTAAATCCGTTATAGTCCTATTCCTTTTTTTCTCGTTGCTTTAATGAATTATACTTAATTACTAAGAATTATCAAGTCCCCAAACACATTAGTGGGAAAGGATTAAAGAACCGGTTTTTTTTTTTTGGTTTCGAGTACCGTAACCTTGCCATCTCTAATTTCATTTGCCTCCAGACACAGCGATATTACCAGATGGAGCACGAGAGATAGGACAGCACGAGATTCCTGTCGCTTTGACTTTACACAGTTGTGTGTCTGTAGTGCTTGCGTTCTTGCACAAATCTTAAATAAACGCTCGCTTGGTTTCCTCATGGAAAAATTTTAGTAAACGCAAATAACGATTGCGGCAACAGATTATCCGTGATTAAACGACAGTGGTATCTATCCGTTGCATATTACACGTATATGTATATAATGAAACGCGTCGGCAATTAGTTTATTTCTTCGAAAATGTGCATCACGTCGTAAAACACTGTTTAATTATAAGCGCTTCTTCGTAGCGTCATTAATGCTTTTCTCATATCGTTCACATATGCTCGCCATATGTTTGCAATTTTAAAAATAGAATAGAATAGAATAGAATTCTCTTCAGCCAAGGTATAAAGCCAAGGTATTGGTTTACGATAAATTTGCCACACTCATCCGTCCATTCATTCTGCATACAAAAATCGAAAAAACTACACTTATATCTATGTATTACCAAATAAACTATCACAGCCTTCTTTCTTAACTACCAGTTACAGACAGTTAATAAATCTTTATTGCATCTCTTCCATCTCTACCACTCTTCTACCTACACCTACCTACTTTCATTCTCGCTCGTTTCTCTCTCCTTCCTTTCGTAATTTCAAAATATAGTCATCTTGAATATTGCTGATGACATTACCAATAACTACGATCGATTCTCGATGCGCCACACTGCGTAAAGTCATGAGCGTTTCGTCATAATTTGTTGTATATAAGCCAAGTCCCCTTCTTGGCTGAAGAGAACAAGTTCTACTCTATTCTATTTTGAAATATTGCAAACATATGGCGAACATATTACGGCCTCGTGAACGATATGAGAAAAATAAGTGTCATAATCCCTATATACTTGCAATCTCTTTTTTTTTTGCGTGGGAGTTGTGAATTTTTCGCAATGAATCCCTCTACGTGAGAAAAATAATGATAACAACGCGATGCAACCGGTGCAATATACGTTAACGAGAAAATTAGGGAGCGCGGGAGGGGGAGAGAGACGCGCAATTAACAACTGCCACTTTGGACGAGTCGCGCGAGCCGGACACTTTACGAAATTACCCCGCCGGGAGAGATAATCGGCAAAACCACAAGGAAGTGCGCCGAGAGTCCTGCTGGCGAATCGGTGGCAGCTTAATGACGCGCGCGGTGCGCCTCGATCGTAAGCGCCCCGTAATGCTACAGGCACGTACGCGCGGCCGTATGAATTTATCTAATTAGGTGCCAATCGCCGCCGTACTTAATTCTCATTGTCAGTCTGCCGATTAGTCGTTGAATCGAGAGAGTCGTTAGGTTCCGTTATGGCCCGTGGACATAAGGCGACGTGACTTTTATATATCTGCGCTTTACATCTATACCGGGCTCTATACCTGCCGTTAAAATAGCCGAGGCGATCTAAAGTCGAATGTCAAGGTTGATTTACATAGACCAACTTCCTGGGGATCGTATTACTTACTTATACACGTTTTTTATCGCACGTAGGCACAAACCTCGGTCTCCATTTATACGCCGTGATCAATGATCGGTATACAGGAACCTCGGCGATAGTTTCTCAGATAGAATCGCAAGTTTCTCTGAAACTTGGGGGAAAAAAAAGTTTCCAAGTTTATTACGACGTTTCACTTCACGTCGAATATCTCTCGAATTTAAACGCAGCACAGATTTCGTGATGTTTAATTGCGCTGTTAGCATTAGTCAAATAATGTTTCCGTTTTAACCAATGGCGATTGCGAAACTACAGGTAGCGAAATAGCAATAAAACCGGCAATAAACCGGGCGAGCTGCTTCAAATTGTTTTCGAGAAGTTATCATTCGAGAGGAAGTGGTATTATTCCGAAACGCGTGTATTATACAGGCGGTATTATACACGCACAGCGAGGTTTCGAAATTTTTTTAGAGAGCGATAACTCTAATGACCCTTTCCCCCACCCCCGCGTTTTAACGCAATCGCGCCTAAATTTGTTCTCATAACCAGAGAGCTTCTTCTCGATTACGTCGGCGGATCGTGGACGAAACGGCTCGCAACGCTCCGTTACGCGGAACGCATACGGAAGTACGCTCGCGGAATAATCTGCCGCATTCCGGAAGTTCCATCCAGATGATTCGCGGATTACGTCACAGTTCGCGCGCGAACGTAGTAATTAATCGCGAAAGCGAACAATCGGCGCGTGGCATTATATGTGGACGGCGCCGCGCCGCCGCGAAATTTGCATGGAATTCGTTGCGCCTCCGAGGGGGGGTGCGGGAAAAAAGAAAAAGAAGAGAGCGACGCGCGCGCGCGCGCGTTTCTCCTCGGCCCGCGTTTCCGCAGGGACGGGGTGAAACCTCGAGCGGCGACCGAGAGCGACCTGTGGAATTTCAGGATATGCCGCGCGCGCTTTGTGCACTTCCGCATATCGAACGACCCGCGGTGTATAGCCGGGATGCGCGTATGTCATGAAATTCCGAAGCGAGAAAGCTATATAGCCTGCACGCGCGATTGGCTTTCGAAACTCAAGAATGAGAAACATGAGTAGTGAGGCATTTTATCAATATCGAGAGAATTTCCTATTAGATGACGATAAGACGATACGTTTATCGTCGGTGATGGAGCACGCGTTACATCGAGAAATAAACAGAAATAAACAGAAATACAGCGTATACGGTCATAACACAATTTCATTTTGACAGAAATATAAATGTCGAAAGCTTGAAATCAGTATCTTCAATTAAAATTCTCAATCAATTCCTACATGAAAAATCAATTCCTACTTGAGAAAAAGAATTTGTTGAAAAACGCAAAATTTGTTTCATCTTACCAAAATATTTAGTCCGATACGATCAACTAAACGTTACTACGATGGCACAAAATAATTTGTTACTATTATAAACAAAATACTATTTTATAACCAAACTATTTTGTTTCAACAAAAATTTATCGTATTTAACCGTTCGATTAAAAATACACACTATTTATTATCCCCATCAGCATCGTTTAGTCAGTTTAATGTTTGGAATTTGAACAAATATATTACTTGGATAACTAAATAGCATGCAAACACAAATAAATACTACTAGTATTTCGAACAAAATAATTTAATTGAGTTGGTTTAGTTAATTCTTGATTTAAAAAATTTCGATGGTTGACATGAATGAACTATACTTTTCTTTGTGCAACTAAAGAATTGTTTCAATCAACCATTGGATCAAACAACTATACAAATTTAGTTCATCCAATCAATTTTATTTCTCAGTGTAGATACATATTATATAATGAACGTAACAATCTAACCGTCCTCTATACAAAATGAAGCGATACTTCTTTTAATTAACCGCTCAATGGCGCATGTATTTTACGTCTCTCATCGTCGCTCGAATCGACGAGTTTCCAATTTAAAAGGCGAAGAGCCTCCGGTGTATATGTGCGTGTGTGTGTTTCACAAACTTTTCGATCCTCGCGCCAGCGACGGGCTCGCGAGCCTGTGAAGCGGTATCGCGCAACGACGATGACCGACGGCGCGGCGGCGGCGGCGGCGGCGCGGACCGTTACGCCGACGAGACGAAACAAAATGCAGAAGGTAACCGCGAAAAAGCAAGCCGCGTGCACAAGCGCGGCCAGAGCTCTCCCCCGGCTCCGCGGCTCTCGCCGGCGCAACCAGGCACGCCGCACCACCGCTCGTAAAGTCAAGTTTACGGTAGACCGACACCGCGCCGTTGCGCGCGACTTTGCGCAACGCACACGCTCGCGACCGATCGCACGCGCGCGCGTGTGCGTTTCCCGCTACTTCTCTCCTCTCTCTCTCTCTCTCTCTTTCCCTCTCCGTCCTCCCCGCGGCGATACAAAATCCGAGGGATGCAAAAATTCCGGCGGTACCGAAGGAAAAGGCCGCAAGACTCGGCTGTGCGCACCGCCGGAATATTGACGTGAAAGTCTCGTTAGACTGCCAGCCGTGTCAACTCGTAACAGTTTCGTTCCCGCGCGCCAGCCGCACCCGGTTTTAACACGATCGGTCGAAATACAGCTTTACCGTTGGCTCTTAGGCGGCTATACGTGTGTATATTCCTTCTTTTATGCAGATGACGTGTGAATTTTAATTCGCTCGCTTAGCTCGTTACCGAGAAGCCTGATTCACTGAATGCCGTGGAAACAGGTATGCGCAGGTGCCATCGTGTCCTTTTTGATATATGTGAATTCGTTGAACAATCGGGATGCGCTGATTCCGAATTAATCTTGGGAGGCTATAAATATTGATGTCAAAATTCGTAAATGCAAATATATAACATAAATCTTAATTCATATTCGCAAATTTGTTTTAAAAATATGTTGGTTTTTATATTATTATATAATATATTATTATTACGCGTAATTTGGAATATTAAATTATCATAAGAGCATAATTTTTATCACGCAACAAAATGCAAATATATAGTATAAAAAAAAATGTTTTTCTACAGTCTTAACTTCGCATAAAAAATATTTAAGTTTTATGTTTTGCACGAACATGTAAAAATTATCATTAAAAAATAGTTTTTCATAAACAGTAAAAAAAGCAAATATATAATACTAAAATCCTTTTACATTCTCAAATTTACATATAAAAGGTTATAGTTTTTATTCTATCACGCGAATAAGTAGAAATGTTAAATTATCATAAGAAGAGTTTATTATGACAGAATGCAAATGTAGGTAAAGTATGAAAGTCTTCACATATTGTAAAATTTATATCTAAAAAAATGTTTCAATTTTTATTTTATTACACGCATAAACACATGCAAACCGATAAAAGCAAGTTATTTCTTTTCTTTAATAAAAAATTTTAATATGTTTTGATGATCGAATATTTCGAATTACGATTCATTTCTCAGTAAAGCGGATTATTATCTGCAATATTCAACGACAAAAGAAATGAAATCATCTATATAGTCATTAATGCGCCACCGTCTCTCGAATTACCTCGGATATTCTTGGAGTAAAACCGATATTTGGGATTGTCATAAACGCTTGAATAGGCTCGTTAACGATTAATTATACCTCTTTGTCGTAACGTTGTGCCAACTACGACAATAATCGGGCGAATTTACTGGCGGCGATAACGAAACGCATATATAATTCAACTCCTTATTAACTCGTCGAAGAGAGCGCGAAATACGCTGACATGCGCGTGACAGCACAGGAAGATATCCATTCGGCGAACACCGCGCCAAAAAAGATAACATAACCACCACTGCCGTAAAATGTATACATATATATTTATCGCGTCAGAGTTAATTTCAGTAAGAGATATTTCAATATACACGGTGTGTGTGTGTGTTGGTGTCGAAAATACCCCCTTCCCTCCCTTTCGCAAAACTCGAAACTCAGGTAGCTTGGCAATCGCATGCAAGGAAGTACGTAATCCGAGCGCGCGGCGCAACGGAACGTCGAATTACGGATTTTTCCGATCGCGCGATGTGCGAGCGCGGGCGCTTGCATGACGTTGTGCCCTTCGGTTTATTCCAACCTGTGCGCCAATGTTGAGCGCGTATAACGAGTCCCCTGCCCCCCGCGCGCGCTCGTGCTTATTTTATGGAATGTATGATTATCTAGTTATAGACTATTATTTCGAAACGATCCGTAGGAGTAGGGACCTCGCGGATCTTCGCGGATTCGTTCCTCGAGAGACGGAATATTTCCCTTCCGTGGAAGGCGAACACCGGGCAAGCCTTTCGTGCCGGATACCACATTTCCACCATGTTGCGGAATACATCTCGCGTTTCAAGTTCGATTTGCTTTGGACATTTCGATTCTCAATCGCAAGATTTTTGATTCACGACCGTTCGCTTGTTTGAGAGCGTGCCGAGACAGGACGGGGCTTTTATTGCAAAGATAGTTGGATGCTAATGGATTTCTGTCGTCTTCCTGTCAGGTGCGAAAACGAGGAAACGCGAATAGGCTGCAGGTGCATTGGCGACGACCGGAAAAGTATTAAGCAAGTTTAGTCACGAGTTTAGCACCTACAGTCCCTTTTAATGCTCGTCGTCCGGGCTTTGTGTCCGTGTTGTTCGTTTCTTTCTTTTTTTTTGCGATTGCACTTCCGTTTAATATTCTCGCGGGGATGCTTGTTTTACTACGTAGCCGGTCATTTGAAACGAATAGACACGATCTAATTGCCTTCCTGTTCACCTCGACGCGTTTATCGCCTCTGACTCCCGTCTCGGAATTCGAACGATCGACTTCTTGCATACAATCGTTTTTCGATATATACGATCGGCGCGTAATGCCGTCGAGCATAAATTTCACGCTTCATATAGCTGCTTGATGCCGCATTATTTGCGATTTCCCATCTTGTGTGTCTGTACCGATCATCTCGTGATACAGAGCACGTATAACGTGGCCAGCTCTTACGTTAATTAATGCGTCACGTGTAAAATGATATTGTTCAAGTGTGCGGCTAATACATACACGGAGAGAATTTTTTTTTTAATTTACCCTGCAAATCATGTTAATTGTGGGACAATATAGTATTTAGGTAAATTTTACTTGTGCTCTACAATAAGAATTTACAATAACATTTATTGCAGTGTACAGTAAAATTTGCCTAAATACTATATTGTCCCATAATTAACATGATTTGCAGGATAAATTTAAAAAAAAATTCTCTCCGTATAGATTTTACAAACTTACGAAACTTACTCGAATACATTTCGCAGCACATTTTCACCGAGTAGCTATTCTTGGGATAAAATATACTCCCCCCCACCCCCCGTATGATTACCTCTGCTGACCTTCCTTCAGAAGGAAACCGTCGTATAGAAGACGCACTCGCTTGATGATTACCACCATTGCGGCCGGTATGCAAGTTTGGCCGATCTGTCGCTTAACGACCCTCGCGAGTGACGCGCGAGTAGCCTTCCTTCGAGTATATGGACGACGTATTAGCGCCAATAAAACGCGTCGCATGCAACGCGACGAGCGTCGCGTCGGGTTTGCAGCAGGCAGAGGCAGTAACCCAAGCAGCAGCAACAGCAGCGGCGACGGCGGCGGCGGCGGCGGCGGCGGCGGTAGTCCCTGTACACATAATCGCTTCCGAAGCATCCACTCGCGCGCGCACAGAGAGTTGGATTGGCACACAATCGCGCGCCGCAATAAACCGCATCGCAAGCAAACGTTTCACTCGCGTGACACACTTGACATTCGCCGTCTCTTTCTCCGTCCCGTCCCGCGGCCGGTCCCCGATACACGCCGGCCACACCCGGTTTCTCTCTTTCTCCCGATGTACGTACACTTACGTATGTATGTATGTATTATACGCGTACGTGTGCGTACGTACCTGCTTTATCTTTCCTCCGGAGGTTCAAGGATAGGAAGCTAAGCCGGAGCGCGCGAAGGTACCGTGCGAGCCGGCGGCGGCGGCGGCGGCGGCAGCGGGGCGGTTTCGTGACGCGGAGACGGCTGCGTTTTTCGCGCAATCTCCAACTGCGTTTATCCAGCTGTATAGCCACGCCACGAACGCTTCGTATAATCATCGGGACGATCGCCGACCGTCGGTCGTCGTCGTTCTGTACGCGCGAGCGTGTAATTTCGCGCGGAATGTCAAAGCGTGGAAAAATAGGCCGATCAGAGTAAAGGTGGAGGTCTTTAATGAGCTTCGAAATTATGCACAGGCAGTTTCTTCATAGGCATCTCAGCTATACGGCGCGACGGCGGCGGCGGCGGCGATCGGAGATATTCGGATTTAAAGAAGTAGCCTTGGCTTTTTAGCCAATCCCCATTCGCGCCGAGTCTTTACGATCGATCGGATCGGAGCGACGGGATCAACGATCGACGAATATTTTGCGTAGATACGGATGACAACTATCGACAAGGACGACGACGATGTTGATGTTAAATTTTAATGCCCCCTGAACGAGTTTCTCCGCGAGTCTCCCTATTGCAATCGTCTCGTTCCCCGACTCGTGGTTAGCAGGACGACGCGATCGGGTGTGCCGTGAGCGGTACGATCCTTGTGGCAAACGCGTCGAAATACACCGCGACTGTAACCGGGACGTCGTAGAAAGTGGTCGTGATTTTTTTTCCCTCCTTTTTTTGCGGTCTCCGCAGCGATACGGTTCTCCGCGTCGGTATTGATCGTGCGATCCGCCGCGAATCCAGGCCGTTGAAAGCGATAACGTTGTAGACCTCGTGTCTCTCTGGATCCTCGACTCGCAACGAAACATCTTTACGTCGTTACCGCGCGAATTAACAAGATCGTCATGTACTTGTCAGGATGTACTCAGGAGTTTGTCGTATATACCATCTGCGAATTCCTCTAACTCGAAATCGATTTTTTTCCGACCGTGAGTATCCGGAGATTACCGATGATCTTTGTGTAATTGAAGATAAGAATTGTTGGGAAATGAATAGAATTTGATTGTTTTTTTTTTTCAAGTGCGAAAAGAGCGAGATATTTGATTAATAAAATAGCAAATTCAAAACACACACGAATTTTATTTTAAAATTTACCCTGAAAATTATGTTAATCGTACGACAACATAGTATTTCGACAAATTTTATGTGATTTTCATAATTTTTTAAAATATGTACTACAACAAATTTATTGTAGTGCATAGTAAAAAAAAAACAGAAAATCACATAAAATTTTCCGAAAAATGCTATGTTGTCCCACGATTAACATAATTTTCAGGGTAAATTTTAAAAGGAAATTCTGTCCGTGCACAATCGTTCACACGTAAGTGCTATATTTATGAAGGAATATTTTCAGACCATGCTGTAGGCTTTACAGCACCGTGTGTTGTTTTATCAGCTATTGTCTACTGTCAATTTATGCAACTTAAATATATAACAACGAAAAAAATCTGAAAAGACTAGAATGACATAATCGTGTAATATTTTTTATTCTGAATGAATGATTCTCCGAAATCGCTGAAATTATATCCCGGCTCGGTTCGCCACATTTTATAAGATGTCAATGTCGACAGTTGTGCGTTAAATCAATTCTGAAAACGTATACTTAATGTTTCGAAAAAACGATTTCGTACATTCCCATCTGAGAATATTTCGTCACTCATTACGGCGCTATGTAAAATAACCGAGGGTATATATATAGAAAAGCGCGATTAGCAAGAAACGCGCGTCGATTTTTATTTCAACTGTGGAGTATATAGCGTGCCAATCAATTTGCGCAGTACGTAACCCATTTATGTAACACGTTGCAAACTTAATTGTAAGGTAATTATGCTGATGCACAGTGGAAGCGTATAGCGCATCATTCTTCTCGCGTATGCGACTCTATTGTAAGTGTAAATTTCATTCACGTTACCGCATCGGGAACATTTCCTATGGAGACCCTTTGTTGGTATTGTTCATGCCGTTCCAAGAACAACAAGCTTTCTTCCGTGCTGCCGTACATATATTTTTACGACATTGGTTATGAAACATCCCCCGCGCGGAGTGTGTGTTTGGGACTCGCGGTGTCTTTTTTTGTTTCCTGCTCGCTAAATTGCATCGTCAAATAAAATACGTTCAAATTGATTGCGTGCGAGCGTTATACATGCCGCGGCGCCATTAAATGTAAATTTTGCGGCAAGACCGTGGAAAGTAACCGAACGAAAATTACGGTAGACACGAGAGATCCTATATACACGATAGATTTAAAATTCGAATCGCTGCAATCGCCGGAACGCGCTATATCGAACGTGTGCAAGAATAATTCGGGTAAGCGGCGATCGATGTATACGAGAGCGGCGGGATTACGCGGTACAGCAACAAAAATTGCAGCGGGCGTATTAACGTGGGATATATAATAACAACCGTGACAACTTACATGCTTCTGCGTCGAATCTAATCCCGTTTGGAAAGTGAAGGGTTCGCATGCCATTAATTGAGCGATATCTGTCCGTGAGACATGTGCTGCACGTCGGCCATTGTTACACGGAGGGGGTTACGGGCGTCAGCTCGGGAATGGTGCGGCGTACGTTGCGCCGAGAATGTGCCACCCCGATGTTTCCATCCGTCCCACACCGACGACGGTGTGTGGAGGGCTTCCTTCGCATCGCCTCGCGCACGCGGAATGTAATGACACAAATTTAAATGACTGCGGTCGCTGCTCGTGGGCGGCGCGTTGCTCGTAAGAGATCGCAATTATAGGATCCGCCGCCGCCGCCGCGCGAGAGAAAGAGAGAGATGGATATTCGGTGCATAAGGCAAATACGACGCCCTCCGCGTGAGAAAGTCCCCCGGTATGCGGCGACGAAGGGATGCCTGCCGCGCGCGTTTCCTCGCTCTCTTCCTTCCTTGGGAAGACGGCGGAGTGCCGCTGCCGCCGCCGCCGCCGCGCCGGTGGCCACCGCATCGGGAATCCGTCGACGCCGCGTATAAACGCCTTCGCGAATCTCACATTCACCGCACCGCGCGGTTTTACAGCGCGCAGATACGCGGCGATTTGTACCGCCGCGCTGCCGCGAGGAGCAAGCAGCGGAACGAAGACGGGAGATCAGGACCATGGGCTTTTAGTAGCTTCGAGGGGTTGGCAATGGGTTGACGTTTTATACCTCGCGCGATCCCGGACGGAGTTGCGCGCGCGAGTTATTTCTCGGATCGGATCTCCATGAACGTGATTGCAATCTCTTTCATCTGTGTTTTCTTCTTCTTCTTCTTCTTCTTCCTCGTTACTTCGCATATAGCGCGCAGATCCCCGCGAATGCCGGAACTGAAATCGGCCGAGTGACGTGATAAACCGTATAGTTGCAACATTCTAATGTTCGGCGAATGCCAGGCGTGTGGTATTTATACGATGAATTCTATAATGCGTAATCAAAACATTTGTATGTTACCCCGCAATTAATAGTTAAATGATGCAACTCCGCACTGAAAAAAGAATCTGGTTGCATTAAGAGGAAATCTGTTAGAGTCAACTAGTATGTCTGTTTGAAAATCGACGAATCAGAATTCTTGTACGATTCACCAGACGAATATTGAATGATTAATTTTTTCTTGTTAAATCTACTATTCTTGGCGATCGAATCATTTTTCTTGTTAAATATATCAGAAATTTTTGTCGATTGAACAATTCTTTCATGTTAAATATATCAAAATTTCTTTTATTGTGTGACTGAATTTCTCATATTAATATACTTTAGTATATATTAATTTTCAGAAATATAAGATTCTGAATATAAGATTCAGA